>NC_137929.1:71984311-72304311 GCF_963969265.1 Rhamphochromis sp. 'chilingali'
CTCCTTATCGCGAGCCGGCTCCTTATCGCTTGCCGTCACGTGGTTTGTTTTTTTTTTTCTTTCTCTCAGCCTCTCTCTCGCACTTTTTTTCCGTTTCACTCTGCACGCGAGCCTTGTGCTTTACGCTGGGCAGAGGGGGGAGGGGCGGTAGTTACACTCAGTAGCACAGGAACAGAGCCAGAGGGAGAGAGAGAGAGGCAGGGACAACAACATTAGAAAGGTATAGTAATCATCCACAACTATTTTCGGTTGCAGATGATAAAGGATTGAGAAAGTTTATTCATGCAGGTCCATATGACAGAGAATATGCATGTTCTTTTAGTTTTCATATTATAATTTATATTTAATTGTGTTGTGGTTTGCAGTGTTTTGTGTTCTTTTCACTTTAAATTTGTGAAAGGAAAAAGCTGAAAATGTAAATAGTTAAAACTTGAAATGTGAATAGTTGATTTTTGTATTAGATGATTTATTTATTACATTTTATGTGGAGTGAATAAATAAAAGTATATTTACGGTGGCCCCTAGAGACAAAGCACATACAAACTTCAAATCACGTACGAACTCTGAAGCATGTACAAACTCCAAAAAACGTAAAAACACGTACAAACTCCAAAACACGTAAAAACTCCAAAACACGTAAAAACACGTACAAACTCCGAAGCACGTAAAAACTCAGAAGCATATAAAAACTCAGAAGCACATAAAAACTCAAAACACGTACAAAAGAACAACAGAAGTGCTCCAGGATGCTGGGCGCAGTGTTGAGCCTTTGTTATCTTGTGGCTACACAAGCCAGCAAGTACCAATGACCGGATTTGGTGTGTGGTAATAACAGGTAAATGAACTTTTTTTTAAATTATTTGAATATATATATGAGTGCCTGTGTATAAATACACAAACAATACACACATGCTTTCAATTGTGTAATTTAAGTGATCTAGTAGCTCTGCTTTGGAAGTTCAGTTCATGCTAGAAATGTGTTTTGGAGTTTGTACGTGTTTTGTCTCTAGGGGCCACCGCATATATTTATATATAAACATATATAAATAAAACCACTTGTTTTTACGTTAGTAATTCCTTTTGTGCATAATTTTATATTATTGTTAATAATAAATTAATTAAAGCAACAAAACAACCTGAAGAGCCGGTTCGGAGCCGAAAGAGCCGGCTCTTTTTAGTGAGCCGAACCGAAAGAGCCGGATCTCTAAAAAGAGCCGGAAATCCCATCACTAGCGCCTTTGCTGTGTGCCCTCTTATACCGTCCTCCCAAGTTTAATAAGGATTTTATCAAAGAGTTTTCAGGTTTTATGGCTGGAATCGTTCTTAAATTTGACAGTTTTTTAATCCTTGGTGATTTTAACATCCATGTCTGCTGTGACTCTAAACTTTTGGTCAAGGACTTTTTGAATATTGTTGACTCTTTTAACTTGACCCAGTGGGTTACTGGTCCCACGGATGAAAAAGGTCACACACTGGACTTGGTGCTCTCCCACGGGCTGGATGTGTGCATCATGGAAATATCCGAGTTGCGCATCTCCGATCATCTTCCTGTGTTGTTTCTCTGCTGCCTTTATGGACTCTGGAATATTGAACTCCAACTGTAAAAGTGTCGAGGACCTTTCGGACATTCTTCATTCTACCTGCACTGATATCTTGGACTCTATTGCTCCGCTCAGGACTGTGCGCGCTAAACATTTATCAGAGTCGTGGTTGAACGAACATACGCGCTCCCTCAGACGTGACTACAGACGCGCCGAAAGAAGATGGGGAAAAAAGGACAGATTGCACATTTCCCTACAGACTTTAAGGACTCGTCTTTCTGCTCACCAAGAAGCTGTAACGACTGCAAGAACACAGTTTGTCTCAAACTTAGTGTCAGTAAACAGTCACAGGCCTCAGGTACTTTCTAATGTCCTTAATTGTTTTCTTAGTTCACGTGATAATGCTGGATTCACTTCTTCACCAAGTATGTGCGATGATGTTTTAGCATTTTTTAATGACAAGATCCTATCGATTAGGGCCCTTGTCTCGTCGTCTGCTGCTTCAGATCAGAGTCTTTCTCCTGTGTGCTCAGCTGTCTTAGGCTACATTAACACTGCAGGCAAAGCGTATCATATCCGACTTTTTTGACCCTATGCGACCCATATCCGATCATGGTATGACAGTGTGAATGGCACAAATGTGATATTTTCAAATCCGATCTGGGTCACTTTTGTATGTGGTACTGAATCCGATACTTATCCGATGTTTTAGAAAGCGACTGCTGTTTGAACAGTCATGTTGCATTAAATCCGTCTTTTACATCACTGAAACAAGACAGATGCCAATTATTTACATTTTATTACATTTTATTTGTACTGTATAATCTGCAGATTCTGACAGAAATCTTCAACTATCCTTTGAAGCACTGCTCCTCTCTACAACAGCAATTAGGGTCATTATAGGGTCAAATAACTTAAAGCAAAAATTGGGAAATGTAAAGTCCGAAGTCTTTATATTAAGGCCATCAGTCAAACAATAGTTTGCTCTGGGTCTAAACAGAGCGCGTTGTGTGTGACGTCTTCTTTTGCGCATGTGGCCGCTTTGAGCGTTCACACTAGAGCGCGTTTGCTGTCGCATTTTATTTGTAGTGTGAAAACATCGGATTTGATCAAAAAATCGGAATTGAGCGTTAAGACCTGCAGTGTGAACGTAGCCTTTGGGCCGTTTGATCCCGTCTCCCTTAAGGACTTGACCGCGGTAGTTAGTAACCGTAGATCATCACACTGCCCCTCTGATTGTCTCCCTCCAAGCTTGCTTAAAAGCACTTTTAATACTGTTGGGCCTTTCATCCTGAGATTAATTAATGTGTCCCTGCGTCCCATCATGCTTTAAACAAGCTGTAGTTCAGCCTCTTCTTAAAAAAAAGAACAACCTCGACCCAACTGTTCTGTCCAACTCCAGGCCAATCTCAAAGCTTCCTTTTCTATCTAAGGTCTTGGAGAAAGTGGTCTACCTACAGTTGCAGGCCCACCTTCATTTTAATATGGTCTCTGAAAAATTTCAATCTGGTTTTACATAGCACATAGCACTAAGACGGCACTTTTACGGATTTTTAACGATATTCTTTTAGCTCTGGACTCTGGCAGCCCTGCTGCCCTTTTATTGTTGGACTTGTCAGCAGCTTTTGACACGGTTGACCACGACATCCTGTTATCACGGCTAGAATTTCATGCTGGCCTAAAAGGATCTGACCTACAGTGGTTTTGGTCCTATTTGTCAGAAAGGTCTTTTCATGTCAATATGGGCCCCCATAACTCCAAAATAGCCCCTCTTAAATACGGTGTACCTCAAGGCTCTATTTTGGGTCCTGCCCTGTTTGCACTTGGGCTCCATCTTCTCGCGGTACAGCATTTCATTTCATTGTTTTGCTGATGATTTGCAGATTTATCTACCTTTAAAAGCAGGGTCAGACCATCCCCAGCTCCTATTACGCTGCCGTGATGATGTCAAACAGTGGTTGTCATTAAAATTTTTAAAGCTAAATGAAAAACAAAACTGAAGTTGTCATTTTTGGCAACGTTAATCATATCGACAGCACTCTGGGCGCCTTTTCCTCGTATTGTAAAACACATGTAAAAAAAACCTCGGTGTCTACATTGATGGTTCTTTTAAATTGAATAAGCAGGTGAGTGCAGTGTTCAGTCCTGCTTCTTTCAGTTAAGACAGCTGGCCAAGGTAAAGCCATCCCTCCTAACGTCTTTGAGCGTGTTATTCACCTTTCCCTTACTTGCAGATTGGACTACTGCAATTCATTGTATTATGGTCTAGATCAGGCCTCCATCCATCGTCTTCAGATGGTCCAAAATGCAGCTGCTCGCCTGCTAACTGGTACCAAACGGAGAGAGCATATAACCCCAGTTTTAGCTTCTCTACACTGGCTTCCTGTCTCCTACAGGATCCAATTTAAACTTTTACTTTTTGTTTTTAAGTCACTTAATGCCCGAGCCCCTCCTTACCTGTCTGAGCTCCTCTCTGTTTATGCTCCAGGAAAAACCATGAGGTCCAGCTCAAACTAATGCTGTCCATCCCACGGACTAATCTCAAATCCCGTGGTGATAGATCCTTCTCTGTGGCAGGTCCCAGACTTTGGAATAGTCTCCCCTTAAATATTAGATCTGCACAAATACTTCATTAATTTAAATCTTTACTAAAGACACATTTCTATGCCCTGGCTTTTAACACACTATGACCCAAGCATTTTGCTCTTATTTGAATTAGTTTTAGTTATTGTTTACATTTTTTTATTGACCTATTATTGTTTTTTATTGTTATTATTGTATTACATTGTTGCTTTTTAATACCATTTTTATATTGTTAAGCACTTTGTGCAGCATCAGCTGTTTGAAATGTGCTATAGAAATAAATTTGACCTTGACCTTGAAATTATTTTTGGAAAGAATCAGAAGTGAGATCGTTTGAATCCAGAGCTCAGTGCAGAGAGGCATGAATTAAACCTGATTATAAAAATACATATGCAATGAAGAAGCAGCTTACACTCAATTGACATGACCAGATAACATGAACGCAAGGTGAATACATGAAATAAATTGGTATTTCGGGCCAGAGAGAGAGAAGTGGGTCATTTAAGCACCGATGATAATAATGAAAATGTCTCAGTTTTGGTATTTTTAGGTGAAAAGCAGACCTGGATCAATTTTCCACATGCAGCGGTCAGAAGAAAGTTATAGGTTAACATTACTTGAAACGTTTAGGTCAAGATTCTGGTTGAATTGTTTACAGCGCCATGTGTCACTAAACCTGACAAGTGAGCTCTCCTGGCTGAAGATAAGGAGTGCTGTTACTTAAGGTGGGAAATCACAATTTGGGTTAGTAAACTTGGGAAAGAGAAAACTGACTGCTTATGTTGGAAAATTGTGAAGGAGTCTGAAACACTGCAAAAAGAAAACATATACAAAATCACACACACAAACAGAAAATGCATTAAGCTTACAAATACAAGAGAGCTCATGAGGATTAGACAGCATGTTGAGCATATGAGTGTGTTTATCAGTGTTGAAGTAGTGTGAACACACTTAAACCCTGAACTTGAGGAATAACTCAGGAAAGTTTCATGACAGGGGAGTGACATTGGTGAAAATGAAAAGTGATTAAAAGCTTAAAGTAGTTTTAAAATAGTGAATTGGAAGTGCTCTTGTGTCGATGGAGCAAAACTAGTGATTACCCTAGGAAGAAAATAATTTAATAATGTAGTAAGATTTGAATATCTCTTGTCACGGTAACTTCCTGAGATATGACTCAGTATGCAAATTAGCTGAAATGAGCAGTGAGAAAGAAGCTTCCTGTGTGGCTGGGTATCAGAGGCTTTCAATCGAGGAAACATAGCTGAGACTGAGAAGAATTACTTGGTGAAATATATAATGGTAAAGTAACAGGATGGCACAGCATAGCATCTTTATTTATAACGCACTTTCCATCCAACAATGTTGACCAAAGTGCTACAAATGTAAAACGGAGAGGAAACAGTTTAAATTACATATAAAATATCTTCAAATTAAAAATAATATAATTAATAAGAAACATATTAAGAGACATCAACAAGTCCTGCTGTGCTAAAAGCCAAGGTAAATAAATATGTTTTAAGACGTGATTAAAAACAGATAAGGAAGGTGCCTGTCTAACATGTAAAGGCAACTCATTCCACAGTTTTGGTGCTGCCACAGCAAACGCCCGATCCCCTCTGAGCTTACGATTAGTCCTGGGCACGCTCAGGAGGAGCTGGTCTGCCGACCTGAGGGACCGTGAAGGTATGTATGGATGAAGAAGCTCAGAGAGGTACAGAGCGGCAGCATTGGACAAACATTTAAAAACAAATAAAAGCAGCTTAAAATGGATCCTAAAATGCACGGGCAGCCAGTGAAGTGAATATAAAACTGGGGTGATGTGCTCGTATCTACGAGCGCCAGTTAAAAGGCGTGCAGCAGCATTCTGGACTAACTGCAGTCGAAAAACAGAAGATCGACTCACCCCAAAATAAAGAGAATTACAGTAATCCAGCCGAACGGTTACAAAAGCGTGGATTACTGTTTCAAATTGCTGTGTCGTAAGAAAGTGGATAATTAAATAAGGTGGTCAGGTCTGTTTAGAAGTGCAGATTTGGACAGGAAATTTATAATTATATAATATAATACATTGTTATAACATGTTTATATCTTATGCTAAATCTAAGTATGTTAAAGTGCTTAAACTGACATCGTGCAGTTCATCTTCTCACCAGCAGAGGGCCACAAATCACCATCAATGAAGAGTTCAAGGAGATGATAGGTTCACTCTGCAGGTCTTAATGCTCAATTCTGATTTTGTGATCAAATCTGATGTTTTTGCGCTCCTGTGTGAACCCTCAAAGCGGCCGCATGCGCAAAAGCAGACGTCACACACAACACAACGCGCTCTGTTCACTGTCACACCATGATCGGATATGGGTCGCATAGGGTCAAAAAAATTGGATTTGATGCGCTTTCGCCTGCAGTGTGAACGTAGCCTCAGAAGCTTCAGACGCCGGAGCGAGATCCGGTTTCTGGGTTTTCAAAATTAAGAAAAAAAATAAAAATAAAATTCATACTTAAAATAATAATTAATACCAGGTAAGTACATGTTTTTCCAGCTGTATTTTTAACTGTTATACATGCATCAGTACATTTCCATATTTTTATATCTATAAAAGAAAGCTGACACTTGTGAGACTTTGTCAAATGTGTGAGCATCACAGCAGAGGCCTTTGTGTCAAAGAAGCTGAGGATAAAACAAAAACATGAAGGCGATTTTCCTGGCCTGGATTTTATAAAAATATTCTGCAGTAGATCAAAAACAAAAGAAAATCATTAATCAACACATGAACATCACCTGATGCCGCTGAAGTGAAGCAGAGCAAAGTTACAGAGGTTTTAGAGACACAGGGTTTTGCAGTTTTGCATAATTTTAAAAAGTTTAAATTTGTTCAGTATTGAACAGCAGAAATGAGGTTTTCTTAAGTAGTAAGTAAAAAGGGGGGAGAGCAGCGGCTGACAGCGCTGTAAACAACTGTAGACTTGTGTGTAACAAGCAAGCGAATAATGCAGGAAACAGATTTTTAGACGGGAAACTGTTCTTGAAGTACAGAGAGAGAGAGAGAGAGAGAGCTGTGCATGAAGTGTGATTTTATCCTGGTGGAAGCAAAACAGTGAAAGTCAGAGTGAATTCATGACGATGTTTATGTGAAGCGCAGTTTGGATCTTCTTTTGCTGCTGGTTCGGTCAATATTGTTTGGAGAGAGATCAAACTAACAGCTTTAGAATCAGCGCAAAAAGACACATCAGAATCAGAATCGCCTTTCTCACCCGATGACCGTGTCCGTGCCGTCGGGTGAGAAAGGCGATTCTGATCCGTAAACGGTTTGTGTTCACGTCTTTGTGCAGAAGCCGTGTACCTGCTCTCATTTACTGTTTCAGCTGTTTGGTGGTTGTAGAAATTTTGTGAGGTTTAACCTGAGATTCTGGCGTTTCGGGCAAAATAAATTTATATTAAAAAATCGATTCAGGATTTTAATGAATCGATTTTACGTTATCCAAGCCAGAATCGATTTTAATCGATGAATCAATCATGAAAACCCACCCCTACTTGAGATGTCCGGGAATCCGGCTGCAGTGAGGAGCCCCGGCGGCACAAACGTCGTTTCCGTGTAGACGTCGGGTCAGGCTGTGAATCCACCGGCTGTCCGGGCCGGTGAGCAGCCTGAGTAGGAGAGTGGAGGGTTGAGAGCAAGAAGTTCATGACCATTGGTTTGAGATCGTCAACCAGCCAGGGAAATTTAAAAAGCGTCTCCTGCAGCCGCCTCTCCACGGCGCGACGCAACCCACTGATCAAAGACCACTGATCAGAATTTGCATAATTAAGATGAAGGAACTGACCTCCCAGCCCATTGTTCCTTCAGTGGTTTCAGTCATTATGCAAATGTCCTGTTTATAAGATTGAAACCTGCAGTCAGCTGAGACTGAAGACGTCACCTGATGATGACGAAACGTTTCTCCCACAAAACGCTACGTCCAGATGAACAGAATCAACTTTTGGAGATTTACTTTCCTGGATGATTGAGATGCATCAAGACAAACTAAGTAAACTGTGTGTCAGTGTGACGTAGTGCAGAAATTTATATACGGATTTAGCTGGCAAAGAATTCAAACCTGAGCTTGTGTGTTTGTGTTCAGGTCTCCATTTCCGGAAATGTAAAATAAAGATCCTTTTTTGAGCTGTGACCACTCTGAGTCCAGTCAAAAGAACTGAATTTAATGTTATTATTATTATTATTATTATTATTTAGACTGATTGGCTGGCATAGAGACACACAGGACACTCCATGCTCTGTGTGTGTTTCTCTTTAAATCCTTGTGTGTGTATGTTTGTGTTGTTAAAGAATAAATATATGTTATTAGTGCTTATTTTCTGTTTACATTGTTTTATAGAGGCCAGAGTAGGAGAACGCCATAATGTGTGTCAAAAGTACTGACAGGAAACTTTATGCAGAGATCAGGAAGCGTTGCAGACAGAAAGTGAAACTAGGCAGGGTTGTTGTGATCGAAACTGTGTGTGACCGTGTGTAACGTATAAGAGAACTATATATTCATTCGGCTTGTAATGCTTTTCGAGCTGTTGATGCTTGCTAGCATCCGCAGCTCTCCTTTTCTGGAAATGTAGAATAAAGTTGTTTTTTTTAGATTTGACCACACTGAGTCGTGTTTCTCTGCCAGAAAAGAATCAGATTTAATAGTATGTGTGTGTTTATGTTTGAATGTGGTCTATCTACCGGCTGTTTAGCTTCATTTTTCTGGTGCTTTCTTACCTCTGTACATTTTCTGCCAATTTCTCCCCATTCAACAACTACTACTTTTGACAGGACTTCAGCTTGTGCAGCTTTATTCAGCTTACTGTTTTCCTTGTTCAATATTTCTGCTAATTCATTACAGTTCTGTACAATTCTAGTATTTGTGCCAAATGTAGTACTTCTGCTAAATTATAGTGTTCCTGCTATGTTATAGAATTAGTGCTAAATGTAGTTTTTTGCCAAGTCATAGTATTTGTGCTATGTTTAGTATATGGACTTGTTCTCATAGAGCGCTTTTCTACTCTGTCTAAGCACTCAAAGCGCTTCATGCACTCTTTGACACTTCTGGAGGTAGTTCTTCCACAGTTAAATGTGACTGATTGTTTCGGTTCCCCCATAGGCATCAATGATGTGGGGACAGTAAAGTAAGTGCACATACTTGTAGTAAAATGTTTAAATGGGTCATGCTTCCAAATTAACGCTAACTCCCACTAGCAGCCGACTGTGGATTATTTAGTAGTGGGAAATGTCACGACAGCACTTGCTGCACAGGTAACATCCTATCATGGTACCATGCTTTATTTCACTGAGCTCCAGAGACCAATCTATTAGTTCACAATCTATTTGTAGAAACAGTATGTATGCCTGGGTGCTGATTTTATAATCCCATGGTCATGGATGTTATTGTAACACCTGAATTCAGTGATTAGGATGGATGACTGACCACGTTTGGCAATTTAGTGTATGTCTTTACAAATTATGTGATTAATGTCTTCTTTCATATTATGACAAAATACACCAATAATAACTTGAGTTACTTAGTTGACCTTTATTAATGTGATGCATCTTTGTATGTTTTGACAGTAACATCAAAGTTAACCTGTACATTTTAGCCTATTTAACATACAGGATTAATGATTGCATCAGTATGAGGTATTTCAGCAAATAAATATAGTAATAGCAAATCGTAAACAGTATTATCATGGGTTTGCTGTATTAAAAATATTTAGTAGTGCACAGAAATTACAACTTTATTACTCAGGGATTGCATGGTTATCCAAATATTATACTTTTAGTAATTAGTGTTTCATCTTTACTTTTTTTCCTGTACTGCTATTTTTAATTTCTGGCCCGTTGTTCCATGGATTTACATCTTCTCAAGGAAACATGGAAAGCTGTGAGGAGAGTAATTGTGATTCAGGAAAAAATATGGCATGATCATTTGAGTTTGACTTTAATGTCTATTTAGATTACAGAAAATGGCACAGTTATCACTGGTAATCGCCCATCTTGCTCACATTTAAAGAAGTTATTGAGGTAATTGATTCATGCAGTTACACTTTGGATTGAATATTCAGAAGTTATCAGGCTTGGGCCTCGCCTTCGCGAATGATCTTCTTTCACCTAGAGAGCCCAAAACACAGCACAACATATATTAGACCACCGATGAAAACTTCACATATATATTTCTTTGTCATTTGCTGATGCTGGCCATGTGTAAGTTGAACTTCCAGAATGTCACACTCACCTGTTGGTTTCTGCGTAGACTTCCCTTTCGGCGGTTCAGGTAGGTTCTTGTAAAGATTCTCATCTCGTTTTTCAAGATGATCCAGAAAGCAACTTACTGCCTGCTCTCCTTTCCTCTTCACCACGTCAACAAGGTTGCGGGCCCGATCTTTTGTGACTGGAGTTGTTTCAAGAATTTCATCTCTCTCTGCATCACTCAGGACTTTATCTTGCAGAAGGTCATCCAGGAGATCCTTAAATGTTGATTTGCTTAGGTTTTCAACCAAATAGTTTCTGTTTTTGTTTATTGTCTGTAGATTGGCTGTATAAATAAAAATGCAGCAGAATTAAAAGATGCAAAACACAAAAGTAATTTGTAGAATAATACACATTTGACACTTTTTTAATAACCAGTTTATCTCAAATACCAGCAAGAAAACAACATTATAACTGAAACTGAAATGTAACTGAAGAGCACTGAACAGCAAGTGTGCACAGTCACTCCTTGAACACAAAGATGAACTATAACACTAGAGGAAAACAACTTTAATCTAAATACAGATTTTTATGGTCTTAAAATCTTTTCTTTTATGCTCTGGATAACTTTTCTACCAAATCAAAAATAATGCACAGACATAACTGGTAAAGAACAGATGACATTCTGTATGTATTTAATAAACAGCATATGTGAGTCAAACTTTCTGGCCATACTTAATGTTTCTGTCTTGTCCTCCTCTGCAACATCACTTTCAGATTGAGCAGCTATTCATCAACTGAATTTAATTGTGCTCTTTGTGCTATTTTAAACACACAGCAGCAGGAGACAGCATTTTAATTTTCAGCATAATCGTCAACATTAATATGTAGCATCAAAATAATTTTGACAAAGTCTTACCATTGGTTGCCATTTCCAACCCTTCTTGTATTGCAAGCTTTGTATTACTTGCTTAAGAAGTTATGTTTGGAAACCTATATAGGAGCACACTCCAAAACACGCCTCCAAGAATGCTGATTGGCTCTGATTAAAGTGAAACACAATTTAGCGTGTGATCGATTTTATTGTAGGTTCCTGTCCCTCGCCCTAATTTTCATGTGGAATTTTCTTGAATATTCTTGTTATTTTGTCCAACAGAGAGAAGACTTCTTTGACTTCTTTGACTCAAGCAAGTTGTCCTATCAAAACCACCATTGTTTGTGTTTTAGTTCAACCTTGGTAAATGAAATGTTGTTATTACTGATTTACAAAGACCACGTGTGCTGTGCATAAAATTCTACTGTTTGTGGCTTCTTGTGTATGAAGTCTGAAAACTTTCATTGAAGACTACAAACTCAGGCCAGCTGGGTGACTGTGAAAAGGGAGTTCAAAACAGAAGACATTGGGACACCACCAGCCTGTTTAGGTTACCAAACTTTTTTCCCCACTAAGCAAAGCCCCTAAACATACTAGTTTTATTGCTAGAAATATGAAGGTAGAGACTCATGTGACCATAGTCTGTTGGATCCCTGGGACCAGAAAGGGCAACAGTTAAGCAATTTTAAGGATTAAACTCATTAAGGAAAAGATTTTTTTCCAAAAGTCTAATTCTTTGAACGTCA
Source organism: Rhamphochromis sp. 'chilingali' (assembly GCF_963969265.1). Lineage (NCBI taxonomy): Eukaryota > Metazoa > Chordata > Actinopteri > Cichliformes > Cichlidae > Rhamphochromis > Rhamphochromis sp. 'chilingali'. The sequence continues at coordinate 71,996,271 of NC_137929.1, forward strand.
TTGTTTTAACTTTTCTCAAGATAGCAGAATTCACAGATTCAAGCACTGCACACATACAGATGTGGGTGTATGCCAACCAAACACCTTTTATGAAATGAGGCGTCAGCACTGCTTCACAGAAAAACAGGCGTGCTACCAACAGAAACTGTGCTGTCTGAGATTTCCAGTTTTTCCAGTCTGAAAACTTCTTTGGAAGACAATTTCCTTGGTATTATACTGAAACATTCACCACATCAACAACACCTGTCACACCCATCATCATGAACTGCACCTTTGTTTCACAAGAATTTGATGTGCAAATCTGGCCTTAACCAGCAGTTTAGGAGCAACTGTAGACCTGAACTGCCAGGAAAAACTGACAAGTGGCAGACAAGATTTCTTTTAAAAATTGAATTGGTACTAAAAGGAGAATAGAGAAAAGATGTAAATATTAGACACATAATGAAGAGAAAATCTCCGTCCCGGTTTCCCTCCAAGGCACGAGCACCGATAAGCAGAGTTCTGTCCTTTCTTTATTAGATTCCTAATTATTCAAAGTAACACTCAAGTATGCCGTTCAGCTGGGTTAGTTACAGCGCCGGGAGTAGCTTGGGAGAACAAGGAAACACAGACTGCTTCAGGTTGCCTTCCCAAATCAACTCAAAGGTTTATTTAGTACATAACAGCTTATATAGAGGAAAAAAAGGTTCGTGTGTCAGCAGGTTCTCAGTTCAAACCGGTACAGACCAAATAAGGAAACGTCTTCCTGCCTTGTGAGCAAAGAAGTATCCTTTGTGTAGTTTATCTCTTCAGTTACAATTTATGATCATCCCAGCAAAATACACTCCTAGACATAGAATACAGAGTTCTTTCATTAGTGAATTCTGAAACAAACCACCTGGCCTTTAACGAGCCTTTTTCTAAGAGATAAAGAAGGGAGGATGGGAGTAAGGAAGTGGTCTCGTCTCTGTGGTGTTTTCGACCTTGGGGTACCAGCCTGTGATTCTTACACATCAATTCTTGGGTCAGAGAGAAAGAGAAAAACAACTAGTAAATGGGCCTTATTGAGTAACAGTTTTCACTACAAAGCAATATCCTGTAAATGCTACCGTGGTATCAAAATATCACAACACATAAGACACATAACAGCTTCCCAGCAATATGTTGATCTATTATTATTATTATGACTAATAGAAGTAGTAGTAGTAATAAAAGTGCATTTTCTTCTGACTTGTTTTTTGTTTACTGCTTTTGTCATAGCAGGGTACGCTTGGTGTCCCAAATGGTGAGACAGAGCAATGATAATATACACAGAATATGCAATATTAGGATATATATGTAGCAATACATTGCAAATTTACAGGTTATGGGTATTTACAGTTGTATTACGTTGTGTGGAATTGTGCAAAATTGCAAATTTACAGTTATGGATAAACAGTTTGACATATTCGGTGATTCAGTGGCCTGATGGCCTGTGGATAGAAACTGGTTTTTAGTCTGGTTGTCCTTGCTTTCACACTCCTGTAGCGTCTACCAGATGGCAGAGATGTGAACAATGTGTACTGTGGGTGGGTGCTGTCCTTGATGATGTTGTGTGCCCTTTTCCTCACTGAATGTTGTAAATGTCCTGTAGTGGTGGTAGGGGTACTCCTCAGATGTGGTGTGCCGTTTTGACAACATGCTGGAGAGCCTTCCTGCCCTGAGTAATGCAGTTCCCGTACGACACTGTGATGAAGTTTGTCAGGATACTCTCCACTGTGTATCTGTAAAGCTTGCTCAGCAGTTTGGAGGTTAATCCAAATTTTCTTTCTTTAATTTATTTTGGGAGGTGTGAGGATTGAAAATTTTTGATTTATCTTACTAAAATGAGCAGCTATAATCATTTTCATACATTTAGTGCAAATTTTCTTGTATGAGTTGGCACTCAAACTTTTGAATGTCAGAAGCTTCGTTCGGCATGACAGATTGAGATATTGTCTGTGAAGGTTCTCAGTCATCCAGGTCATCGTCATTTCTTTGCAAGCTTCTTTGACAGATTGAGATATTGTAGTTAGTTATTTTTGTAGTATAAAACCTGTACTGCCTGATTCAGTGTGACCCTTTCTGTGAAACATGCTGCCTATTCACATAGAGGTCCACGGCGCTGTGTCAACTTGAAATTTCAGCTGTCAAACCAGATTAAATCTTTTTTAAATGACAGATCTTTCTCCTGAGATTCCTGACAGAGGGGACACAATCATTGGTGAAGCCGAGGATGTCGTCAGGGCCGGCTGCTTTTCGGGGGTTAGTTTTCCTCAGCATACCTCAGTCGAAGTCAGAGAGTTAGAGCTCTGTGCTGCCTCTGCTGGTAGAATCCCTCTGTGTTGGTTGGTGTTGATGGTGTTGAAGCGAGCGTAGAACTCATTTAGCTTGACCGGTAGTGTGTTGCAGCTAGCTGTGTTCCTCTGATAGAAATCAGTACTCAGGTTGTTGCACTCTACTTATTGCACTATTTATCGTATTTATTTTATTACTAAATAAAGTAGTCTGAGTCTGAGTTGTTTTAGTGTCCTTCCAGCTTGAGCCTGTACTGCCTCTTGGCTTCCCTGATGGCGCTATGCAGGTCATATCTGGCCTTTGTGTAGCCCTCTGCATCACCAGGGACAAATGCAGTGGAGCATGCATGTAGCATGGAACGTACCTCACAGTTCAACCAGGGTTTCTGGTTTGGACATGTTTTGTATCGCTTGGTGGGGACAAAATGCGGGGGAGGCACTGCTTTATATGTACCCTTTACAATGCTGTAGACATGGTCCAGGGTTTTGTTTTTCCTTGTTGTAAAGATCATGTATTGATGGAATTTTGGGAGCACAGTCCCGAGGTTGCAGTGATTAAAGTCCCCAGCAACGACAAACACAGCATCTGGATGAGCGGTCTCGTGTTTGCTGATGACGCCATGCTGTAGTCCTAGCACTGTGGTCCAATCAGACTGCGGCGGGATGTAAACAGCCAGTAGAAATACGGCATTGATCTCCGTCGGTCAATAAAAGAGTCTGCACTTCACCATTGGTACTACCATGTCCCCACAACAGTGTTTCTCCACCACCTGTGTGTCCACACACCATCTGCTGTTGATGTAAGTGCATACACCGCCGCTTTTGTTTTTACCCAAGGCAGATCTTGTTTTCAAGAGAGCGAATGTTAGCTAACAAAAGTCTAGGCAGGGATGGTCGTGTGGCTCTAGTCTTTAGCCTAGCATGTAGCCTTGTCATGCTTGCCACTCTGAGTAGTTGAGCCCAAGGGTGTTGGGGCCTGCCAGTTCGAGTCAAAGGGATCCTTTAGCATCAATTGTGGGATCTACCAAGGAGAAACATTGTCCCCAATGCTGTTCTGCATAGGCCTGAGCCCTGTCAGTGAGATCATCAACAAGACTGTCAGCCACCTCCTGTACATGAATGGCATCAAGCTGTGTGCCAAGACTGAACAAGACATTGAATCCCTGATCCACAGCACCTGGATTTACAGCAATGACATCGTAATGTCATTCACACTGGAGACAGGTAAATGGGAACCATGAAAAGGTCGCTAGGAAAGCTGCAACCACCAAGCATCTGTAGATGGTCGGCAAGATATGGTTTGTAAGGAAAATGACCCCGCCCTGGTCCCAAAAACCAGAAGCCGATTTATAAATGAAAGGTGGTTTTATTGTGACTACACTGAAAGCTAAACTGCGGGGTGAACAAAGGCCAACATAACAAACAAACAAGCTTACTCAGAAAAGGAGCTGCTATCTAAACCCTAAGTGAAACAAAAACAAACAAAAGACAAGTGCTACACCTAACTTTCTAACTGAATAAACAGGAGAAATCACTATAAGGAACAATAAGGCAGCTCACCCCTTCTGCTTCAGTGCCTATTTACAAGTGAAACTAACCTGCACACCATGTACAAAACTAAGTAACTCTCGGAAATCACACACCCAAATGTCAACGGCTATGGAGGCCAAGGATGGGTATGCTGCTGCTGTCACTTATTGCCCCGGGACAACGGGCGAGTGATTATCAAAACAGCCACATGATCAGGGGACCAATCAGCAGCTGCCAGCTTTCCAATCACAAATTACCTGCAGAGATTCTTAAAGACACAGAGCAAAGAACAAAAACAAGTCATCATGGCCTGGGTCGCAACAACCCCGTCCCCAAGACCAAACCAAATCAAGAGACAGCCCATCTGCTAGCACATTCACTAGTCCTTTTTTGTGTGTGGCATTATTCCAAATTAAACTCCTTTACCAGGAGTGACCATCTCATTAGCCTCTGGTTTGAGTTTTGCATCCCGGTAAAAAACACAAGGGGGTTGTGATCAGTGTAGACAATGATAGGTTATGAACTAGAACCAACATACAATTTAAAATGTTGTAACGCAAGCAAAAGGGAAAGAGTTTCTTTTTCAGTGGTACAGTACTTCTAGTGGTAAGTGTTGAATTCAGGATCAGACTAACTAAGTCTGCAGAATTTTTGCAGCAGCCACAATAATAGCCAGCAATTCTGAGGAAATGGCGAAGCTGACATCTAGTACGAGGCCCAGGGAGATCAAGAATAGCCTGAATTTTGGCCAGGAGGGGGAGTACCTGACCCTGACCCGCTTGCTTACCTAGGTAAGTAACAGTGGGCTTACCAAAGTCACATTTGGAATGATTTAGGCAGGGGCATTTTGAAGTCCAAAAGGTGTGATGGTATATTGTAGGAAGTGAACAGGAGTGATGAAAACAATAACCATTTAATAAATCCAGTTTGGTGACGGACTTTGCAGAGCAAACCCTGTCAACACAATCTTCCATTCGGAGGAGAGGATGGGAGTCAGGTTTGGTCACACTGTTTAGTTTCCAAAAATCATACAAAAACGTGGGGATTTGTCTACTTTTGGCACCAGAAGACATGGGGAACTCCATGCAGTGGAACTTGCAACAGTTAGACCATTTTCCAGCAAGTAGGAAACTTCTTGCTCAAAAAGTGCACATTTGGTTGGGTTCACGCGATAGTTGTTTGATCAGGGGATGGTCACCTACATCAATGTCATGTTCTAAGACATTGGTGTGACCTGGAGTGTCAGCAAACAGGGAAGGGATATTTTTGATAAGACAGCACACAGTGTTCTGGGCAGCATCATCTAAATGTTTTAGGTGGGATTTTAAAATGTCTAATATTTCAAAGTTTCTCAGTTGGGAGCAACTCTCAGCACAAACAAAACCTATGTGGGTGGTAAAGTAAATCCGCTTGGTATCTTTGTTAGCGTTCAGACATCAAATCTGATGGCAAAAAAACCCCAAACAGGACTGGGAAAAAAAAGAAAAAAAAGATATGATCAGATTGATTTCTTCATTTGATGCACGATTTTGTCCTTTTAGCTGCAGTTCAGCTCACTGAGAAGAGCAGGTGATACTAAACCATATGGCTGAAAGAGGACGGACCAGATTTAAATCCAACCCCTGCATGTCTTTATCCCTCTGGTTTCTTGTCACTCGTCTTTGCACCTGACATGTTTTTGTTGTCCTTTTGTTATTTTACTTTTAACTTTTTTCCCCAACAAAGACAAGACTGGTTCACATCCAAAACAGTAACACTGCACAGCACTAGAATATTTCACATTCTCCAGAGTCCATAGCAAACTTGTGATAATTTATGTCCATAATTGTTGTCCGTTAGAATCCAGTTTGCAGGTTACTCCCAGTGCTTCCAGTGGTTTCTTTGGGTAACTGTAGTGTCTCCAATTTAATTTTGGGTTTTCTTCCTGCCCAAATGAAATCCACCATAGCCTTGTTAATTACTTTAATATCTTCTGATTTCAAAATTGCAAACCAAAAGGATTACCATCTTAATGAGATTCATTCTTCCCAAAAATGATATCGGAAGTGACCTCCATCTTGTCAGCATCTCTCGAAGATCTTGAACCATTTCATTAATATTTTCTCTATGTAAGTGACCAACATTTGGTGTAACTTTAACTCCCAACTATACAAAACCTGATGGTGCCCAGTGTAAAGGTTTAACATATAAAGGTTTAAAGTCCCCTCCACTACACAGAGTTATTGTAACAGATTCATCAAATTTACCTTGTATCCAGATATAAGACCAAAGTCCTTGATACACCTGGTAAGAACAGGTAGAGAGTTAGCAGGGTCAGTCAGTGTCAGAAGGATACCGTCTGCATAGAGCAGAATATTTTGTTGTCTAATTTTAACTCCAGGAACACTTGGATTTTGTCTAATGGCCATGGCCAAAGGCTCGATGGCCAAAGCAAATAATAGTGGTGACAATGGACTACCTTGTGCTGTACCTCTGCTCAATGAAAATGGGGAAGATAACAAGCCGTTAGTTAACACAGATGCTGTTGGTGATTTGTATATAATTTTGATCCACCCCAGAAAGTTTTTCCAAACCCAAATCTTCTCATGATTTCAAACATATATTCCCATTCAATTCTATCGAATGTCTTTTCGGCATCCATAGAGACAACAACCCCGGAGATCTGATGAAAATTTAAAAAATGAATAATATTAAATAGGCATCGAGTATTGTTATAAGAATTCCTCCCCTTACTAAAGCCTGTCTGGTCAGCATGCACAATAGAGCACATTACTTTTTCTAGCCTAAGAGCCAGTATCTTTGAAAGTATCTTATTATCAACACCAAGAAGGCTTTCGCATTATCAAATTACACAAAGATGTCCTGCTGAGCTCACTTAATGTTTCAGCTGATTTTGTTACATAGTATTGTTTCTCCAGCTTTTTTAAATCATTCTCGGTCTCTAACTGCCTTGTTAATCGTTGACTTCTTTTATGACTTGTGTATGAAGTAATCATCCCTCTCATGTAAGCCTTATAGCTATCCCATAAAGTTCTCATGTCTTTATCATTTATTTCTAAGAATACTGTTGTTTGCTCTGTTATGAAATGTATAAATTTCTCATCCAAAAGAGACAGTGTGCTCATCTTCCAAGACCTGAAGCTGTCACGGTCCTGGGTCTCCTGACCCAGCGTTTTTAGTTCTTTGTGATGTTTGTATTATTGTACTTGTGTGTGAGTTATTCTATGGCTTCTAGTTTTGATCCCTTGCCCTTCATGTCTCTCTGTGTCCCCTCTGTTCTGTGTAATTGTGTCTTTGCATGTTTGAGTTTCTTGTTTTCTGTCACTCTGCATTGTGCATTATGTTCTCATGGTTGCTCTTTTGTTACTCCCTCTAGTCTAGTCTCTTGTGTTCCCAGCTGAGTATTTCCCTGTGTATTTTGGTTCTTAGACCTCTGCCTTATGGTTTATGTCTCTGTGTTTCTTAGTTACTGTGTCAAGTTCGCGTCTCTGTGTGAAACTTCCTGTTTTACTTTGAAGGTCCGTGTCTTATGTGAATGTGTCCTGCTTTGCTTGTCTCGTCAGTCCTGATTTCTCCCAGCTGTGCCCTCCTTCTGTGTCTCATTCCCCTCGTTACTCCCCAGTGTATTTAAACCCTGTGTTTCTCTGAGTCAGTGTCGCGTCGTCCCTCATGCTGTGTGGATCTCCCTGTGTCTCTTTGTGAGTGCTTAGTTTGTTGTTCCCAGTTTAGATTAGTTTAGTTTATGTTTTTCCCCTGCCAGCAAATAAAGCTGTGTTTTGAGTTCATCCCCTGAGTCTGTGAGTCCTGCATTTTGGGTCCAACTCCTGCCTGCCGCACAGCGGAGCATGGTCAGAGAGACCTATATGACCAATATTTACCTGCTGAACTAACTGACTGATACACTTGGACATAAAAATCTATACGAGATGCTGACAAGTGAGGGTTAGAGTGGAAAGTGTACTCTTTAGATAGTGGATTATAGTGTTGCCAGACATCCACATGTCAAGCTCATTTATAATTTGCCAAAGGGCTTTGGAATTTTGTCAAAGTAGATTGTGGGGGAAGCTTATTCATTTTGGGGCATAAAACACTGTTAAAGTCACCCGCTAATATTATATTAGCACAGTCCATGTCCACTAACTGACTAAATAATACCCTGTAAAACTTGCCATCCTGTGCATTCGGTGCATATATATTATTATATTATATATTTCCCCATCCACTATCCCTTTTAACCAATATATATCTTCCTTCATTGTCCTTGAAGGAAGGACAGTGACTCTGAGATTTTTGTGTATAACAGTAATAACCCCCCTTTTATCTGTAGAGTAGGATGAAAAAAGATTTGGCCAACCCATTCTCTACAGTATTTTTTATGTTCCTCATCTGTCAGATGGGTTTCTTGCAAAAAATCAGCGTGAATCAAATCTTTCTTCAGAGAATTTAGGACTTTTTTTCACCACATTGTTGGACCCATTAACATTCCAAGTACTTAACTGACATATAAGAAGAGTAATATATATATTGTGCTGTTTACATATTTAACCAAATCTACATTTGACCAGTCTGAACCTATTAACAAAAATATAACTCTATAACTTTCTTTTTTTTCTCGTTTCGCTCTCAGCGAAGGCGGTCGCACTTTTCTCCTCTCCTCCCTTCCCTTATCTTCCCTGCTTAGCTTCTTATGTCCTTGTCTTGTCTCTTGCTTTTTTCACTTCCCCTGGAACACTTTGTAATACAATTTCAGCAGGTGCTCTTTTAATTGGAAGAATTTGTCTTGTAGAAACTTTCCTCATTTTGAAATGAACTGCACGAACCCATCTGTGCTCTGAGCTGCAGCAGGCAGAGACTTTTTCTTTGATCATTTATTTCGAGCATATGCGTACATACATACAAGATAAAGCATATATACAGGAGGCCCGTTTGATTTCTGAGGGCTGAAATGATGTCCGTCCATGTTATTAAGGCAAAATTATATCTGTCAGACAGATAGCAAAAAAGTTAGCTCTGATGCATCCGTCAGAGTATGATGGTGTGTAATGTGTAGTTCTCTAAAGCACTTTGTGACTGTAGAAAATCATTATATAAGGATCTGGATGTGGCCGGATGAGCTAATCTAATGTTAACCAGAATTTCATTGTTTCGGGCCCCCCCCCTAATACTCTAAAGTTCTGTGCCGCAGTCTAACTGGATAGAGCATTACATGAATCATGACCAAAAGAAAAATTCAAAAGCAACCCAAGAGTTTCTACAGGCAACAAAACTGGATATTTTTCACCTGATCTAAATCTATTAGTTCACTTACTTCACTTACTGCAACACAACATGAAGCGATGGCACAGGTTTCTAGACTTCAGAGAGTCAGTGACTGCAAAAGAAAATGTTGCTGTGATTATCAGAAGCAATCCTTATTTTAAAATTCTTTTAGTTTGTCAAATGTCTTTTGAGTCTCTGAAAAGGACTGTACGAAACGTTTGCTTCACAAAACCCAGACGTGCTGCCAACAGAAACTGTGCTGTGTGAGATTTCTAGTTTTTCCGGTCTGAAAACATCCACGGAAAATGATTTACTTGGCAGAAAAGCGAAACCGTCAACACCATCAATCACCTCTGACATCCATCATCATGACCTGTACACTTGTTTTGCAGGAATTTGATGTGCTAATCTGAACCAGCAGTTCATTGTCTTCTGACTGTTTTTGGTTTTCTGCTTTAAATAAACAGCTACAAAATAGCTAGAAGGAGTTTCTGCTGATGGTTTCTTCCTGTTAAAAATCGGGTGGGGTCACCAAGTGATTCTTCATCGGCAATTGTCTGACTGGTCTTTGCTTTTTTCTCATAGTTCGTGGTCTGTTGCTTGCAATAATTTGTTTTTTGCATTACCAGTTGTTGTGAAATGTCACTATATGAATATAACCGACATTTATTTTTTTGCACTTTTGTGTCATTGTGATTATAATTGCAGTTACTAAAGCAAACAATCTAAATACACAACAATAAACATATTTAAATGCATCTGTTCTTTATGTAATCCACTTTTCTCAGGACCATAAACTGCACATCACACACATATGATATTCAGTCATTTGTGATTGAGTTTTGTTAGCTTCTTAGATGTGGTGACTAGTTTTTCATAAAGTGACAACAGACCTGTTTTTTTACACGCAGAGAGAAAATAACCAACCAATGAACATGATTCAAATCAGTCACATGAGGGCGGGTGAGGCATTTACATTCCAACATAAATGCTATTAGACCGGACTCATATGATAGAGCAAGCGAACAATGGCAGGTAAGTGATGGCAAAATCTTTGATGAGACTCTTTCTTAGATTATATATTTCTCCTTTGACTATTCCACGTCTTCTTCATTCTTTGGCACTTAAAAGACCAAAATGTGAATTATATGTATCATCATGTTTCTTTTATGCTTCCTATCGAGGAGGAGTTTGCCAGGTTAAGGGCAGAGTTTGTGTCAACTGTGTCACAAAAAAATCTTAATCCTTGAAGCACTTGTCACTGATGGTATTTTGAATGGTTTAGAGAAATAATCCATAGTAGAAGATAATCAATCCAGAGCAGATAGGATACGCTGTTTCACTGACACAGCAAGAAAAATCCCCAAAAAACGGGACAAAGCCTGCAGGATAATGTTTACACATCTTCAGAAACTAGATGCCACAATGTTCACTCTTCGCTGCATGTGTCCACTTTTCCATCTGTGCAGAAAACTGAGGATTTCTGTAAAATTCGTTTTTCTTGAGCTGTTATTGTAATGCATTTTTCATGTTTTCTCTCAGACACACACACACACACACACACACACACACACACACACACACACACACACACACACACACACACACACACACACACACACAGTTGATGTACTGCAGCAAAATGTCTACTGAGAAATCAGCTGATGGTGTTTTTTAATTGTAGCTCTATTGTCCCAAAAGGAGCAGGAATGCTCGACCAGCACACAGCATTACAGCACAGATGGTGGGAGACGTGGTAATAATGTATGTGTCTTCGACTGGCCTGAGTAATCAGCATTATACTGTATTTTTAAACGTTTGATCTCTGATACACATTAAAATGATTTGTTGTTTTTAAAAGTAATGTTAGAACCTAATCAATTCCTGTAAATCATCTTGTCTTTTAGAAATATCCAGTGACTGAAGAGTCCATTTCAAAGCGTGTAGCCCTGCTGATCACTAACAAAACTTTCGATGGATATTCAACCAGACATGGAGCTGAGAAAGATGAATATGAAATGCACTGCATGCTTGCAGATCTGGGTTACGATGTGGTGAAATATAGGAACTTGACTGTAAAGGTAGTTTTAAAAATAATTCACTTCTACTTTGACATTTCCCCAAACTGAGAAAATGATACATTTATTTATACAAAGTTTTTGATTTTACAGGAGATTGAAAAAGCTCTACAAAAGTTCTCAAAACATCCACATCTTGTCCACACGGATAGTGTGTTTGTAGTTATCATGTCTCACGGATCTCTGCAAGGTGTCTGTGGCACTGACTGCAAACCTTTCGAAATTGAAAACATTTACAAGAGCCTAAACACACAGAATTGTCCTGCACTACATAACAAGCCCAAGGTGATCATCATCCAGGCTTGTAGAGGAGGTGATTCAGTCATCCTAGAAGTTTCAAGCTGCATTTACAGTTTCATATAGAAGTGGCGTGAGCTTAAATGTCCTGTAAGCAAGTTTTTCATGGATGCATTATTATGTTTGTTTCTCTGAATGGACGCTCACACTTTGTGTCTGACAGGCTTTTTAGGTATTTACAGTCTGAAGTTTCACTTCAATCAGAGCTCGTTTCACCACATCATAGTTCTTCACAGAAACAGCTCAAATGACTATCAAAGGCTTCGCACAGGAATTTTTATGCAACATATCAATGTAAAGCTGACATTCTCAGCTTAGTGCTCACATTTATTTTAAAGCTATGAATATCTTTTTGGGATAAGGCCGCCATTACAAAAAACATGCCAGTGTTCAAATACAAAAAGAGTATTTGCTGCAGGATCACTGCTGACCTGTAAGATGATCAAGCTAAATATTATTACGTATTTCTGGGTAACCCTGCATGGTTGTTGTAGGTCAGGCGGGTTCGGTGGTTTTACATGATGAAGTTTTAACCACTATTGGAAGAAACATCGAGACAGATGCTGTGGTACACAAAGAAAAGGACTTCATCTCTCTTCTGTCCTGCACCCCTAGTGAGTGTTCCAGTAACAAGTAACTCCAGCCTTCAGTAACGAGTCATTGATACTGACCAAATACCAGCAGCACAAATTGTCCGTTTCTTTTGGCTTGCAGATACGACTTCATACAGAGACGAGTCATACGGCTCTTATTTTATCCAATATATTGTTGAGATATTCAAAGAGTTTGCTGATGTGGATCACATTGAGGAACTGTTCAGAAAAGTGAGCTCAACAAGTGAATTCTTTTATTTCTTCATTTGAACTTCATAAATTGGATAGGCTAAAAGTTTGGATCTAGAAAAGACAACAGTCAGTGATGAAGCTGCCTTTCTTTCAATGCTACAGGTCATGCAGCGCTTCGAGGAATCGGAGTTTGGTGAAATTCAGATGCCAAGCAAAGACAGATGTACTCTGACAAAGAACTTCTACCTGCTTCCCTACTAAAAGAAGACAAGTCTCAGCAATGGTAAACGATGATTGCAGGTATACTTTTTATTGTTTGGTAAATGGTCTGTTTTTGTACTGTGTGTATAACAGAGCAGGTTTAGTGATGAATGAAAAGCTTCATATACTCTCTTCTTTTAATGCCTCACCAAGATAATGAGTGATATGTATAACTGAAATATTCTGAATATGGAAATCAAGTCTAAGAGAAAATTATGTTTTATTATGTATTTTATTAAAGCTTTTGTTTAAATAAAGAAACTTTGATCTTTTTTCTGGCAAGTGGGCAGAGGAGGTTTATGATTCCAGGTTGTTATTTTTTTCATTCTCGTACAGATAAAACTGGTATAAGTGCAACCTTATAATGTACAAGTCTCTCTGTTTAATCTTTCAGCATTCACCTGTGTTATGCCAACGGCGAAGCTTTGTTTGTAACTTTGTATTGTGTTTCATCTTCATGGATAGTAAATAATGTTATTAAATTGACTAACATTTGCAGATGTGTAAATATGAATGTCTACATCTGTTTGGCATGTGTAGTAAACATGTAATTCTTTATTTGCATTGAGAATATTTCTTCTTTGTATTTTTTGTAGCTAGGAAGGAAAAAGGCCTTCTACTTTACTTTCAGTTTCGTCATCATTCAATGCTGTCAGTCCCTACAGCACGTTTAGCTGTTTGCCACTTCATGTAGAGATTCACAAGCAAGGGACAGAAAATGTTATATTTACTTAACACTTGATTATATCATGTGCAAGCAGCAAGCAGAGCCTGCTGCGTAAAAAGAAATAAATTACACCTGATGGTGTTTTTCCTCACTTGTTTGAGCATCACATGCAGCATGCATCATTAGTTATACTCATATAGCTACACAGTCCTCAACACAGTTATTGATCCAAAGGGTAGATTCCTAGTTTTAAATTATCTACACTTAACACAAAGCTATGTATTGTCAGTATATATGGCCAGTACATGAGAAACGTTGGTCTTTACGATGCATGGCGCTCCCTTCACCCCAACAGTAAGGAATCAGCAGCTCACCTGTGAGCTGCTTATTTTTGAGCCCCGTCAAAAAATTTACTTCCTAGGAAGTAATATAGTAATTAGTAAAAGTGTTGTGGAAGGTCTTAAATAAAACTGCTACTATTAGTTAAATGTGTCTTTGTCAGGGGAGACATTAACTTAGGAACACATACAGGAACCAGAAAGCAGAACTCTAATAAGAGCGAAGGATGCGACACTGAGGATGTGGACAAGTGGGTGAAGAATCTGTCTGACAGACAGCTCACCCAAACAGAGAAAAACATCCTTGCTAAAGGGTTTAATTTTGCTGTCACACCGAGACAAATCCCGCCAGTGGAGCTGATCACAGCCACAGAAACAGCAATTCGAAACAATCTCAAACGCACCGATGTAGGTAGAAGTGAGTTTCTTGGACTCTGCTCTGTGGGGAACGAAACGTGTGGAGAGCCATACCTTCTATCCCAAAGCATATTCGGATGCTGGAATCGGTTTGCGACCTGCAATGCGCTTGTTGTGGTCCTTGGTGCGCAGCAGGGCAGCCTGGGTAGCCTGCCACACCCACCGACACCTGTGCAGGTGAGCTTGGACTGAGGGCATGCAATGCTCACCCTCAACTGTGGGAAACAAGGAAGGCTGAAATCCCAGGGAGACCCCAAAGGGGGATCGGCACGTGGCGGAGGCTGTCAGGCTGTTGTGAGCATGTTCTATCCACGGCAGTTCATCACTTTTTGATTGGAGGAAGCAACACAGCGCAGGGCAGCCTCCAGCTCCTGGTTTGCCCGCTCTGACTGGCCATTGCTCTGTGGATGATAGCCCGATTATTATCTCTAATAATCAGCTACGTACCACAGGCCTTCAAGCTGGCTGTAGTTAAACCTTTACTCAAAAAGCATCTCTAGACCCAGCAGTCTTAGCTAATTATAGGCCAATCTCCAACCTTCCTTTATATCAAACATCCTTGAAAGAGTAGTTGTCAAACAGCTAACAGATCATCTGCAGAGGAATGGTTTATTTGAAGAGTTTCATCATCATCCAGGTGACTTCTTCAGTCTCAGCTGACTGCAGCTTTCCCCAAATCTTATAAACAGCACATTTGCATGATGACTGAAATCAGCCCACTGAAGGAAGAATGGATGGGAGGTCAGTTCCTTAATCTTAATTATGCAAATTCTCATGACCATTGAGAACTTGCATAATTATAATATTGGGTGGCTGTTACATGTACAAGATTCAAACTTGTAATTTGAACTAAATAATTTCATGTTTCTATGGTGAACATAATTAAATCATGGAGCATCTGCATGAAATTCAGCAACTTAATTCTTGTTCTTGTTGAGATGACAGATTTCCAGGCTGTGATATAAAATCTAGTTCCTGATGGCAGCGACTCAGTTTCCTGTTAAAACTACTGTAGTTATCAAGGGCATTCACAAATGGAAATATCACTTACATTGAAAGTGAAATTACTTAAATTAATTCACACAAATGTGATCACACATTAGTGGGTATCACACCAGCATCACAACAGCTCCACCTGCTCCACCTGCCTCCTCAGCATCTGTACACCTGAAGAGAAAAGAAAGGCTCCAACAGCTCAAATCTACAAAGGATTCATGAAGTTTCATCCAACAATAACATGTTTGCCTTCCACAGTGTGCTGTTAGACACCACTGTACCTCTGCCATTTCAAAAAGAGCAGCTTGGGAACATTTTGGCTCCAAACACTTTGTGTTTAAGTTCTTTGTTTTCTTTGTGAAGCCGACAACATCTGGAGCTTTGTGACTCATAGAAACATCATTTTGTTCTTTAGATGACAGCAGATTGGGACTGAATAATCAATCACTATCAAACCAATAAAGACAAACATGCTGATTTTACAGGAACTTTGTTGGAGAAGCTGCAAAGACATGAAACTGGTGGAGATCCCAAACCAGTTGATAGTGCTGGTTATTCCAAATAAAGCTGTTTCCCTTTGAGATGAAATGACTTTCTGTCCTGATATATAATAAAGATGTTGTTGTTTTTGAGCCCCTGTATTAAAAGTAGTTTAAAGTCAGCTTGAGTTTGATGTCTTTATGTCAAAGCTGCTCATGATGTTGAGCTGCTGATGGAATAAAAACAATATAAAAGCATGTAGTCCAGACTTAAATGTAGCCTGTTGTTAGGCCCCAGTCTAGGGGTACAGGAACGCAACATAAGTTTGAAAAGATTGCCCCGCCCTGGTCCCCAAAACCATACACAGGGAAAACCAATTTCTTAGTGAACGGTGGTTTATTTTTCTACACTGCAAAATGAAGCTCCGGGGTGAACAAAGGCCAAAATAACAAACAAAACAAGCTAAGTCACATAAAACCCTATGTGAAATCAAAAATCAAACAAAAGAAAAGCACTACACCTACTGAGACAAACAGGAGAAAACAGTGCAAGGGAAAACAATAAGGCAGCTCACCCCTTCTGTTGCAGTGCTATTTACAATGAAAACTAATGTACACACTATATACAGAACTCAGAAAGTCACAAAAGTCACAGGCACAAATGTCAGGGTCAGGTCTGCTGCTGCTGTCAGTGGCTGCCCCGGGACAACTGCTGGTGAGGGATTTGTAGAAGATCACATGGCCAGGGGACCAATCAGCAGCCGTCAGCTCATCCACTCAGGGACCTGCAAAGACTTAAAGACACAGACAAAGAAACAGCCACCAAAACAAATTATAGTCAGGCCCATAACAATGAGGTCCACACACAGTGTTTGACAGTGTAAACTGTGTGAAAGGGCTGCTGGTGGAGCTCACTAGGATGAGCAGGTGACCACGAGGTGGAGAGCAGCTGGCCTGGCTTTGACCCGGGCCACGCCCCCTTTCTCTCTGCTTTGCTGTCACTTATCTTCACTGCTCTGTCCAATAAAGCTGAAAAAGGCCCCGAATCAAAGAAATCTGCTGCAGCCTCTGAAATGTCTTCTGTTTCCTTCCCGACGGCTTTTTCACCGTCAGCCCATCAGACAGTCCAGCAGCATTTATGATGATGTCATGATGTTGAAGAGGCTGCTACGGTGGCCTCCCATGACCCCCAGCCTCATCACAGCTGAGATGCAGACATTTGAAAACATTCAGCAGACAACTGAATAACAGTCCAACACAACAGTCTGTGTGCAGACACACACTGACCTTTCATAGAGTCAAACACAGCTGGTTGAGTCATTTCTCTGTGAGTCTAAAGTGAATCTAGTATTTGAAAGTCCACTTCCTGTATTTGTTGTTGGAGACTTCTTCAGCTTCTTCTCAAGGACATCAGCTGCTTGTTTGGCAGCAGAGGCAGTTAAGAAGCTTCCTGAAAAACACTGAACAGTGAGTTCACTGTGGCATATGACAGATTCAGCTTTCTGTGTGCAAACGTGTCTGTGTCGACCTTTCAAATGCTGTTGAATCCAAAACATCAGCGGCTCCTCGGCTGCTCACTTCATGCACTTCTGTCTGTGTGACAGTCCAATGACATCACAGCTGTTTCCAGCCCCAGTGTCTCAGGACTGGACACCTTTAAACATGTCGAGGATCAAACAGCGTCCAGCTAAACACACATGAAACTATCAGAGCTGACAATCATTCCAATAACATCTAATGGTTCATGTATGTAGACACAGGACTACAAGGAAATGGCTCTCAGCATCTGGCTGTGGGAACACATGAGTCCCTGTTTGTGTTCAGATTGTGTGCATGTTTTAGACGTGTGTCACATGTAGAAACACAACAATCCCACAATGACACACAGATGTGTTTGACACAGCTGTGCAGCTGTAAGTTGTTTCTAATGATTCATTGAAGCTCTTCTAACATTCTGGAGACGATCAGTACATGAATCTGTTCAACACGACAACAATTTGACTTCAGTGTGAACGTTTGCCATTAAATAACCTTCTTCATCCAGCTGACAGCATCCTTCATCCTATGATATGAACAGTTCCTCCTGTTGATGACCCTCTGACATGATCTGCTTGAGGAGCTTTTTCATGTGCAGCTCTCTGAGCTCAGGGCTGAGCTGCTGTTTCATCTTTAAGAGCTGCTGCCTCCTCGCCGGACTTGTTCTCCTCTTCTTCTCCTAATGACACCATTTCTGCTTCATATCTTTCACTGGGCCTAAAACAGATGAAGAGTAGATCTGCTGCTGTTCACTGTTTGTGTCAATATGGAGAAACATGAAAGACAAACACAGCACACACAGAGAAATGTAGACAGGATGTGCAGCCAGTGCAGTAAATGGTCTCAATATCAGCTCTTTAGAAAATGATCCCGATGAACATGGAACTAACATCCAATGAGAAACAGCTTCCTTGTTTCATGTCCAATAACAATAAATGAAGAGCTAATAAAGAGCTATTCTATTGTAAAATGCTGAGATGATTATTAGATAGAACCCAGCGGCTCACCAAAAGCCTGCATTGAAAATCTATATGAAAGTAATCTATGCTCATATATGGCAAAATCCTTTAAGTGTCACTGTGTTTTTCATCTGTGCTCTTGTTGGTTGGACAAGTTTGTAAATGACAAAGAGCTCAGTGGACTTTGCATCCATCAGATCCTGTTAGATGTTTGGTTTTCCTTCACAGCTTTGTGATGAAGGCTGAAGAACAGAGATATGAACTATTGCCAATATGAATCCTGATGCATGACGTGGGCACAGACCCACCACAGCAACACTCAGCTCACCTCATTCCAGGCGCTTGTCTGCTGGAGACCATGAGCCTTGTTAGTCACACATCAGCACCGTGGTAGGAAACAGCCTCCATCATTTCATTAGATCTGAATTTGGACTGTTTCCCTCTGGATGAACCAAGTCTGTCAAATCTATTGATCCAACACAAACAAACACATTGGCTCACAGTCAGATTGGCTTTGTATGGATGGTGTAACAGGGGGCTGGGAAAGGATGCTGGAAGCTGAATATAACACAGAACAATAACAGGACATATAATAATGTAGAAACATGATCTTCAACAGGCACACTTCTATTATTCATGATCACAGACACAAAGAACTTGTGCAGCCCTGATATCAGCCCTAATATATGAGTGTGTTTGCCCAAAGATTGAAACAGCATCAACATGACAGCTGTAAGAAATCTTCTCTCAGCCTTGTTTGGCAGAAGATCCCTGCAACAAAGATTGTAGCTGAAAGATGACGTGTGTAAAGTTTGCTCTGTGGGAGGGTTGAGGCTGTTTTTAGACCTTTGATAGTTTCCAATCCAGTTCTGACAGACAGAAATAAAAACAACATCATTAAGATCAGATCATGGAGCTGTTTGCTGCCTTGTTTCTATCTTCACATTACAAGACTTTACTACAATAAAGATGCTGACATGTATCTGTAGGAACAACATCAATGAATCTATAACAACTGGAGCCAAACAAGTAAATGGACCTATTCTTCTGGAGTACTCAAAGGGCTCTATACAAAGTGCCACATTCACACACACTTTCTCTGAACTTAGTGCTGGCTAACCACATTCATACTCCGATGGATGCATCGGAGAGCGACTTGGGGTATCTTGCCCAAGGATACTTAGCATGCAGACTGGAGGAGCCAGGAATCAAACCACCAACCTTCCAATCAGTAGGTGACCTGCTCTACAGCCACCCCATTGGTGAGCCAACACTTGTCATTCCTTGTTGGATGCAGATTTCAGGGCTTCCTTTTGCTCCTCTGTTATAACACAAAGGAATCAGCAGTGACAAAGATGATGCTGAAAAGGATCCATGGATGTTAATTGGACAGTGATCGCTCTGTGCTCTCCTGAAGTCAACACTCATCTTTGTTGTTGACTCAAATTCCTGAATGTGAGTAAAAAAAACTGTCAGAGGTAACCAAAGGTCAGATTCCTTGATTTTAAATCTGTTTACTGTGCTTGAAGCCCTATGTGTCCTGCAGTCAGTCTCCTGTTCTAGGTCATCTCTTATGCCAAACATATATTTATGTTTCTTTTAGCTTTATATTCTCAGAAGCTCTGCTGCATTAGTTTTGGAGCAGGAGTACACCCGAAAGCAACAAATTCAAAATAATTAACGTTTTTCAAAATGGCATAAAAGTAAAGTTTTATTCATATAGCACAAAATCACAACAGCTGTCCCATGGCGCTTTATATAGAAAAGTAAAGACGTTAAGCTGTCTGTGATGGATCTCAAAACTGGATTATAGATGGCGGACAGTTGGTGTCGTAAACCCCGCCTCTGTTCAAAGATGGTCTTTCACAGTGGACGTAAATGGCTTCTTTCACTCCTCTTTCAAACCATCTGTCTTTGGCTGCATTTGAAGGCCAATTACGTCAAAGCCAGGCGACGAAGGCTGTCCCAATTCGTCGACTCCTTCAAATGCAGCCGACAAATGCGTCCTTCATTTCCCCGAATTTGAAGGATGGGTCGGGTGTGTCCTTCGTGGCCCACCATATCCCAGAATTCATAGCGCGGCCCAGTCAAATTTCAGCTCCCAACAATGGCGGCCGCTACGAAGTTTTAAAATTAGTCTTATTAATCTTTCTGAGTCACAAAATAAATTTTTAACATATTTTCAGGCGAGAAAGTATCTGTGTAAACATCAAATATCTGCTCGGTTTATCAAGACATCGCATATTGGCAAAAGTGCGCCGACGTTTTCGGAGACGTCTGTTACCCACCCGCTCGATGTTCAGACCCCCGCTGTCTTTGATATATAAGTCACTTAGACAACCTGTTATTGTTGGGCTTTTTCAGTGTTTTATTTGTTCCGGAGTAAATCGGTTTGGCTGAGATCAAAGTTATTAGATTATTAGATAAAATAAAACGTTATTAATCCATCGGGTGGGTTCCTACGGGATTTTCACACAGCTGAATACACGTCAAACAGAAAACTGATTAAACAGAAGTGTGAGACGGTGGAGAACTTACGCCAGTGTCCTGTTATATTTTAGATAGCAAGGAGCAGACGGCCGAGTTTATTAAACTCCACCGACACAGCGGTGACGCAGATCTGAAGGCTAGACCGTCCAATTTCACAGCCTCGCACCTTCCGGCCTTCTCGGTCTTCGAAGGACTCAGCCCACGTAGACCACGAAGGCCGGGTCCTCTGAAGGATGCGGCCTACATTTTGGGACACAGCTTTTGTCAAACATGTGAACCTTGGCACACTCAAAGAGTGACCTTTGACATTTTTATGCAGATGGACAGCCGGGTCTTGTCTCATCTTTTCTATGTTTTCCCATGAATTGATTTTTGGTCTCTCGAGTGTCGAGGTCTAAATTTCAGAAAACAGATTTAAAATCAAGGAATTTGTCCTGTAGTGACCTCTGACCATTAGTGAACTTTACAGAGGCCTTTTTGTTTTTAATAAAGGCTATGTGTTTAAGAATTATACCACAGAGTCAAATACTTCTGATTTGAGACCTTAGTTTTCACAGGAGCTGAGCACTAAATGAGATAGCAAATAGACTTATTAGCTGCAACCAACAATAGCTGGAATATTTTATGTTAGCTAACTAGTGAGAGAATTGACAACTCAGAGGAAAATAAGGACACTAAAATTAAAAAATAATTTAAGGGGGATCACATGTGTACTGCTCCTGGCTGCAACAATAAGTTTTATGTTAAGAAATGATAAAGATACACACCAAATCTGGAACTACTGTCCATCATGTGTCGTCCTTTTTATCTACCTCGGGAATTTACATCGGTCATTGTAAGTGCCGTTTATATTCCACCACAAGCGGACACGGTCACCGCCTTATGCGAGCTGCATGAGGCACTCACACAGCACCAGACACAACACCGGGACGCTGCGCTTATTGTGACGGGGGACTTTAATAGCGCCAACCTCAAACGCGCAGCGCCGAACTTTTATCAACACATCACCTGCCCCACCAGGGGTGAAAGGACACTGGACCACTGCTACACTACGGTCAAGGACGGCTACAAGGCACAATCCCGCCCCCCGTTTGGCAAATCTGATCACGCCGCCATCTTCCTCATGCCAAAATACAAACAAAGGCTGAAACAGGAAGTTCCGGTTCAGAGGAAGGTCGCGCGCTGGACGGATCAATCGGTGGCCGCGTTACAGGACGCACTCGATGACGCAGACTGGGGCATGTTCAGAAACAGCTCCGACGATGACGTCAACGTGTTTACGGAAGCGGTTGTGGGATTCATCGGGAAACTAGCGGATGATACCGTGGAGACAAAGACTATCACAACATTTCCCAACCAGAAGCCGTGGGTGGATAAAACCATCCGCGACGCTCTGAGATCCCGCACCGCTGCCTACAACACGGGACTCATGACGGGGGACATGGACCCGTACAAAGCCGCGTCATATAACGTGCGGAGGGCGGTGAAAGAGGCGAAGCAGCGCTACGGGAGGAAACTAGAGTCACAACTCCAACAGAGTGACTCTAGGAGCCTGTGGCGGGGACTAAGGACAATAACGGACTATAAAGCACCAACAACCGGTATGACGAACGCGGCCGTGACTCTGGCAGACGAGCTGAACACTTTCTATGCTCGCTTCGAGGCTGCAGCTAAGGTCTCCAACAATGCTAGTGTTAGCGGCGCTAACGGCTGCAGACAGGAAGATACTGCCAGCACCGGAAACGTGCTCGTCATCTCCGAGCATGAAGTAAGGAGAGCCTTCAAGAGAGTGAACACCAGGAAAGCAGCAGGACCAGACGGCATCCCAGGTCGTATCCTAAGAGACTGCGCATACCAGCTAGCTCCTGTGTTCACTGAGATATTCAACATCTCTTTATCTCAGTCGGTGATCCCCACATGCTTCAAAGAGTCCATCATTGTTCCTGTCCCGAAGAAACCCCACCCTGCTTCTCTCAATGACTATCGCCCTGTAGCCCTCACCTCAGTAGTGATGAAGTGCTTTGAACGCCTGGTCAGAGACTTCATCATTTCTTCACTACCAGACACACTGGACCCACTACAGTTCGCTTACCGTCCAAATCGTTCCACAGACGATGCCATCTCTCATCTCCTCCACACATCACTCACTCACTTGGACACTAGAAGGGGGAATTATGTTAAAATGCTCTTCATAGACTACAGCTCTGCATTTAACACCATAATTCCCTCCACACTCACCACCAAGCTGGAGCATCTGGGACTCAGCTCATCTATGTGTCAGTGGATCTCCAACTTCCTAACTGGCAGACCACAGGCAGTAAGGATGGGCGGACATGTCTCAGCCTCCACCACTCTCAGCACTGGAGCCCCCCAGGGGTGTGTTCTGAGCCCCCTGCTGTACTCTTTGTACACATATGACTGTGTGGCCACTACCAGCTCCACCACCATCATCAAGTTTGCTGACGACACCGTCGTGGTGGGCCTGATCTCTGATAACAACGAGACGGCCTACCTGAAGGAGATTAGGAATCTGGAGAACTGGTGCCAGAGGAACAACCTCCTTCTAAACGTCAGTAAGACAAAGGAGCTGATAGTGGACTTCAGCACTAAGCAGGAGAGGAACTACCAGACCCCCGTCATCAACGAGTGCCCAGTGGAGAGAGTGGACAGCTTCAAATACCTCGGAGTTCACATCACGCAGGACCTGTCATGGTCCTGTCACATCAACACCGTGGTGAAAAAGGCCCGACAGCGTCTCTACCACCTCAGACGCTTGAGAGACTTCCAACTGCCCTCCAAGGTGCTCAGGAACTTTTACTCGTGCACCATAGAGAGCATCCTGACGGGAAACATCTTAACCTGGTTCGGGAACAGCACCATGCAGGACAGACGAGCTCTACAGAGGGTTGTGCGGTCAGCTGAGCGCACCATCCGCTCCGAGCTCCCTGACCTGCACTCAATCTACAGCAGGCGGTGCTGGACCAAGGCCAGGAAGATGGTGAAGGACCTCAGCCATCCCAACAACAGACTGTTCTCTCTGTTGAGGTCAGGAAAGCGATTCCGCTCCCTGAAGACCAACACAGAGAGACTGAGGAGGAGCTTCTTCCCGCAGGCGATACGGTCTCTCAATCACACCACCACACAGTACTGACCCACACATATGGTTCTTACACACACACTGGACTTTCTGGACTTTGGTTTTGCACAACACTGGTCACTATATTCTTCATTTCCAGTTAATACTTGTACAGCTGCTGTTATTGTGTATATATTTATTTATATTTAGATTTCTTCATACATTCTTATATAGTTCTATATTGTGTATTGTGTATTTTGTTGTACAGTTATTTTATTTTCAACTTTAATTTATATATTTTATCTTATTCTTCCCAGTTAAATTTACCCTTCATTCTAATTTGTGTTGTACAGTTATTTCATTTTTAACCTTAATTTATATTTTATTCCTTCCTAGTTAAATTTACCCTTTTTAATTTTGCATATTTATTTCCTATCTTATTCATAGCCTTTCCTTTTTTTGTTTTCTTTAGGTCACGAGTAGTTGTCCAAGCATTTCACTACATATCGTACTGTGTATGACTGTGTACGTGACAAATAAAATTTGAATTTGATTTGAATTTGAAGATATTAGGATGTTAAGGATATGTCTGTGAAGGTTCTCAGTCATCCAGGTCATCGTAGTCTAAGGAGCTTGCAAAGAAAAGCGTCTGGACTTCTTTAAGTTGCTTGAAGACGTTTCACCTCTCATCCGAGAAGCTTCTTCAGTTCTAAGGTCAAATGGTGGAGAGTCCCAGATATAAACCTAGTGGGAGTGACCCCCACAGAGGGACAAAAGGACCCCCTGATGATCCTCTAATCACCTGAGCCAAGGTGTGAAACTGGGTGTGGGTCCCAATCAGCCAGAGTTTCGGGTGTGTTAAGGATGTTAAGGATATTATCACACTGTTCTCATAAACTGTTGTATTGATCATTAAAAAGCGTCCTCACTGGATTTAAGCACAGCTGGCTGCTTGTTCCCTGCTTCAGTCTATAAGAATACATTGTGGACCTGATAATAAATGATAACTGTAGCTGCCGTCACAGGCAACTCTCGCATTTAAGTTCATGTCATGAGATATTTAAGGTTGAAACAATAAGTAGTTGAAATATTAAGAAATAAATAGTAATTAATGTTTAGTTGTTTAGATTTATATGTTAAAATGTGTTATTTGTGTTATTGGTTAGTTCCGTCTGTTCTTGCTAAGAGGGCATTTTTTTGGCTGGCACACTCAGCAAGCTAATTAAGAGACGAGCCACGAGGTTTGCACGTCTACAGAAAGATAAATAAAGAGTACCTTTTTTGGACCTCCCCACGACGTAAAAATGAAAGTTTTATTCCATTTGAGTGAGGCCAATGAGGTAAATGTTTTATTTTGTTTCTTATCGTTGTATGTATATATGCGAGTGTTGTGTGACATTCAAGTGCAATTACCGTAGTGTGAAGTGTAATGTGTATGTTATTGATCCTTTTGTTGGAATGTTTCGTTACATATAATGCTTAAGGACTTTATTAAGAATATTCATTTAAGTTTGTATTTCTTTTTAGTTCTGACGGCATTGTATCGGCTGTGGTTGGACATCATTACAGGTTAAGACACGTTGGAGAATCCTCCTGTCCGAAATAAATGTCAGCTAAAACGCAAAGAACAAGTTGAGCTTTATTAAGACTCGAGGGGAGTAACAATAACTGTCCAGAAAATAGAAAAAAAAAGAAACATTTGCATATAAATGTTCTCAGCATTTAAAATAGTAATTAAAGTGTATTTTGAGTAAATATGACATTTAATTTTTTTTAACTGAACTTCAATAAATTCCTGTGTCACAGTAGAGCAATATCTTTATGTTCATGCTAATAGTCAATTTTGTGAAAGCATCGGATTATTGGCTATAAATAGTTAACTCAGTATAATATGCTTTATATAGTATCCCTGGACTCAACCACACAAAAATGAAAGACACTGGGGAAAAATAAGTATTCACAGACTTTTAGTCATTTGTAATCTACACATTTTCCTAAAACTGCTTTAAAAGGAGCACAGAGGATGCAGTCTCCATCGCAATGCACTCTGTCCTCTCACACCTGGACAACAACAACACCTACGCCAGAATGCTGTTTATAGACTTCAGTTCAGCATTCAATACAATCCACCCCTCACAACTCATCAGGAAACTGACAGACCTGGGTATCAGTTCCCTCATCTGCAAATGGTTACTGGACTTCCTGACCAACCGCCCCCAACATGTCCGGCTGGATAACCGCTGCTCATCTACCATCACAATGAACACCGGTGTACCACAAGGCTGTGTGATGAGCCCTTTGCTCTACTCCCTCTTCACCCACGACTGCAGACCTGCTGATGGTTCCAACACCATCATTAAGTTTGCAGATGACACCACGGTGATTGGCCTCATCAGTGACAACGATGAGGCCGCCTACAGGGAGGAGGTGGATCGTCTGGCTGAGTGGTGCGACACAAACAACCTGCTGCTTAACACCGAGAAGACCAAGGAGCTCATCGTGGACTACAGGAGGAATGCTGACCCACATCCACCCATCCACATTAAGGGGACGGCTGTGGAGCGTGTGAGCAGCTTCAAGTTCCTGGGAGTCCACATCTCCGAGGATCTCACCTGGACGACCAACTGCTCCAAGCTGGTCAAGAAGGCTCACCAGCGCCTCTTCTTCTTGAGGACTCTGAGGAAGAACCACCTGTCCTCAGACATCCTGGTGAACTTCTATCGCTGCACCATCGAGAGCATCCTGACCAACTGTACAACAGTCTGGTACGGGAACTGCTCTGCCTCGGACCGGAAGGCGTTGCAGAGGGTCGTGAAAACTGCCCAGCGCATCGCCGGAGCACCACTTCCTGCCATAAAAGACATCTACAGGAAGCGGTGTCTGAAAAGGGCTGGGAAAATCATCAAAGACCCCAGTCACCCATCACATGGACTCTTCACCCTCCTGCCCTCTGGGAGGCGCCACAGGAGCCTCCGGACTAAGACCACCAGGTACCGGAACAGCTTCTTCCCCACAGCTGTCAGACTCCTGAACTCTGCCTCCTGACATCTGACCCACGTTAAACTCATGGACTGAACATACACACACCCACAATGGACAACTGTACCCTCAAACACAATAATAACATGGACTGAACCACCACTCACAACCACCAGCACTTTATATAGCCTCTGTAGAAACTATCTACACCCTCACTTATCTTAACTGCACTGTGTAAATAATCATTCTGTACATTCGATAATCTTTAATCCTACAACTGTTTACAACTTGCATAGTTCCCATTTCTGTATAGCTGTATATCCCAGATTCTGTAAAGTTATTTATTTCATATTCTGTATAGTTTTTCATATTTATATCCTGTTCATATCCTGTACATAGCTTGTACTCACTACAGCCTGTACATACTTATAGTTATAGAATATTCACAACATACTTCATACCGTGTACATTATAACATACCATAATAGACCCATTTCTGTAATATACTTACATATCTATACTATTGCTAATATATATTGTAATATATCTATATCACTAAAGCACTTCTGGATGGATGCAAACTGCATTTCGTTGCCCTGTACCTGTGCATGTGCAATGACAATAAAGTTGAATTCTATTCTATTCTATTCTAAAAGTACAAGCATGCATTACACACAGTGAGAAAATAAAACTTTTTTGTTTCCAAACTTATTTCCAACAAACTTTATTTGTAATCAAGAGATTAAAAAGGAACACATTCAGGTTACTTTATTTGAAGCTGTCAGTATAAAGCCAGTCTGCATTAAGTTAGCAATTCTAACTGCACAAATAAGCACAATACAACACAATGAAGGAAACGTCAGCTTGTTAGCCCATTTAACAATTAGAGTGAGCGATTTTCTGTCTTTTTTACAGATAAATATCCAAATCATGACACCAATGAAAATGAGAAAACAGACTCCAGAAAATTTACCTCAAACATAACAAATGCTCTTGCCCCTTTTTCTTTTTTTACACACAGTCACAGTCTGTCTCCCAGTTCAGTTTTCAGTCAATCATTGTTCCAACATATATTAGATTATAATACTCAACACATTCCACTGTCTGACCCCTAATGAATGTGACCTTTTGGACATTAAAAATCGAGGCGCTCGTGCTTCTTATATTAAATCCTCCATTAGGAACCTTGGTGTTACCTTTGACCCAGCTCTGGACACACACGTTAAATCTTTGGTTCGCTCTTGTTTTTACCATTGAAGAAATATCACTGAGTCCCATTGTGTCACGCTCTGAACTGGAAATGATTCTTCATGCTTTTGTTTCATCTCGCTTAGACTATTGTGATTCCTTCTTTACTTGCTTAAGTAACGCCTCCCTGGAACGACTGCAGGGTGTTCAGAATGCTGCTGCCAGGCTTCTGACAAAGCATCACAAACACCCCCATGCCACGCCCCTGCTGATTCAGCTGCACTGGCTCCCTGTCAAGTTCAGGGTCCAATTTAAGATCATAATCATGACCTATAGGGCCCTGCACAGTGTAGCTCCAACTTACTTAAGTGATCTTCTCCTTTCTTATCACCCCAGCAGGTCCCTGAGGTCTTGTGTCCAGGGGTTGCTGGTTGTCCCGCTTACAAGGTTAAAAACAGAAGGTGACAGAGCGTTTGTATCAGCGGCTGCCAGACTCTGGAGCTCGCTCCCTTTGAGTTTGAGATCTGTGGACTCAGTCGTGTCTTTTAAAAAGCAGTTAAAAACGTATCTGTTTAAACTGCTTTTGGTTGATTTTGTTTGAGATTTTTCTGCCTCTGTAAAGCACTTTGTGATTTTATCTTGAAAGGTGCTATATAAATAACATTTTACTTTACTTACTTACATGAGTATGTTTTCTAAATTCAGTGATGACGTCTTTTGAGACAGGACTCATCAGAACATTTAGCATAATGGTCAAAGTCTGGGTTGTAGCTGCTCTCATCATCCTGAGGCCAATTACCAATGACAGAGTAAACTGATATGTTTAATTGATAACTGATTAAATCTGCAAGTGAAACATTTCCATATGCAATTTTTACAGAACTACTGTATTTTCTGTAAAACCATGAGAATGTCTCGTGATTTGAGTTAAATTCTACATATCTGTCTGATGGGTTTTCATCTTGTTCCACAAGGTTTGCCCAAATTTTTTCATAACTGCAGGTATGTACTGCAGAGCTCCTCTGGTACCTTCATCCACTCTGCTTCTCATCTCCTCCAGTTTCTGGACCTTCTCTGTGTCTCCTTTCTCCTTCATCTTCTCACTTAATAACTCTAAGTGTACAATAGTGGACAGAGAAAAAACATTCAGAGCGATTTCCTCCAGTCTGAGAAGATGTTGGTAGGACTCCTCCAGCCACTGAGACTTCTCTGCTGTCAGCTGGTTCATTTCCTTTTCTAGATTTTCCAAAAGGCTGGACTTGTCCTCACTTTCTGTCTTGTTCTTGTCATACTTGTTTTTCGTTTCTTCATCAGTCTTTTTGACACGACGTGTCTTGGTTACATAGATCTTCCTTTCTTTCACATGATCTGATGCAGGACACTTGTTGGTACAAACAGTGCAGCGGCCTCCTTTCATGACCTCACAGTGTTTGGGATACCAGGCCATTGTGCATCCAGGATAGTGACAGTTCTCCTCACAGACTTTACAGCTGACAGCTCCTGCATACCCAGCCAACAAGCACCACCACCCAACCTCGATATCTTCTCTAACTTTGGAGACCTCATCAATTTCTATAGTGAACTGCTTATTTGTCTTCATCTTTTCTTCGTGTTTCTTCAGAGCCTCTTGAGTCTGTTTTATTTCTGTCTGTTTTAATTCAATAAAATCTATTCTTTCTTGCAGGTTTTGAATGCAGGCTGTCAATCTGATTCGTTCATTTAACACTTCAACAGTTGTCATCAGTTTCTGAGGTTCAATATTTTCCAGGAATTCTGAGAATTCACTCATTCCTCCCTCTGATACTCTCCATGCGTTATGCAAACCCAGCTTTTCTTTCTTTTTTCTCTCTTTTTCCTGTTGGTTATTGAACAGGAAGCAAACTGGCTCATCCTCTATTCTGGCACATTTTATTTTTGCAGCTTCAAGAGCTTCAAGAGCATTTTCAGGTGTTACACCATCTGAGTGTGTGATCAGGGCCACAATGTTTTTCTCCAGGTTTTTTCCAAACAGAGAAATGACTGAATCAAAGATGTACCTCAATCGATCACTCAGTCGATTATCACTCGCCTTCATCACCAGACCCACTGCATGAACTTCATGGACTCCGTCATCTGATCGAAACAAGTCCAATAATCTTTCACTAACAATGACATCATGCTCAGTCCCTCTGGTGTCTCCATATCCAGGCGTGTCGATGATGGTCAGAGAGTAGGGCAGAGTTTCATCTTCAAAACCAAAGATCTCGTACACGATCACATCTGATGTCTGACTTTCTGATTGACTTTTCTTCTCCTCCTCTACGATCTTAAACCAGACTTCATCCTCCCACTTCACTCCCATCGTGTAGTTGACCAAAGCATTGATCAGAGTAGATTTTCCTGCTCCTGTTTCACCCACAAGTAAGATGGTTTTATTTGTCTTTTTTTGATTTTTTTCACCAACAGTCATTTTTGTCAGCGTTCCAAACATTTTTTTCTTTGGGTTTAGCTTGTAAACAGGAGGAGGTCCTGAACTGATAAGAACACTTTTGAGGATGGTGTTCTTGTATTTTGAAGACATATCCCTGGTCCTGAGAAGCAAAAATAAAAATTTGTTAAGTTTCGGTTTTTTGCCATACATTTAAGATAAGTAGGCATGTTTCAACATACAGACACATAAATCATAAATGCCAACCCAGTTTTGCAACCTGTTAACCCTTTAAACCCGGTCGGAGTGGGCACGCTCTGTTTTGCGTAACTATTTCTAAATCCCGGTAGCACTGCAACCACGTGAGCTAGCGCAATAATTTTTTTGCATATGAAACCGGAGGAGTTGTACTTACATCTTAGCTTGTCCTCGATCACAGTTTCCTTCCACATAAAGCTTTGCAAAAACTGCATAAAAAGCACTTGCAGCAACTAAAACATAATATTCCAGAAACACGCTTTGCCGATCCGATCAGCTGTTTGTAACACTTCCTACATCCATCAGCGCGAACTATCGCATGTCCGCCGTGACCTGCCCGAAACCGGAAGTGACGTCATGTCGTGGAAAATTTCGCTTTTTGCCTTCAGGGCCTTATGAGCCTACACTGGTGTTTTTAAAAGTCAAGTTTGACTTCATGCTTTTCTGTGTCGTTTCTGGGATGCTTAGGACTCATATTGCACTGCTGGAAATAATTTATTTTGATGCACATGCTGGGTTGGTTTTTTTTGCAAATTTGCATCACACTGATCCATGCTGCTCAATTCACATCAGCTCACACACACTTTCTACCTGCAGAGGAAACACAAATCATTCATGTGCACATCAACTGAAATCCTCCTTTCCATCATGTGTGCTGTCCAAATATCAGCAAATAGCAGAGTTAAAGATGCTAAGATTTTCGCTGTGAGTGACCAAGAGAGACAATTAGAATTGAGTATATCAGACGGACAGCTAAGGTCAAACACTTTGGACAGAGAGAGAGAGACATCTGGGCTTTGACTTAAATCATGACTGTTTATTAACAGAAATCAATAACTGTTATTTGGCATTATTATATATAAATTATTAGATTATAATATTATTTTATGCCATGTTAGACCCCTAATTAAAGATTGTGAATTATTATGTAGTTTTAGTTTGCATTATTCTCCTGAATTAGAAGAAGGTGGTAACTATTGCATTTGTTAAACTGATTTGCATTACATTAAACTGCTGATTTATTGTGTATGAATGATATTGTTTTATGATGCATTATACTGCTGAGTTATAAGAAATACTGTTTGCAGAAAGTCATCGCCTTATTTGTCTGATTAGAAGAGAACATGCTGGAGTTTTCTGCCCCATCTCAGCAGGAGCAGATAAACAGGGAGCCAAGGTCGTAGCTTAGGCGCTGTGTGAGAGAAAGCATGTGAATGTTTAGGCTTTTTATATTAAGGTGGAGGCACCAGAGGCTATAAAAGTTTGATCAATGCTCCACCATTTAGAGATCTGATGCTGTCTGCATACAGTGTCCATCTCCCACGCGTGTGATCATTAAAATCATTGTTTGACTCAACCCGGCCGGACCAGTGTTGTTATTGTGGTTTTTCCTCTTGTCTCCATCCCCAATATTTGAATCTGTAACAAACTATACCATTTTTTTTATATCAACACCTTTTTAAACATATTTTAAAAATTATACTCTGATAGCAAGCCACACATGGTAAGCTCTTCACCTCACCACTAGTTGCTTCACTTTAGTTTACTTTGCAGTCACTACTTTAAATATATTTTACTAATTGTCTAATATGTTTCTTTATTCATTTTTTTTCATCATGTGTTGATATCTGTGATGCTGATGTGTGAGATTTGCTGTGTGCACTCCATATATGGAGTTATTTTAGTTGATTTTATGAGTTTAGTTTATATCAACACTGCAAAGTCAAAGTTCTGTTTTATGTTATACACCTTTCTTTGTTTGAGTTACCTGGGGCGTGGCTTCTCCTTCCCAGTTGGCAAAAGGTGTGGCAAAGGGCTTGGGGATCGGAACTACTGCCGACAACCTCGTTGGACTAAACCACATCCTTCATTGCCTGGAGGGTGTTTGGAGTTTGTTAAATTGTTTTGTGTTAGTTGGTTATATGGCAGCCATTTTGTTTCCCTCATGTGTCATTTTAGCAGGTCAGTTTGTCTTGTGTTTGTTTGAGGTTTTGTTAGTTGTTATTTGGAGTTTAGTTTATTTAGTTGACCTATTTTATTGGTCTGCCTGTTTAAGTTTTGGCTTTGTTAATTATTATTCCTATTTTTGGGTCATAAAACCCCAGTTTTGAATTAAACACCTGCGTCTTCTATGTCTTACTGCTTGGTCTCTGACAATTACGTTCATCAGTGTTTTATTTATTTGTAACATGTTTCCTCTATCTCAACATCTGACCTCGTCTGTTGACATACCTGCTAACTGATAAGTAATTATCTGTTAATGTTCTGAGTAATTAACAGACAGATTCACATTTCATATGATATTTTTGGTTGTTCTAATTAAGTCAGAATAACAAGTGCAACAACCTTTACGTTACTATTATGCAAAACTGGCAGTCATAGTTGCTTCCTGTTTAAGCAGATTCAACAAAAAAGGGATTTTGATGCCAAAAGAAGCCAACATGTTTAATTCAGTTTTTTACTACATCTATAAATCCACCTGCACTGTAATTATAAAGATGCCCAACCTCCAAGAGCTTTTAGAGGTCAGACACTATGACACATCTGTTTGACCATCACCAATTAATCTGACGGCAGTTACTGTGGAACAGCAGCGAGTTCAGGCTGCAGTCAGCGTGGCAGTGAGCAGGAGAGCAGCAGCACCTCTCCACAGACTGATGGAGACAGGGAATCACTATGGATTTAAATGATGATCAGTGTTTACTGCCAAGCAGCTGAGCTGTGTCAATGGAATTTGTGCAACTGTTTGATAATAATCTACCTGAAACTGATGATATTGAATGGCATGTGGCCTCCTTCAATTCGCAGTGTCTAAGAATTTGAGCTCTGTGTGGTGGCTGTAGCTCAGGTGGCAGAGCAGGTCAGCCACTAATCAGAAGGTCGGTGGTTCGATCCCAGGCTGCCTCCTGGCTGCATGCCGAATATCCTTGGGCAAGATACTAACCCCGTGTTTGCCTACTGGTGGTGGTCAGAGGGCCCGGTGGCTCCAGTGTCCGGCCCCAGGGCAGCTGTGGCTACAATGTAGCTGCCATCACCAGTGTGTGAATGACTGGATATAGTGCTGCTTTGGGGTCCTTAGGGACTAGAAAAGCGCTACAAATGCAGGCCATTTACCATAAAGTGGCTCCTCTTAAAACTAGAAAGGCAGCACTATTAAATCCCCACCCTGGATCACAGAAGCTATCTGCAGCTTTACGTGATTTTGCCATAAAACTGAGCGCCTGTGAAAAGCCACAAAACTTGAGGTTCATAAGCTCCACTTATAATGACATAGTGAAAGACACGAGAGCCACTTGTTTCTAGGGGTGGGTTTTGATTATCGATTTATCTATTAAAATCGATTCTAGCTTGGATTCTGCACAAAGACGTAAACACAAAGTGCAGACCTGCGGATCAGAATCAGTGAGATGTCGCCTCTCTCACCCGACAGCACGGACACGGTCGGGGCTGAAAGCCCACAGCTCGCTGACTCTGATCTGTCGGCGGGTCGAGCTTTGTGTTCACACCCTGATTTGCGCTGATTCTAAAGCTGTTAGTTTTATCTCTCTCCAAACAATATTGACTGAACCAGCAGCAAAAGAAGATCCAAACTACGCTTCACATAAACATCGTCATGAATTCACTCTGACTTTTGCTGTTTTGCTTCCACCACAATAAAAAGTGTACTTCAAGAACAGTTTCCTGTCTAAAAATCTGTTTTCTGCATTATCCGCTTGCTTGTTACGCACAAGTCTACCGTTGTTTACAGCGCTGTCGGGCCCTGTTTTTTTTTCCTTTTACTTACTTTCAAAAAGAAAGCCTCATTTCTGCTGTTCAATAGGCTTGTAAACAAATTTTAACTTTTTAAAATTATGCAAATTGGAAAACGCTTAGCCAAAACCTCTGTAACTTGGCTCTGCTTCACTTCAGCAGCATCAGGTAATGTTCACGTGTTGATTAATGGTTTTCTTTCGTTTTTGATCTACTGCAGAATATTTTTACAAATCCCAGGCCAGGAAAATCACCTTCATGATTTTCTGTGTTTTATCCTCAGTTATTTTGACACAAAGGCCTCTGCTGTGATGCTCACACCTCTGATAAAGTCTCGCAAGTGTAGAGATGGGTATTGTTTAGGTTTTATCTGATACCATCCGATGCCAAACCGGTACTTTTGAAACGATGCTCGAACCGGTGCTTAAAGAATGGAGAACACACACTTTGTCCAAAAACCTCTCATGTTTAGCTGTTTTTTTTTAAAAAGATAACCAGTGGCAGTCCTAGCCTGTTTGTCGTCCCGGGCGAACACTCCCTCTGGCACCCCCCCAAATCGAGGATCGCCACAACATAACCTAACAGACCTACACCTTAGTTCACAGATGCACTTTGTCGAGGGTTTATTTCTGGGATTTCACACAACCCAGGATTCAAATCATGAATCCATGATGGGCTTGGATTTACATCATTATGAATGAAATGTGCTCTACTTGGAAGCAGCCGGCCCCGCCCCTTTCGACGGGTTGTGTGAGACTTTAAATCATCAAACTGTAAATTATACATTTTAAATTGTTATTGATCCTTTACCCCGAGTCCTAAAGTGTAGATTTATTATATTACTCTTCTTATATTTATTGTTTGTTTACTTGCACCGCTGTAACTGGAGCCTCGCCATCTCGTCTCTCTATATACTGGACTGTATGTAGCGGAGATGACAATAAATGATGTCAATGTCAATAAACTTTACTTTGACTTAAGCAGGGCGCAGGCGCACCGAGGGCTCTCGCGCTCACTTTATAGAATTTCGAAAAAACATCGGTGCAGATTATAAGTCTGTATCATGATGTCTGGTGTTTTCGTGTTTGTTGTTTTGTTTTTATTTTGTTTTATTTTGCGAGTTGGTTATTAGATGCTGCTCCAGCCGGTCAGAGAATCCTCGCCACCCCGCCCTCTCCTCCCTGGGCGCACCTCGCTAACAGAGGGCGCCCTTACTCCCAGCAAAAGGCAATAGAAAAGCGATCGGTGCATATGCCATTCCTAATATGCGCTGGCTGATGTCGGGGCAGCATGAGTACGAGCAATCTTTTTTCTTCTTTTTTTTTGCCGATGCACGTGATGCCGCCCCGGGCAACTGCCCGTGTCGCCCGTATCAAAAAGCACTACTGAAGATAACAATGTTAGCCTTTTCTGCAGCTATGGGGCATATATGGTATCACTCTTGGCTGGAAGCAGTGCTTAAACAATGGAAAAAACACAAACTTTGTCCAAAAACCTCTCATGTTTAACTGTTTTCCACTTTTTCTTTGGTCATTTTAGCCTTTTTGGCCAGGGTGAAGGGAGCATCTGCCATCAAACAAGAAGACAGCCGCATGTAGCTATGATGATGTTTGCTAGTTCACCTTACATGCATTAATGTAATAACGTGGTTAGCCTACTCAACGTAAATTACACACGAACAACATTAAGCTACTCACGCAGAGAAGAACGGCTGCTGCTGCATCATCATCCTCATCATTTCTGCTACACTGGCAGGGCTAGGGGCCAGGACTCTCCTCTTCGGGTTTTTGGGGGATGTTGCTAACTCCGATAACAGGCACCACACCCGCAGTAGATGTGCTCGGTGTGAGGTCTCGCAGCAAGCTATCAAATACGGCGCATTTCTCGGCTTTTAACAAAACGCTATGCGTCGCCAGGTGTTTCATCGGATTCGAGGTGTTACCTCCTTTGACAGCATCACAGTATCAGCTTAAAGCACTTGTTGCTGCTGAGTTTGCATCTTTTGCTGTGAAGTACAGCCAGACTTTGACCGCTTCGCCTTGGACATTTTTAATCTGTAGCTCTGCTCTAAAAGAACGTACGTACCTGGCCCCGCCTACTATCCTCGGAAACGTAAAATGATTGGCTAGAATCTAAAGAGTATGACAACTCAGGACAAAAAAGCACCGAAATGTGCGCTGCTTTTCGGTCTGGTTACTACCGTTTATGTCAGAACCGGTGTGCCAGATCAACTGGTGTTTAGATCAACTGGCGTTAGTCAAACAGATGTGTGGCAGTCTTGCGTTTCAGGAGCTGCTACCGACAAACCAGCAAAAAAAACGCCAAATGTGTCACCTGTGACACTTGTGAGGTTATCTCAAACACACTCCGTCAGTCTTGATGCTGTTGAACAACTAAATGTTTAAAAATGTCGCAAGTTTACCTGGTGATATCCTCATGCGCTACGCGATCGCGAAAACAGCAAACAATTAATACCACGCCGATGTTGTTCACAGGACAGCAAGAGTAAACGATCGGGAGACTCTTATCGTCGTTATCGTTCCCCTCGCACGTTTTATTTCTCCGGTTTCAGCGTTTTTTCTTCACAACTACAGCGAGCAGTTTACTTTGTGTGTACTAACCCCCACCCGAAACATAACCACAGACAGCAGAGTTCTTATACTTTTGTAATTTCTAATTAGCTTTTATTTGCATTTCTTTTTCACTTTGTGTTTTCAATTCTGTTTAATTTCGGTTAGTTTGCTTAGATTTTATTTTTTATTTATTATGTATTCAGGTCTATGTCAGAGGCTAGACTGATTTAGATTAATGCAGATTTTATAATAAAAACACTGACCTCTTTGAAAGCAGTGACTCACAGTCTTGGAGAAATCCAACATCTAAATAAATGTGTCTATCAAAGAATAATAAGGCAGGTTTTTCATTTTTATTGGTTTTTTTCAATGTTTTTTTTTTAACCAAACTAAAAAGCACTAGCAGGATATTTCCTGTAAAATGTTATTTAGGTTTTGAATTTTCCAAAATCATTTCATTGATCATTATCAACAATTTAGTTTTAATTTTTTTGTGCAGTTTTTTCTTGTATTTTAACTTGTTTTTTCAGATCTAGTTTTACTTCTGAGTTTAGTTTTAGTGAACAACAATAACTTTTGTGTGTTTTGTAACACTTCTTCCTGTTGTTCCTCAGCAGTTTGTGGCACAGTATTTTTAAGACCAACATGTTGAACCTATATCTAACACACCTCTATACAAAATATTCATTTATAAAATCTGCTCTCCGTCTCCTGCTGTCCCTGTAAATAAAAACACCCGAAGCTCAGAGTGTCTCCGGTCCAGCTCAGGACACATTCAGTGTGTTTGGTCTGATTCCCGGACTCTGATGATACACACAGAGAGAAAATGGCGGACACACTCAGCCTCGTCGGAAAACACACTGACTTTAACGGAGAGACCGGAAATACAAACACACACAGTTTGTTGTGTGAAGAAATCCAACATGAGCTGAACAAACAGTAAAGTTCCTAAAGACAAACTGTTAAAGGAGGAAACAAAGCAAACTTACAGTTTCTTCACACCAACAACAAGCGCCACTCCACGAAGCTCAGGAAAGTGAAAGTAAACTTTGAGCCTAATGCGGCGTTTGAGGAGACTCGGGAGCATCGAAACACTGTGTGCTGTGTTCACGTAAACCTCGGAAATTCCCAAACCTCTGGCAGGTCGTGATTTATTCCTGTTGATTTTCCTATTTGAAACACAAACATCCGTCATCACTTTGTTGTTCTTCCTGCAGCGTTTAAATAGTTCAGTACTAAACTGATGTTTCTTCAAAGCTCATTTCAACCTGTTGAAGTCATGAATGAAAGTGCAGACTGAGTGTGAGAGCGAAAGTGTAAAGTAAAGTGTAAGTGTAAAGTGTGCGTGTTAGTCCCCATAGGGAAATAGTTCCTCTGCATTTAACCCATTCACCCAGTGAAGCCGTGGGCAGCCACCAATGCAGCGCCCGGGGAGCAGTGTGTAGGGACGGTACCTTGCTCAGGGTTACCTTTTCAATTCAATTTCAATTCAATTTTATTTATATAGTGCCAAATCACAACAAAAGTCGCCTCAAGGCGCTTCTACCTCAGGGTAGCCGTTCAGTGGAGTCGAACCCACGACCTTCCGATCATGGGGCCACCATTCTACCTACTGAGCTATCAGGTGATTGCATGGGGGTGTGGTCACATGTTATTTACCTGATGCTGGCGTTCTCAACGGGGAAGTCGAGTCAGCGGGTTTTTACACGTCATTTGACGTCACCTTTCAGTCCTGTTCTCAAATGATAAAAGTTCATAGATGCGCTATTTGCTTTGAATAAAAGCGGAAAAATTGTTGTTTTCCTTTTGAAATAAATACACATACACAAGTGGGGCTCAGTTTGGCTTATTGCAGACGAGTCACAGCTCAAACCAACTCAGCCGGCAGCAGCTTTATTTGTGGATTGAAGTCGCAACACTGACAGTGGATCACATGATGTTTGAGGTGTGTCATGTGACACGTTCAGTATTGTCACACATGTCTAGATTGTCCCTGATATCATAACTGCTCAAACACTGATGATTATATTTGAAGAATTATTCCTGATGGCAGCAAAGTTTGAATGGAGCTCTCTGTCTGTGCTGATTTGTCGCCCTCTGGAGGTCAAAGCACAAACTGCATGATGTCACTGTAACCACCACAGAGACAGGAAGTGTTTTTATGACTGAAACACTGAAATAATGCTATTGGCTGTCGTTAGGCTCACTGACAGCAGTGCTGATGTGTTCATGTCAAACACTGGCTCAGGTCAGACTCCTTCATCCTTCTCCAGCGTGAGGCCGCCCTCAGACCCACAGGAGCTCTGACCTTTGACCTCCTGTACACAACCTGCTTCATTAGCAGCTCGTTCTCTAAACTCCATTCATAACTCAAATATATTTCAGATTTCTGAGCTCTGCTTTGAATCTGTGCCAGCTGACATCACAAAGTCCTCATAAGACTGGACACAAGAAATAATCCTGACTGACTTTATTTAAGACTCAGAACATGAGACAAAGTTCAGCCAGCAGCACTGAGACCTGATCCTGAACCCTGAAGCCCTACAACTCATTTCAGCACCACCTGAAAACAAAATTCTACGTTTGTGAGCCGGTGTGAGAAAATCCAACGACACAAACTGCGAATCCAGGCTGTGCACAAAAACAGCCACACAAGGACACGTTTAAGGACCAGTGGACTGTCAAGGTACAAATATTGAGGAAGGCGAGTACAAACAACCATGGTCCAGAAGATCTTGGTCAAACAATTGATTTTAATGAATACACGCGTGGGAAGACCAGTCTGTACGCAGACAGGAATTGATCTTCGACTTAATCAAAGCATACACAGATTTTTATAGCATCAGGGTTTGAACTAACGACGCCCCTTCATACGTCACAGACAGAATATATACATGCGTCAAATCAAAACCACAATGACTTTTAGCACGGTTTAAAAGAACATCGTCTTCTATTTTCATCTGAAACACGAGCCTCACATCCTGCCAGACGCTGTTCCCCTTTCTTGCAGAGACAACAAGAAACGGTTCCTCTTTTACCGTTGCGAGTAAACATAACTAACCTCTCACCTATAAATGATTCTAACTAATGTGTGTGTGTATGTGTTGACCTTACATGCTCTCTCATCTCACCCGTTGCACTTCTGACCTTTTACCAGACCAGAGGCTCATCCTTATGTGTAATAACCTAACTGAAACTATATGTACTATGTTGAATAAATGTTTTAATCAAGTACCTCTACTAAAAGCTTAATAAAAGAATATAAAAGTATAACAGACAATTTGAATAACCTAGTAATTCAAATAGCCTCGTCTAACCTGCTCCTCAGAATAACTTAGACTCTGCTTTCACTTCTGCTTTCTCTTCTGCAAACTCTCTGCAACTTAGTCTTTCTGAAAGACACACACTGTTTAAACCTCTGAATACAATATCAATGCTGCAGATTATATTATTAATGCAATGGTAATGATGATGATTATTTAACAATAGCAGTAAAATAATTTCCCTACTCCACAGGACATTCCAGCATCACGTCTGTTAGCTGGACGTCTTAAATGAAACGATAGACGTGGATCCATCTCAGCAAGCAGCTTCTTCCCCCATGGATGTCCACGAGCATCAGTCCAGCTGCTTTAGCCTCAGGACCCAGCAGAAGGTGGAAGAGGAGGAGGATGAATCAGTGTGTGATGCCCTGTGATATTGAATCCCAAGAGG
Source organism: Rhamphochromis sp. 'chilingali' (assembly GCF_963969265.1). Classification (NCBI taxonomy): domain Eukaryota; kingdom Metazoa; phylum Chordata; class Actinopteri; order Cichliformes; family Cichlidae; genus Rhamphochromis; species Rhamphochromis sp. 'chilingali'. The sequence continues at coordinate 72,036,602 of NC_137929.1, forward strand.
ACACAAAGCAAAAGAAAATCAAGCGCTTCCTAAAATCAGCATCTGATCACAAGCCTGCACAGGCCAATCACAGCTGGAAGTTTCCTGGATTTGATCTGGATGCGCAGCACTATTTCAGAGAAAGTACAAGAGCAGTAAAAAATTAAGAGGAAAAAACGAGTGAAAGAAGCCATCTATGTCCACTGTGAGCGACCATCTTTGAACAGAGGCGGGGCTTACGACACCAACTCTCTGCCATCTATAATCCAGTTTTGAGATCCTCCCCAGACGCCTTAACGCCCACTCACATCCTGGGCCATCTGACCTCAGGAATTCGCATGATAAGGTGGGGCCAGGTTTCACAATGAACACACCCGAAACTCTGGCTGATTGGGACCCACACCCAGTTTCACACCTTGGCTCAGGTGATTAGAGGATCATCAGGGGGTCCTTTTGTTCCTCGGTGGGGGGACACTCCCACTAGGTTTATATCTGGGACTCTCCACCATTTGACCTTAGAACTGAAGAAGCTTCTCGGATGAGAGGTGAAACATCTTCAAGTAACTTAAAGAAGTCCAGACGCTTTTCTTTGCAAGCTCCTTTGACTAAGAGAAAAAAGTAGAATAGAATAAGATAAACAGAATGACATAATGTAATAGTAGAAATAAATACTTTGTTCTCCTCTGCAGGTCATCAAATGCACCACAGAAGTTTGTATTTGCACAGCCTGTATATGTTTGATGGCTTTATTATTCTCTGTTCAAAGACAATAACTGTGGAAAATGTCTCATGTAGCATCAGCTTCATTTAAAATGACTGCAAACATTCAGAGAAAATGTGCTGCTGTTTGTCCTACATTTCAACACTGAATGAACCCTGAAAACGTGATGGCAGCTGGCAGATTGGAGTTCACATGAAATATCGGCTGTATGAAGACTGGAAAATATAGATGATACAAATATGCAGCCAAACATTTGTGGACATGAATAAACTCTCTGATCCAAAAAGCAGGAAGTGACACAGCTAGAAAATGAAAGAGTGTAACAGCTGAAGTCAAATGTAATGCAGAGTTGAATCTGCACTTGGATCCATGTGTGAAAGGTCCACATGTAGGGATCACATGAGTCCTGATGTCTGTCAGCCCAGCTTGATAACTCCATCTACTGTGGCTACATATACTGGGCTGGTAGCTCCATAGTGTTGGAAAGAAACTATTAAATGTGCAAATTTAAACTCATTGTCTCTTCTAACACAGGAGCCATGTTGAGTTTAGATCACAGCCGACCACCAGCAGTCTGAAATGGGAGGAAGCCCACTGACAGCCAGCAGGTCTAAACAGGAACGCAGCCATTTGTATGCAATGATGTGGCTGCAGCTGACACAGGATTGGTTCAAACTAAACACCAGACGCATTTCACAGAGTTCACAAATAAACTCACGTTTTTATCTTTGAAGATCATCATCAAGTAGAATTGATGGTCCAGTAGAAACAGCAGGAGGTTTGTGCCCTTCTGATGCAGCAGAAACAGGATTTGGAGGAAGATGTTAACAGATCAGAAAGAATTGTACACTGAATCAATGCAAGTCTTTCTAGATAGACAGATCTTTAATAATCCCTCAGGTAGGTTCCTCTGGGACAGTCACAGATAGAGACGCCAATTCTGACGTCCTTTGAAAGTTTGAATCTTCATCACTCGTGTTAGGGGTTGAACAGTTATCAAACACTCAGGTGAAGAAATGACACTCAGACAGTTCAACAGTTAACGTGCACGGGTGAGAGCCCAACAAGACTTATACACCTCACACTTGTCTTGCATTTTTATTTATACACTCAGTATAGTGATGTCACATGGCAAAGCAAAGATAAAACAGGAACTTAGCTGCACGCTCTTCACTCGTGGGGAGAGAACATGCAGTTTCTGGAACTTAATCTAACAATAACAGCTTGTTTTCACAACTCATTGTGGTGTTGTGATGTGACTGTTCAGAGAGTTCATGATAGAAAGACGTTTGCATAAGCAGAAATAGTAAACACTTATCAGTACAACTCATTGTGGTGTTGTGATGTGACTGTTCAGAGTGTTCATGATAGAAAGACGTTTGTATAAGCAGAAACAGCTAACAGATCATCTGCAGAGGTTTATTTGAAGAGTTTCAGTCAGGTTTCAGAGCTCATCACAGCACAGAAACAGCTTTAGTGAAGGTTACAAATGATCTTCTTATGGCCTCTGACAGTGGACTCATCTCTGTGCTTGTCCTGCTAGACCTCAGTGCAGCGTTCGATACTGTCGACCATAATATCCTATTAGAGCGATTAGAACGTGCTGTAGGTATTACAGGTACTGTGCTGCAGTGGTTTGTATCATATCTATCTAATAGACTCCAGTTTGTGCATGTAAATGGAGAGTCCTCTTCACACACTGAGGTTAATTATGGAGTTCCACAGGGTTCAGTGCTAGGACCAATTCTGTTTACATTATACATGCTTCCCTTAGGCAGTATCATTAGAAGACATAGCATACATTTTCACTGCTATGCAGATGACACCCAGCTCTATCTGTCCATGAAGCCAGATAACACACACCAATTAGTTAAACTGCAGGAATGTCTTAAAGACATAAAGACCTGGATGGCCGCTAACTCTCTGCTTCTTAATTCAGATAAAACTGAGGTTATTGTACTCGGCCCTGAAAATCTTAGAAATATGGTATCTAACCAGATTCTTACTCTGGATGGCATTACCTTGGCCTCCAGTAACGCTGTGAGGAACCTTGGAGTCATTTTTGACCAGGACATGTCCTTCAACGCACATATTAAACAAATATGTAAGACTGCTTTCTTCCATTTGCGCAACATCTCTAAAATTAGAAATATCCTGTCTCAGAGTGACGCTGAAAAACTAGTTCATGCATTTATTACTTCCAGGCTGGACGACTGTAATTCATTATTATCAGGATGTCCAAAAAACTCGATGAAAAGCCTTCAGCTGATCCAAAATGCTGCAGCAAGAGTCCTGACAGGGACTAGAAAGAGAGAGCAGATTTCTCCTGTTTTGGCTTCCCTTCATTGGCTTCCTGTTAAATCCAGAATTGAATTCAAAATCCTGCTCCTCACATACAAGGTCTTAAATAATCAGGCCCCATCTTATCTTAATGACCTTGTAGTACCATATCACCCTATTAGAGCGCTCCGCTCTCGCTCTGCAGGCCTACTTGTTGTTCCTAGAGTATTTAAAAGTAGAATGGGAGGCAGAGCCTTCAGTTTTCAGGCCCCTCTTCTGTGGAACCAGCTTCCAGTTTGGATTCAGGAGACAGACACTATCTCTACTTTTAAGATTAGGCTTCAAACTTTCCTTTTTGCTAAAGCATATAGTTAGGGCTGGACCAGGTGACCCTGAATCCTCCCTTAGTTATGCTGCAATAGATGTAGGCTGCCGGGGGATTCCCATGATGCATTGAGTTTTTCCTTTCCAGTCACCTTTCTCACTCACTATGTGTTGATAGGTTTGTAGCTTGAACCTATCCGCTGGAACGTTGAAGACAATATAAATTACACAGCAAAGCAAGACACAAGTAGGCAATGTTCTTCATGTTTCTCGTGCACGGGAGAGAACCAGACAAACGCCGTTCCTTCGCTTGACCCCAGTTGCTCTCGTCCGTTCTCCCGTACCACTGTTCTTTTATTGAGGTTACATGAATATGCATAGGTTCATTAACATATGACGTCTACATACACACAAAGAGTACTTTGCCTGTGTGTGTGTGTGTGTGTGTGTGTGTGTGTGTGTGTGTGTGTGTGTGTGTGTGTGTGTGTGTGTGTGTGTGATTTGTGTGAGGTCAAGATGTGACCTTGTGAAGACTCCCCAAAGCTGGTGCCAGGACGTCTAGGTCCATCTAACAAAAGGCTCTTATACTTAAACAGATATACGTGTGCTTGCTATACCATAAATCAAAGATAAACTCTCCTAGGGAGTATGTGGTTTATACCAAGGACACTCTAGAAGAACGGATGCACTCCCTAACACACAGAGCTGTTACTTTAGGATGAAACATTCTTTCAATCTACAAATGATTATACACCTCTAAGCATATATGGTTAAATATTTCTAAGCATAAATGACAATCAACAATACAAACTCTAACATTCCCCCCTTTTTGACCTTTATGCTAGAAAAGTTCCCAGTTATGAATACCTCATGTCTGACAGTTTCAATGCAAACATTGTTATACTCAGCATATGTCAAATCACCCTAAATTACCGAAAAAAATACACAGTTTAACAAATGTATTAGCGGTTACCCCATTCATTGATCTCATTGATCTCATCTCATGGCAAACTGCATCCTACGAGCAAACAAAGAAATTGTTAATTTAATAGTGGAAATAAGAAAGTAACATTTTCAAAAACATCTCAGCTTGGTGGTGCTTCCTCCGGGTGTGCACATCACATGTCTCTCTGCAGAGTGGTTTGAGTTCTGCAGGGCGTCATGAATGTCTCTTCCAGTTGTTTCGTTGTCCATAGGACCAGAGTCCAAATGTATGTAGAATAAACGTTCAAACATACCAGTTGGTTTTGTTGTTTGTCAACATGGGTCTCAGCTATCTCCAAAGCTGCAGACCTCTCAGCACTCTAGTTTTATGGCCTCCACCAACCCCCATCACCTCATTCAAGCCTTCGTCCTGTGAGGGGGATATTTATGACTCCTTAATTGTCCATACTCTGCAGAAAACACCTCTGTGGAAAGGGTGCAGGGTTCAGTTATCTTACTGCTGTTGTGATCCCAGCAGTCTTCGGGGTATCATCGTATTCACAGTACAGTGGTACAGCATTAGGTGATGTTCATAGGAAACTGCTGTCATCACCACCATAGCTTCTGGTTCCTGTGCTTTCCACAGAATCATGATGTCATCCTCGAACTCCCTCTGCGCTGTCGATGGAGCTTGGCACGCTCCCCTCATTCCTCGAGTTTTCATGTTCCAACGCATCTGAAGGTTTAAGGCAGAGCAGTTGTCTTCCTCAGCGTCAATATTGAATCTTTCATTTTATTTAAAATCTCCTGGAAGCTCAGTAGCACAGCTCTCTGTGTCATGTCTGCTGTGCTGAAGATGATCTCTGATCCTCCTGAAGTCTCTCTCCTGGCCTCAGCTCCCATCTTGTGGACGATCCTCTCAGGCACTCCTTCTCGTCATGCATAGTCCTGATTTTGGGCCTGCTGGATCTGTCTCAAAACACTCAGCTTCTCTGCCTTCCTCCTGGTTCAGCTGATTCAGCCGTCACGCCTCGCACTTGGTTGCCCTAGAGTTGGTCAGAGGCTGGAGGTTGAAGTGCGAGCTTACCCTACGGGGGCTCAATCAGCACTCCCCCCTCACCACTGAAACAACTAAGTGTGAGATTTCTCTATTGTGCTGTCTTGAGGGTGCTGGGGTTTCCTGGGACCTCGACCTCTTTGCAGTGGTAAGTGATAAATCCAGGAGGGTCTCTCCGCTCGGGCAGCACGGTGGCACGGTGGTTAGCACTGTTGCCTCACAGCAAGAAGGTCCTGAGTTCAATTCCACCATCAGGCCGGGGTCTTTCTGTGTGGAGTTTGCATGTTCTCCCCGTGTTTGCGTGGGTTCTCTCCGGGTACACACCGGCTCACTCCTTGGCGGCCGCTTATCGGGGCCTGGGGCCTGGGGCTCGCTCGGGCCCCTTCGGAGGTGGGGTGCCCCCGGCCTCTCGGCCTGGGGCTCGGTCACTCAGGCACAGCTGGGGGCCGGCGGAGCTCATGGGCGCGTCACTGCAACTCCCCCTGGCTTCTGCTCCGCGGCTGCTGGGTGAACCTTCATCTGGGACTCTCCTCAGCTCTTACTGGAACAGTGGCGCGGCTGCCCCTCTGTTGGTCCTCCATGGTCTCTTGTGTTCTGGGGGCCTCTGGATGTCTGGAGTTTTGATCTCCTCCATACCCGCTTCACACCCTGGAGGACGGGGCTGTGGCCCCCCCACACTCCCTAGCAGATCGTTACATGGAGAAACCTTTGGAATACAAGCGCGCTGATCCACACAGGTGTGCACACGGGTGTTCACTGCTTGTAGACTTAAATTACACCTTTCTTGGCTGCTACTTCGAAGCACATCTGTCCTGCGTGCTGCACAACAACATTGAATATTTAGTATTTACTGCTGTTTACACTTAGCTAGATTAATGCGATGGTGTTGTGTTTAGTATGTTGCTTTGTTTTTTTGTTTTTTTGCTTGTTTTCTATTCTCTCAACAGGTGATCCAGGAGATTTTTATTTTTTTTCTCCCCCCCTTTCTCACTGTCCCTCTCCCCTTCTGTTTTTCCTTTCCTTCCTCTTTCTTTCTCCCTTTCCTATCCCTCACTCATGTCTGTCCCGTCTGTAACATCTGAAAATAAAATATAATAAATAATAAAAACAAAGATCGACCAAATGGACCAATACGGCAATGCCACGATGATCCATTTGGCAAAGTAAATCCATTGGGTATCCTTGTTGGTCTTCAGACAACAATTCTGATGGCTAAAGAACCAAATGGGACAGGCAGAAAAAAAAAAAAAAAAAGGCTTAGAATTTGGCACAAACAACATGAAAGCATGGATTCATCCTGCCTTGTAACAAATGGTCAGGCTGCTGCTGGTGGTGTAATGGTATGGGGGACCTATTTAGGTTCCTTAGTAAGACATATATCTTGTGTCATTGCTGCAGCCTGCCTGAGTATTGTTGCTGACCACATTCATCCCTTTATAACCACATTGTACCCATCTTCTGGTGTGGAATCTATCATGTTAGCATTTTAATGAAACAATGCTTGATGTAATGAGGGTGTATAAAAGCTGTACGAGGCAATACACACAACCTGACCTGAATGCCTAAAGCACTGAAGGGAAAATTAGTTAGTTTTCAAAATGTCTCCACAGTCTAGTGACTGTAAAATTTCATTCCCAATAATGATTAGTGATTTGATTTTTGGCTTTTTTGTGACTAAAAAGAAAACCATGTATCAAACCCTATTAATATTAATTCCATTCTTTGGCTTTTGCATGTTTGCAGTACAGTGTTTCAGATCAAATCTGAATAAAAATGTTAATTTACAGACCAACAGCTTCCCTTTAACCAATTTTCTAAAAAAAAAAGCAAAAGAAAAGAGAGAAAGAAGGAAAGAAGCAGAAAAGAAGAAAAGAAAAGAAAAAGAGAAAAGAAAAAAAAGAGAAAAGAAAGAAAAAAAAGAAGAAAGAAGAAAGAAAAAAACAAAAAACAAAAAAAACAAAAAAACCCCCCAATTATATCAAAAGAGTAATAAGCATTCAGCACGGGCAAGACAAGTGTCATGTGCAGGTTTTCTCAAATCAGGAAACTACAATTATTTCCCTAATTTGCCTCAGACATGGATCATCCCATGTGCTCAGTTAACATTAATGTAATCGGTGACTTCTCTTAAGCAAAGTCACTCCACTCATATATTATTATGGGTTCAAAAGTGGCCAGCAAATGAGCCCATAATAAACTATTCCATAAGTACTGTAATCTCTTATTTGTTTCACTCATGTCACTTGTCCGCTTCTGCCGAATCCTCCACAGCATTCTCAAAGAAACAAACATTAGCAATACACATTGACTGTGGTCAGATGGAGGTCAGACACAGGTCAACAGGTTCCAGAGGTGCCATAAAAAAGACCATAAAGTTAGCGCTGCGCAAGTTAGTGAATGACACACACATAGTAAATTCACAGACAGAGAAAATGGCATTTAAAAGGTTAAATCATCATGCAACCTCAAATGTTGCTGTCATCTTTCTGCTCCTGTAACAAAAAACACATAAATTCATCCACCCTTTTGTCCTGTCTAGGTGGAGATTAACTTTGAGTCGTGGTCAAGTCTTGTCAGCTTTTACCAGTCAGTCAGTTTGTTTTTTATTTCCATTCATTCATTCATTCTTTCTTTGCTGATAGTGGAACCTGTCGTCGCATTTAGTTTCCACTTCCAGCAAAATGACGTCATTTCAAAAAGAAAAAGAAGAACTTTAGATCGGATTACATAGCTGAATCCTTTTTTAGGCTGGGACTCTCATTTAATAATTGTCCCAAATAAGTGGCTTTCTCCAGAACCCATTTTAATGTGGAGAAAATGCACTTGTAACGGCGTTCTCGACAGGTCGTATAGCACTTTTAATTCCTGACGTGCAGATCTGCTTAAAGAAAAGAAATAGACAAACAAAATCAGTGCCTGTTCAAAAGATAAAAATGAAAAATATCAAACCAAACTCTCAGTGCACTGTGAAAGTATCAAAATAAAAAGGCCTTGTTAAGTCATGACACAAGCTCCTCATCAACTTCACAACAGGAGAAGAATCATCAGCTAGATTCACTCCAAACCAACCATCAGCTGCACAACACACCACATAACTATGAGTTTAATCACCAGGTCTGTGCTCTCCACTCATTTAGGCCACAGATCTATTTTATTCAATTTTCCTTTTTCCCTTCATCATAAAACATGTGACATGCTGTCATGCACTTCACAAAAGAAATTTGTTCTGACGTATTCAGAGTTGTGTATCTAAATACAAGATTCACTCGCACATCAAAACAGGAAACTCAGTGTTTTAAAGTCTCCACTCAACACACAACAAACACCAACACATCTCATTCACTCGTGCTAGAATTCAGTCACCTTTCATTAATCTAAAACCGATCAACTAATTTGCATATCAGTTATTAACCCGCTAAGTTGACAGGACGACAGAAAAGCATGTTCAAAATAGTATCACAAAAGACAATTTCCCTCATACAGTAAATTACTTGTGCTGCTCAATCAAGCAGGAAGCTTCTCCCAATTTACCATTTTAGCACTAAATTTATTGTCTGATCGCTGGTTAGTCAAACCAGGATTTTTATTTTTATTTTTTTTTTTTCCACAAAAGTTAAATTGTTGTCCTGCAACCTAGAGAGTCAATTTTTTGCATTGGATAAATTCAGTATTTAATAACAAGTGTCTGCTAAATTGACACTATTTAACACTGATGAAAGATAACAAGCTAATTTTCATTACATGTGTTTGTGTTATTAGGCAGGTCTAATGCATGTCTGTGGAGCTGCATCTCCAGCAGAGCATGTTCTTAAAGCTGCCTTTCCTACACACTTCTCTGCTATTATTTAATCATTTCTTAACTAATGTGCTATGAGTTCACTGGTCTTTGCATCACACTAATATTGTCTAGTCTTCATGAGTTATTTTGTGTTTGGAATTGTTAGTAGGGTTAATATATGTTCTGTTCTTATGTATCCTTTCATGTACCTTCCCCCTTTCTTCTGAAACAGGTTACCATCGGCAACCACACTGTGTGTTGTTAACCCCTTCTACAAATGCCCTCTTTTAATGTGTAACACTTTGTGTATGATTTTTTATCTCTGGTGCATATCATGTGCATGTGTCATGTCACTTTCCATTTTTTCTAACAGCACACTTGCATACCTCAGTGCTTGTCTTCCTCCCCCTTTTGTGGTGGTCTGGACACTGTGTCAATCCTCCACTTCCAGGCAGTTGCTTGTCTCCCCGGATTCCTTAACCTAATTTGATTGCCCACACTAAAACAGCAGCCTCAGCCCTCTTCTGCTCCTCTCCTTCTCTCCCACTTTTCAGTCCAATGGCAGTCAGCTTTTTCAGCTTTGTCCCGTGTCTCTCTTTGTGCCACTGTCTCTTTCATTGCCATCTCACTCCAAACATGGCAAGTGTCAAACTCAGACAGTCTTCTCAAAAGTCCTTCACACACAGTGAGGTTGCAGCTTGCTGGAAACGCATCTCCATCCATCCAATCTAGATGGTGGTTCTTCTCTTCCTGATGCCGTTTGCCCACAGCGCTGCTGGACCTCTCTGCTCAGATTGTCTCTTGGCCTCCTGTCCACTGTTGATGTTCATGCTCGTGCTTCTGAAACTGCACTCGGTGTCTTCAGGGAGAGATTAGCTTCCTTGGTGCTTGCTTGTTCGGGATGAGGACGGGAAGCTGCAAAACAATTCAGCCAAAAAATTCTGGCTGAGTGTTTTTATTTTGTTTCTAAGGATTTCAACCTATAATTTTCTTCCGACTGCTGCCCGTGGAGAATTGATCCAGGTCCGTTCCCCACCTGTAAACGACAGACTGAGAGACTTTCATTATTATCATCACTGCTTAATCAACACACATCTCTCTCTCTCTCTCTCTCTCTCTCTCTCTCTCTGTGTTTGTGTGAACAATCCTTTCTTAAAAGCATAAAATGAAACTGTAGTTGTCTTTTGGCTGATCAACACAAAACCTTTTCCCTATGACTATTTTTCATCTACAATGTAAATTCTTTCTCTTTTTCATCTGCATAAATAAATCACATGGCTGACGATACCATGGTGATCCATAAATATGATCGCCAGTTTATTTAATTATTTTTCAACCCAACAAAACAAATAAACAAAAACATGATGCTGATGCTACACACACGAGTCATGGTGCAGAAAAACTGCTCATGGAAATGCTGCACACTCTCTGTTTCCCTCTCTTTGAGTAGTTCTCAGACAGCTCTTGATCTGATAATGTGTACCTTGCTCATCAGCTCAGAAAAAAACTGCAACGCAACATCACACAGTAGTTGCATGCTCTGCCCACAGCGGCAAAGTCTTACACTTTCACATTCAATACAGCTTCTCCATCATGTACTTTTAGATGTGTCATACAGGGTTCAGCATATTAGTTGTTTTCACAGCTGTGCTCAACAATGGCTCATAATAAGACGACAGTCTTTCACACAGGTCAAGTGCCTCTATGCACTTCATTAGTTTAAATATTTACCTATATCACTTCACCTCATATGTCATTGTACTGAATTTGAGCAACCACAAGCTTAATGTAGATTACTTTTAACAACTATCCACCTCAATTAAATCTATGGTCTGGCACACAGGCTGCTGTCGATCAGGGCAAGCTAAAGAGATAACATTTTGTGTCAGCAAGGGGTGGGGGAAAGCCATTCACCAGAGCACAGCTGCTGATGTGGGCTGGCCTTTTCCACACGCTCTTCAAGGCTGGTGTGTTTTCTGAAAACTTCTAACATTTGAATCTCTTCCATTTACAAGCCTGCAATTAACCGCGAGGCTCAGGTCCGCGTGAAACCCGCGCGACCGCGCTCGCGTGCACCCGCGCAGCTGTGGAGCCGTCGCTCCCTCTCTTTTTTACATAAATACTTTGTGCTGCCAGGAGCAAAGTCCAGCACAAACGTATGTCTCCCTCCGACTCACTCTTGGTTGCTTAGAAACCCATGATAACAACAACAGTCGGTGTCACAGACCACATGTTCTGCTCCGCACACACTCACACACAACAACAACAACGACGACGACGACAATGACAACAACACAAAATAGGCCTACTCCGGACTCACACCGGACCGCTCGGGACCCTGACCCAGTTGTGGGACGCTCACCCACTCGCGCGACAAAACCCAATCAAGGGACGCTCGGGACACACACCCAGGGCGATTTCAAAACCGGACACTCACCGGACGCTTGGGACCCTTGGGCGATTTAACCAAAACCTCTTTTTCGGGACACTAACCCAGTTATCGCTCCACAAAGCAGCGAACTTCTCAACGCCTCACAAAATGGCGGAGACTGCACAACGACACGATTATAGAGTCGGCCTCTTTAAACTTACTTGGCGTTGCTTAGCGTGTAATATCAGCCTCAAAATCCCGCCGATCGCCATTCATCGAAGGGAAAAGACAGACAGCGAATCCACAGGAACTTCCTGGCTGACGTCAGTCTTTCAGCGTGTCTCTCCCCCCCCTCGGTGAATGTCGATTCCAGGGATCCGGCATCGAAGGACCAATTAATGATAGGTTTGTAGCTTGTACCTATCCGCTGGAACGTTGAAGACAATATAAATTACACTGCAAAGCAAGACTCAAGTAGGCAAAGTTCTTCATGGTACTCGTGCACGGGAGAAAACCGGACAGACGCCGTTCCCTCGTCTGACCCCAGTTGCTCTCGTCCGTTCTCCCGTACCACTGTTCTTTTATTGAGGTTACATGAATATGCATAGGTTCATTAACATATGACGTCTACATACACACAAAGAGTACCTTGCCTGTGTGTGTGTGTGTGTGTGTGTGTGTGTGTGTGTGTGTGTGTGTGTGTGTGTGTGTGTGTGTGAGGTCAAGATGTGACCCTGTGAAGACTCCCCAAAGCTGGTGCCAGGACGTCTAGGTCCATCTAACAAAAGGCTCTTATACTTAAACAGATATACATGTGCTTGCTATACCATAAATCAAAGATAAACTCTCCTAGGGAGTATGTGGTTTATACCAAGGACACTCTGTAGAGGAGTGAACGCACTCCCCTCATGAGACATTCTTTCAATCTACAAATGATTATATACTTCTAAGCATATGTGAGTAAATGTTTCCAAGCATAAATGACAATCAACAATACAACTCTATCAGATGCCAATGACATAATTACCCAGCTACATTTCTGAAAGAATGCAAAAGCATTGACACATATTTTTTCTTCCTACAATAGCCCGACGGGCAGGGCAGAGATAGATTTTGGTAGCCTGACTGAAAAAAATCGCTAGCCCCGGGACGTCGGGCTAGCGATATTGCGAGCCCTGTATCTGATTGAGGAATCACTCATCTTTGGAAAAGAGAGTTTATTACAGAGAAATGTCTCTTTCCAAAATAAAAGCTATACTATCCGCTTCTTCTGGGCTATATTCTCAGCAGCATATTAAACATATAAGGAGAATCATGTGCTAACAGCTGTCTAAATGACTCGGCTAAAGTTAGTAGCATGCTTGCTTGTTCTTGTCTGCTTCCACTTGTCTTTGCACTAGGATGATGTCGGCGTAAATGTGCAGTCATATTCGTTGTGTTCCCACTAGTGCTTTCAGGTTAATCTCGTTGAAATGACCTTAACACCACAACACAAATCTCCGTTAACGAGCTACCGCCGATCGCCCCGTGCATGGGGCTGGACGGCCAACACGTTAACGAGCTAACTGCGCTAACACACTAGTTCCCACCCATGTAATTGAGCATTGCATGGCACATCCAACATACTGTTTTACTTTAGTCCATGACTCGCTTACCTTCAGGGTCATACGTCACATGAAAACAAAATAATTCCAAACGCCAGATATGAATGAGAGTGGGGGAGGTCCATGTTGCAAGGAGAGCTTAACTTCTGTCTCGCTGGCTTGCCCTGGCTCTTCCTTCTGACGATGCTGTCTGTGTTGAGCGCTCAGTGGATCTGCGCTCGACAGTGCAGCCTAGGCGGAGTAGTCGAACGCAGATCCACTGAGCGCTCAACACAGACAGCATCGTCAGAAGGAAAGTTGATAAAATAAATTACAAATGTTGTATTGTTCGATACATATGCGTACCGAACCGAAAGCACTGTATCGAACGGTTCAATATCGATACGAATATCGTTGCACCCCTAGTAAATAGTACCATATAACTTTGTTGTTTGCAAAACTTGTGCATAATTTTTAGAAATGTACAATTTCTATTTGCATTTCAAGTTATGAAAATGATTCGTTAAACATGTTTGTGGGTTGTACAGTAAAAAATATAACTTTCTTCTACTCGGATTTTGAATTTTTTTGTCTGAATTTAGATCAACCATGCTAATATAGTATGCCAAAATGAAAAAATAACTCAAATTTCAGATATTTGAGGTTGTGCTGAAAATAATGATACAAACAAGGCAAGAAAAACACATTTTAAAGGTGAAATATAGAGGTAAAATCAAAAGTAGTCAAAAACGGCCAATTATACCCTGGACCCCAGAGGGTTAAAGAAATTGATTTTGAAAGTAAGAGCTCAAGCACTTCCAGCTGATGAGGATGGTGATGTTTACAACAACAACAACAATCTTTATTTATAGAGCACACCAAAGTGCTTTACATAAAACAATAAAAAATAAAACAGTTCACACATTAACATCAAATACATAAAAGTAACGGATTATGTTCACAGATAAAAGCCACCAATAAGAGTAAACTGCAGCACATAGGTTATAGCAAGGTAAGACTGTACCACCATGATAAAAGACACCAATAATAGAAAGATAGCAAAGAATTTAATACAATAGGTCAATAGGTCACTGCAAGCAAGCCAGCATTTAACTGGTAGAAAAGGCAAGTTTAAAAAGATATGTTTTTAGCCGTGATTTAAAAGAATGAATAGAATCAGACGCCCGGATGCCAATCGGGAGATTGTTCCACAGCTCCGGTGCAACTAGAGCAAACGATCGATCACCTCTAGATTTCAGTCGACATCTGGGCTGAACCAACAGTAACTGTGAGGATGACCTTAAAGCCCTAGCAGGAGCATATGGGTTTAAAAGTTCCTTAAGAATACTCTGTATGTCCCTGTCCTTTGTTCTCTGTCTCTCATTTTTTTATGTGTGAATTGAAAATAGTCACATTAAACTTGAATGGTGCTAGTGATGAAGTGAAAAGAGTTGCTTTTTTAAAGCTTCTGAATTGTGACATGAATGAGGACCCGCACACACAGCTTGCACGTTACTACACGTTTTATTGTTTTGTGTTTCTTCCAACACTCGGCCGCAGCATTCCAGCTGCCACCCACACACCGCACCTCAGCTCCCGGCACATCCTTTATAGGGGAGATATTGGGTTTATCTAGGCACAAACCCCGCTGGAACACAAGCCCAAGCTGCACGACAAAACAAGACCAGACAGAGCTCTTTGTCTTTGTGGCTTGTGAGGGAAGCAAGCCCAGGCCTTCACCTGTCCTCAGCCAACTTCGACTGATTCCTTAGCTACAGCCCTTTTTATTGTCAGCAAGCAATCATTCATGAATATGCAATTACAAATACACATGACATTCTTAAGCAGGCACATCTGAACAACATCAGTGTCTGTATTCCGTGTGTGTGGGTATGTGTGTGTGTTTCCAGCTATACCATACATAGACATACGACCTTTCAATGAACTTAAACTGTGTGTATGAGGTATGCAGAAAAGCAGAATTAAGCGTCTCACTAAATTATAAGAACAGGAACTTGCAATAGGTCATGTCTCAAACAAACATTTAAAGACCTAGGTACTCAGGTGGACGAACTGCAGGGTTTAGCAGTGTCTACAGGAAACCAAGAGCTTTTAGATTCCCTCAAATCCAAAAAGGCTGACCTGCCGACCTGTTGGGCAGGACGGCCAAAGGGGCTTTGGTCAGGTGACGTTTCCTCAGTATCACAGAGATGGAGGCCCCGTCTCACTTCTTCTTTGGACTAGAAAAAAAGAATAGGCAAAGAAAGATTGTTCACTCTCTAATGTCTGGCAGTGGCTCCACAATGTCAGATCCTTCTGAGATCAGCATGTTTGCTGTCAGCTATTATAAGGACCTTTTTAAAGAGCGATTTTTCAGATAATCCCAATTTGTGCAATCGTTTCTTCGAAGGACTTCATCAGGTGGCAGCTTAAGCCAATCGCAAATTGGAGGCTCAGCCAACTTTGCATGAACTTCATACTGCTCTGATGAGTTTTCAGAGTGGTAGAACTCTGGTCGAATTTTACAAATCCTTTGGGTGGGTGATGAATTGCTGGAGTTTATCACGGATAGTCTGCAGAAAGGCTTGCTGCCTCTGAGCTGTATAAGGGTGGTCATTTGTGTCGGGGGTGTCGATCCATGGGGTGGACTAATTTTTCCTGGTGCACTATGTTTTGGGGTTTAAAAGCTAAAGAGATGCAGTGATTAGAGAAAATGCGTCTCAACTGTTCCCATACTCCTGACACATAAGGGATCACTATGGGTTTTCACTTAGGCAGCATGTGACCTTCTCTCTTGGATTGACTGGAGCTTTCTTTAGGTGCCTTCCCAGCTTTGATAAATGTCCAGCTGGGATAACCACATTTACTCAGGGCCTTCTTGATGTGATATTCTTCTGCTTCCCCGGCCGCTGTGTCTGTGGGGATGGTGTTCGTTCTATGTTGTAGCGTCCTGATGACACCCAGTTTGTGCTCAGGTGGATGATGAGAGTCAAACCTTCAACACGGACCCATATTCATAGGTTTATGGTACACATCAACTTTTAAATGTCACCCATTACTGATGGAAATCCCACAGTCTAAGAAGGCTAACCTGCCACTTTTCATATCCTCCCTGTTGAATTTGATGTGATCAGTAAAGTGTGCTGAGATTTGATGTCAACCCAGGTGTCATCCAGATACCTGAAACAATGTCTTTTAGTTTAAAGTGCTTCAACAAGTCGCAAATAAAGTTTTAATGATCTGTGAAGCTGTGCCCTAAGTTTCCATTGCTATGATGGTGCTTTAATGTCAAACAGGCGACACTGAACTGGTTTTTCAATGCTATCTGATTGTCACATGGTTGAATGTGTGGGAAAAACACACCTGTTTTCCATTTTAACCACTGTGTGTTGTTACAGGAATCAACTTGAAATTGCGTAACAGATGTTTACTTTCTCCATGGTTCATCCTGTACCACACAGTGATCAACAAAGTGCTGAATAACTGTTAAAGCAACACTAGACCTCACAAGGGATTACTCACACTGTCACCTGGAGCACTTGCTGAAAAATTCTGTCATTTTCACTGTAAATAAATGCACTGTTTTCATTCAGAGAATCCAAGCTTTGGGTCCTATATCAGTGTCACTGACACATACAGATTATTGCTGCACGTCCCCTGAGAGGTCAAAAACATTGGCACAGGAAAGTTTTGAAACCCACTGGTTATGTCACCCGTGCATGTGTGTGTCAAGCCTGTGTATGCATTGTGTTCTTCCGTGAAAGTATGAAGTAGACAGTACTGTATCTCTGGACTCTTTAGTGTCAATCACTGTGCTGCTATGTAGGAATACAGAGAACCATAAACTGTGTGTGTTGTCCATCTGCTAGGCTCAGTTCCCCTCCAGCCGTGCTGGAGAGACCTGTGGTTCAGTTCAGTTCATTTTTATTTCAAACATATACATTCATTTCCCATACTGCCAGCATAAATATACACAGTATACTGCCATCACTACAATATAGATGTTTTACACACTCCTTTTGTTGTTGACATTTACAGGCTGTGTGCAAAAGGCCACACTCTTCAAATTCATGCCAACTAATATTTTTACGTCCAGTAGGTGTCCTGCTAGAGCAAATGAAGCTTCAAGACGCTTTGTGCTGGGGTGAACCAATTGGATGAAAAGCTTCAGTGCTTCATGAAGCTTTATCTGCCCATCACTACCTATGGGCAGATGATAGTAATTAACTATCAATTTGCTACAACACAAGGCAAGTCCTTGCCAAGACACAACCAGACAAAGTCATTTACACAGATATAATCAAAACAGTACTAGCTGCAATCAGCTGCAAACAGACAAGCTCTCAATCAAACATTAGAAAGCTTACCAGGCCAAGATAATTGTGCAGACGAGCCCCCATTTGTCACAACCCGGATCAAAGGATGTGACAAGTAAGTGGGAAACCACACACAGGCTTTTAAACAGCCATAACTGAACATAACCAAGGGAGCACAATGAGCCACAGATGGAGAGAGAGTGAGAGACAGAGGTTCAGTCAAGGTGGCTTTGAACACCGGGACTGGCCTTCTCAGGTGTACTGCATCTATAATTGGGTCAGCTCCACCTACCACATACCTGAAAGAGACAGGCAACAAGAAAACAAGGCCAGCCCACTGGCTGCCACAACAGTATAAGGATTTGAGTATCAGAGATGATGCTGAGCTATGTGATCTAACACTTCCTGATGAAGATGATTATAAAAAAATGAAAGACAAGGCCATGGAGGGGAACATTTTGATGTAGATGAGTGGATGCTGGAGCATTTTGTCTGCCGCTGCTTTCTCTACATCAGGGGTCGGCAACCCTAGGCACGCATGCCACAGTTGGCACGTGAAGGGTTAACTGATGGCACGGCCATAGCTGGACCGGCTATTGGCATACTGGGCATTTGCTCGGTGGCCTGATGATTTTTATTTATTTTTTGTAACGGTATAAACAATGAAAGGTGTTGGATTGGCCAGATGCTGGCCGGTGTGTAAAAATAACTCAGTTGTTTGGTGGTGGCATCGCGGAGCTTCCACAGATTCAGTAAAATTAACAAGTGGTGGAGGCCAGCACGTGGATGAGGGAGATCAGAGGCAGGACGAGGAGAGACCCGAGGCGGCCGCCGGTCCGAGCGTGAGTTGAACTGAACTTCAGGTAAGAAGTTATGAGCTGCAGTTTATCTGGGTCAGATATAAACCAAGTTTAGGTGGAGTTTATTTACATTGTGCTGACTTTTTACAGTCAGTTACAATAACTCGTACTGCTACTAGCTAGCATGACAGAGTTTCTATACAGCTGGGTGGGTGCTTTGATGTTACTGATGTTGAACTTTATTTAATTCATAAGGTTAGTTAGTAGAGTTGCCAACCGTACCGTAAAAAGACGGAATCCTCCCGCATTCAGAGAAATTATTACGCGTTTCGTGTTGAGCTGAGAGGGGACGCAGTTTGTCCCGGACTTCAGCTAGAATGAAAAAGACACAAAGGTGGAGTTATTTTGTCTTTGCTGCACAGCTGCTCTTCTTCTCTCATTCTCTCCCCCTCCCTCTCCTGTTTCTACTTCAATCATGAAACTGATCAATGATCAGCTGATTAGCTTTTCTCTCTTGTTTGTTTATCGCCCACTTTGCGCCAGAAAGAGGAAACCGCCGGATGTCGCACTAAACAACAGCAGCACGTTTAAGCTTGATCAGCTGTTGTTAGAATGTATTTAATATTAATTTCTAGTATCAGCTGATGTTTGCTGGAGCCACAGCTGTAAAGCTGCTGGTCATGATATCGGTTTGCTTATGTGGTGAGAGGGAAACATGAAGATGAAACCAGGAGATGTCCTTACTGAATCATCAGAGCTGTGATGGAGAAACAGGTTTACCTTTTAGGTGACATGAATGAGTTGAAGTTATGAACTGTTTCTGAGAGACAAATAACACCAGGATCCTTTTCTAAGCAGCTGACAGCTGGTAACTGTGCAGGGGCGGGTCTAGCAAAGTGTTGCCAGGGGGGCAGGTAGGGCATTAACAGGGAGAGGGGGGCACAAAGAAATACTTTTCTTTCTTATTCTCATTTAAAATGTCTAGCTTTTATTAAATAATTATCTGAAGCTCACAACCAAAGTTTTTTATCTGATGTAAAATGTATAGAAATCATGCATATACCAACAAGACTGTACATCACTGTCACAACAGCGTTTGTTTTCATTCAAAGGCTTTATGGCTTTAATACCTGGTGGGTCGGTCTTTAGTCAAAATGCCCGGGCTGTTTTGTTGTCCCAGTCCAGCCCTGGGCACGACACGCAGTGAATTAATCTGAGAAGGTGCATCAAAAAATAAATGGCCGCGCCAGCGGTGCACATCGCAAATCAGCTTGCATAGACACATTAGTTGCACCTCTTCTTAATGACGCTATCTTAACTAACAACCCCAACTGCCAGATTCAACTTGTAATTGGCTAAAAATAACTTGGTAAGAGGGACGTTGTTAGCTTTCCATATTCCGACACTTCAAAAGCTTCAGGAGCTTCCCGCTCAGCATCAGCACCACGGAGATACACGGATACATCCGTAGACTCGAGACACAATGCATTTTTGGGACTTTCAGGTGTTTGGACCAATGTTTTATTTTCTGATTAAACCAGAAATCTTTAATGAGCAGCTGGATTTGTCTCGCATTAACTGGCTGAGTTAATGCCAGTTAATGCAACATCGAAGCAGCTGGAATCCATAGATGTGCGTGTTCATGGAGCTGCATGCTGCATGCTGGACATCACTACCTGACAGGTTTAACTGTCTTCAGAACATTGCAGAGGCCTTATTGACACCAGTTGGCTCTACATGTCTGTGTGAGCAGGTTTTCTCTCACATGAGTCCTCAGGTCTGAATGCTGGACACTCGGAGACCTGTGTCTCTGAGTGGGAGACCAGAGATCATATTAACATGTGTCTCTGTATTAACAGACATGCCATATTGGCCCAGTTTATTTTTCTTATCATTCTTGTGAGGAGACTATAAATAGCATTTGTATTTTCTGTTGTACAGTTCATTTGCTGTTATGGAGTTCTTGTTATTGATAAAACGTGTCTTTTTTTGTTTCAAAATAGCTGATAACTATTCGCTGATAGCTGCCAACATCTGCGAACAAATATAATTCTAGAAAGCAGCCTTTCTGGAGCTGTGCTTGTTTTTCAGTGCTGGCATGAATTCAGAATCTGGGTGTAACAGATCATTGTTTACAATTAGCCTGTTACAGAAACCAGTTTCAGCTTAAACAGGTTTTTCTCTCCCATACAAAGATCTAACAACATTAACCGTTGGTCCTCACCCAGCAGGTTTTCTCCCACTCGAAGCACCAGACTCTTTGTTCCACTGACTGAAGTGTGGAGTCATCCTGCAGCCGCTCTTCTCTCACCTGTTGGGACTCGTCCTGAGTTACTTTCAGCTCTAAACGAGCAGCTTTTATCCCACAGTTTCACTCACACTGCATCTCTCACGCACACACGTGAATGTTGTGAACAACCTGTTCAGCACTCTGAGAGTCACCTCACACATTTTTAAGTTCCCCTTTATCCACAGAGGCTCGGCAGGAAGCTTCATAGAAAGTGAAGTAGAGCCTAAAAGTCTATAATATGTGAAACATGTGTCAAATGTGTCCATCATGAAAGATATCAGGTCATCTTGAGCCACAAAAACATTCCTATCATGAGGTAGAAGCTGGAATCACTTTGTTGCAGACGTTTATATATCCGATATTTATCCAGTTAAAAGTTGAAATTCAAAAATGTCTTTTCAAGAGTCGTCTGTCCAAGAGGAGCAGAAGCTGCAACAAATATAACAACAGTTATTTAAGGCTGTTTTCATTTCAAAGCCTATTTCAAAGCAGTGACAGACTTTAGACTGTTTTGCAACACACACAAAAACACACATGCAAGGTGGAAACACTTTCAGTTTTGTTATGAGTAGGGGGGTGGGGCAACATTGCTGCTCAAATTCCCTTCTGTTAATTCTGTGATTTCCAAAAAGTCATGTGATTGCATGGTCTCATCGTCCCTCCTCTGAGGGTATAAAATTGTGCAACCCTCCCTTCTCTGCCTCCTCAGCATCACAGAGCTTCCTGATACAATACAGGTAAGATCACTTGAAATGCTGGAATCAGGAGACCAAGATAAAATTACAGAAAGAGAACATTTAACTAATTGAAAATGAAGATCCTGATTGTAATTATTCTGCTAATAATCAGATCGGTGTGAACAGAAAGATTTACCAAATGTAATTCTTTAGAAATAGATGGGATTAATATTTTTTTTTGTTTTACTCCAGAGCAAGATTTTCCTGACACCTCACTGTGTGGATCTCTGTCATCAACATGGCAATGTAAGTACAATAAGTACAGTTAAGAGATACAGTTATCTTCATGTTTTAATATATCATCATGCACATTATCATCAAAACTGATCGTAAAACTGTACAATTGAGTGAGCTTATCCTTACAATATTGATTTTTATTTTGGTAAATGTATTTGCATTTTAGCCTCACCTATGAGCTTGTGCCAAGGTGAGGTATCTGGTGTCCAGAATTCATAAAAATTGCTATTCCTCCTGAAGTAATAGTCAGAATTTAGGTTTTCAGATAGCGATCACATACAGTTAGGGGTGGGTTTAAAAAAACTGATTTCCTGATTAAAATCAAATTTAATTTGAATGTGATATCGAGTCATTACATTTTGAAATTGATTTTTAAATATAAATGTTGTTTTACCACCAAACAGCTAAAACAGCAAACAATTAAAAAGCAGGTAAATGGATTGCTCTAACTTTGCACACTTCCTGCACAACTCTTTCTCTCTCTTAGTGTACTTCTAGACCATTTTCCCATTTCAAATCTCTGTTTTCTGCAATTTTTGCTTGCTTATTACGCATCAGTCTACTGTTGTGTACAGCGCTGTCGGCTGCTTTTTTTTTTTTTTTTCAAAAATGACTTCCAACAGGAAAGCCTAATTTCTGCTGTTCAGTAGCTACCGGATAGCTTCCGTTTTTGATCTACTGCAGAATATTTTTAAGATGATTATCTGCTATAAAAGACCAGGCCATGAAAATCTCCTTCATATTTTTCTGCGTTTGACCATCAGTCACTTTGACACAAAGGTATCTGCTGTGATGCTTACACCTCTGATGAAGTGCCAGCTTTGTTTTTAACACATAGATCGTTTACACAGAGTTTGTAATTGCAGAGAAATAGTCAAATAATTTGCAATGAAATATTCTTAATTTAAAAGGTTAATCAGGTTCGAATCATTTGTTGAATAGTTTAGTATTTTGTTTGTTTTTCTTTATTATTATTATTGTTATTTTTTTGTTATTTTCTTCTTAAGTATAACTGGACATTTTCTATATGCTCATGTAAAGCTGAGGAGCACGAGCCAAAGAATTTCATTATGGGTAAATGTGGCTACACTGTTCATCTGTATATGACAATAAAACTTGAACTCAGTGACAATACCCAATCGTACATATAAGGTCAAGGTTAAATTTGTCATTTTACGGGCAATAACTTTTGTGTGAACCCATAAAAATATAATATTGATATCCCTGCCCCATTAACTTAATCATTTAGGTCAGTATTCCCATCCTTTTTTGAGCCACGAACCGCGTTTTCCAATTTGCATAATTTTAAAAAGTTTAAATTTGTTTACAAGCCTATTGAACAGCAGAAATGAGGCTTTCTTTTTGAAAGTAAGTAAAAGGAAAAAAAAACAGGGCCCGACAGCGCTGTAAACAACGGTAGACTTGTGCGTAACAAGCAAGCGGATAATGCAGAAAACAGATTTTTAGACAGGAAACTGTTCTTGAAGTACACTTTTTATTGTGGTGGAAGCAAAACAGCAAAAGTCAGAGTGAATTCATGACGATGTTTATGTGAAGCGTAGTTTGGATCTTCTTTTGCTGCTGGTTCAGTCAATATTGTTTGGAGAGAGATAAAACTAACAGCTTTAGAATCAGCGCAAATCAGGGTGTGAACACAAAGCTCGACCCGCCGACAGATCAGAGTCAGCGAGCTGTCAGCTTTCAGCCCCGACCGTGTCCGTGCTGTCGGGTGAGAGAGGCGACATCTCACTGATTCTGATCCGCAGGTCTGCACTTTGTGTTTACGTCTTTGTGCAGAATCCAAGCTAGAATCGATTTTAATAGATAAATCGATAATCAAAACCCACCCCTAGAAACAAGTGGCTCTCGTGTCTTTCACTATGTCATTATAAGTGGAGCTTATGAACCTCAAGTTTTGTG
Source organism: Rhamphochromis sp. 'chilingali' (assembly GCF_963969265.1). Lineage (NCBI taxonomy): Eukaryota > Metazoa > Chordata > Actinopteri > Cichliformes > Cichlidae > Rhamphochromis > Rhamphochromis sp. 'chilingali'. The sequence goes on from NC_137929.1 coordinate 72,059,919, forward strand.
GCTTTTCACAGGCGCTCAGTTTTATGGCAAAATCGCGTAAAGCTGCAGATAGCTTCTGTGATCCAGGGTGGGGATTTAATAGTGCTGCCTTTCTAGTTTTAAGAGGAGCCACTTTATGGTAAATGGCCTGCATTTGTAGCGCTTTTCTAGTCCCTAAGGACCCCAAAGCAGCACTATATCCAGTCATTCACACACTGGTGATGGCAGCTACATTGTAGCCACAGCTGCCCTGGGGCCGGACACTGGAGCCACCGGGCCCTCTGACCACCACCAGTAGGCAAACACGGGGTTAGTATCTTGCCCAAGGATATTCGGCATGCAGCCAGGATGCAGCCTGGGATCGAACCACCGACCTTCTGATTAGTGGCTGACCTGCTCTGCCACCTGAGCTACAGCCACCACACAGAGCTCAAATTCTTAGACACTGCGAATTGAAGGAGGCCACATGCCATTCAATATCATCAGTTTCAGGTAGATTATTATCAAACAGTTGCACAAATTCCATTGACACAGCTCAGCTGCTTGGCAGTAAACACTGATCATCATTTAAATCCATAGTGATTCCCTGTCTCCATCAGTCTGTGGAGAGGTGCTGCTGCTCTCCTGCTCACTGCCACGCTGACTGCAGCCTGAACTCGCTGCTGTTCCACAGTAACTGCCGTCAGATTAATTGGTGATGGTCAAACAGATGTATCATAGTGTCTGACCTCTAAAAGCTCTTGGAGGTTGGGCATCTTTATAATTACAGTGCAGGTGGATTTATAGATGTAGTAAAAAACTGAATTATTATTATTATTATTATTATTATTATTATTATTTTTTTTTTTTTTTTTTTTAAATGACATCAGAAACAGCAGTATGCGACATTACGTGATGGCAGAGCTTCAGTTCATCCTTTGTCATTTTTTTTTTTTTTTTTTTTTTTAATAAATAGGACAGGGGGAATGAATGAGAGAGAGAGGGGGAGAGAAAGAAAGAAAACCAAAGGGGAGAAGAGACGGTGAGAAGGGGGGGGAAGAGAGAGAAAAAAAAAAAAAAAACTCCTGGGTCACCTGTATGGAGAAAAAAAACAAAAAAAAAAACAAACAAACAAAAACAAACAGAGGAGACAGCAAACAACAAAGAGCAACATAATAATAGAGAAAACAAAGCACCATCACAATAAACTAGCTAGCCATAGATATCAGTATTTACTAAGTAATAAACGATATTGTGCAGCACGCAAGATAGACAGCGCACAGTGTGCTTTGAGGCAGCAGCCAAGAAAGCTTTAGTCCGCGTCTGTGAATACCCATGTGTGCATACCTGTGTGGATCAGCATGCTTGCATTCCAAAGGTTTCTCCATGTAATGATCTGCTAGGGAGTGTGGGGGGGGCCACAGCCCCGTCCTCCAGGGTGTGAAGCGGGTATGGAGGAGATCAAAACTCCAGACATCCAGAGGCCCCCAGAACACAAGAGACCATGGAAGACCAACAGAGGGGCAGCCGCGCCACTGTCCCAGTAAGAGCTGAGGAGAGTCCCAGATGAGGGCTCGCCCAGCAGCCGCGGAGCAGAAGTCAGGGGGAGTTGCAGTGACGCGCCCGTGAGCTCCGCCGGCCCCCAGCTGCGCCTGAGTGACCGAGCCCTAGGCCGAGAGGCCGGGGGCACCCCACCTCCAAAGGGGCCCGAGCGAGCCCCAGGCCCCAGGCCCCGACAAGCGGCCGCCAAGGAGTGAGCCGGTGTGCACCCGGACGCCCACCCCCAGACACAAAGAACCACCAACACACCGACACCTGAGGGAGTCCGCCACCGGCAGGGGAAGTGGTGGTGGGTGGAGATAGGCCTCCAAACCTTGGAGGGCCTGAGGTGTCCCCAGAGAGGTGGCGTCTGATACCCAACCTGACATATAGACACAGACATACAGGCACACACAGACACAAACATCCATTCCCACCCTCATGCTCTCATATGCACTCACTCCACACTCAACCAACGTGGAGACAGACATAAAGAGACGCTGTACACACAATCACACTCCCCAAGCGTACTCTACAAACCGGGTCTAGGTACCCTTGCCCCTGGAGGGGGGAATTGCACCCAGACCCAGGTGGTGTTACCCTTTTCCCTGCGGTGGGGAGAGGCAGACCACCCCGACTCCGCAGCAGCAGGGAGGCCCCACACCCCAGACCGCAGTCGGACGGCCAACTCCTCCTACTAGCCCTCCCGCTCCAGCAGGCCGCAGAGAATGGGGGTGGGAGAAGACTCCAAACCTCCCTCCACCCGCTCATTGTAGTGTTGATGCATATGTGTTCTAAGGTGCAATTAAAACCCAGGAGGGCATGGAGCTACCTGCCAAGGAGCAGCAGGTAAGCGCATAGTCCCTCCTGCTAACCCTCAATGACTAAGTGTATTTAAAATTGAGAGGTGGGCAACGACGTCAGGGGTGAGGTATACACCCTGATGGTGATTTGGACTCCGTGATTGTGCCCACCCCCAAGATCCTATATGTATGTGTAATGAGAGTGTGAATAATGTGAATGTCTAAGTTGTGGGATAAAATTGAGGCAGAGGCAGCCAGAAGGGGACGGGGGGGGGGTAGCCTCCTCTGCACCCTGGTGACATACCCCCACTCCAAGGCCCTGCATGTGTGGGTGGTTGTGGAGGAGCGGGAAGAGGGAGGCAGCTGGAGATGGGGAGGGAAGGAAGGGAGGGGCAGGTAACCCCTCCCTGGGGCCAGCTCCCCCGCTGACCCCAGTAGGCACTCCCACCCTCCGCGACCCGCCAGGGAAGGGGGGCCCAGGCCCATCAGACCGGGGCCCAGTGCAGTAGCGCCCCCCGGCTCCACAGAGCCCTGGACAGTCCACCCAACCCCACCACAGTGAAAACTGCACCCACCCCACCATCCACACATCTTCCAGACTACATAAGACGGTAAACGCCCAGGCTGAGATCTTCCTCCACCTCTCCTGTATCTCCCCCTCCTGCAGAGAGTTCCTGAGAGAAGAAAGCTCCTGCAAGATGTGACAATCTCCCCCACCAGTTGAAGAGCCCCCCAGGCGGCTCGATGCACCGGCGGCACCCTGCTCCAGGGCCGGGCCCCCATGCACCCACCCGCCCACAACCCCGGCAACACACCAACCAGGACCCGAGCCCCCGAGGCCCGGCCCGGGCCCCAGCCCAGAGACGGAGCGCCCCCAAAACCTCACGCCCATCCCGGACCCACCCAGGGGCAGCCAGGTTGCCAGGTCAGTAACCCACGTCCGTCAGCACAGACCCTCCCCTAGCCCCGCTGCACGCAGCCGCGAGGAAACAGTCACCTGAGAGCCAACAGAGCCCTCAACCGGACGTGACCGCTACCCCGGGTTGAGCCCCCCAAGGAAGATGCCTCCGGGGAACCCCCCGACGCCCTAAGCCTGTCCCTACCCCCTCACCAATCACAACAGTGAAGGCGGGACCAAACTATGACCCCCCACCCCCACTAGGTGATGGAGCTGATAAAAGGGGCCCAGAGCAATTGATCTAATGTGGTGGCAGAGGCTGTGTCAAGACTAATGTAATCTAATAGATAATTTCTATATTGGTTAGAATTAAGATTATTTTTATTTTTCCAGTTCATGAGGACTGTTTTCTTGGCTATGCATAGGGCAGTGAAGATCATATGGGCTATATTCTTTTCTGAAGTGACATTATCTAAGCTGCCCAACAAACACACTAAGGGGGAGGTTGGAATGTTACATTTCAGACACTTCGATAAGTCTTCACATATCTCGCGCCAAAACTTTTGCACTGGTGGACAGAACCAAAGAGCGTGGATGTAATTGTCTGGTGTATTGCCTTGACAGTGTGAGCAGTTGTTGGAAGATGTAAAGCCCATCTTGAACATCCGATGACCTGTATAGTGCACTCTATGAAGTATTTTGTATTGTATTAATTGCAGACTGGGATTTTTAATTAATTTAAAAGTTTTTAAGCAAATCTGAGACCAGAAGTTTTGGTCTAGGTTGACTGATAAATCTGCTTCCCACTTTGCAGTAGGAAGGGATATTGATTCATCTAATTTAGAAAGTGTTCTGTATATTTTAGATAATAATTTGGGGGATTTAAGAGTAAGAAAATGTGCCGCACTTAGTGGTGTTTGTAATTCAACTTGACTGAGGTTAAATTTCTTTTTTACTATGGATTTAATTTGTTGATATTCTAAAAACCTTGTCTTGTTGATCCCATATTGTTCAACTAGTCTGTCAAATGGAATAAATTCTGTTCCCTCTAATATATGTTCTAAGTATTTAATTCCTTTACAACTCCATTCTGGGAAATTAATCATATTATTGTTTTGTAATATGTCAGGGTTATTCCAGATAGGTGTACGTTTGCATGGGATTAATGAAGACTCCGTTATTTTTAGAAACTCCCACCATGCTGTTAGAGAAAAGCTGATGTTGATACTTTTAAAGCATTCATGTCTTTTGATGTTTGAGCTAATAAATGGTAGGTCTGAAATCTCTAGATCCTTGCATAGTGCCTGTTCAACATCTAGCCAGGGCTCAACTAAGAAGGTATGTTTTAACCATTCTGAGATGAACTGAAGCCTGTTGGCTAAGAAGTATTGGTGAAAATTAGGCAGATCTAATCCTCCTCTATCCTTGGTTCTTTGTAGCGTTTTTAAGCTAATACGCGGGGGTTTATCTTTCCAAAGGAATTTGGAAATATATGAATCCAGAGATCTGAACCAATCTTGTGATGGTTTGTTAGGGATCATCAAAAATAAGTAATTTATTTTTGGCAAGATCATCATTTTTATAGTGGCGACCCTTCCCATGAGTGATATGGGTAAAGATTTCCATCTAGTCAGATCGCCTTCTACTTTCTTTAGAAGTGGGATGTGGTTTAGTTTAGTTAAGTCTGAAAGCTTAGGAGAGATATTAATACCTAAATATTTAATATTTCCGGATTGCAGTGGGGCAGAGGAAGAATTATGGAAGGAGCAGTTAATGGGGAGAACTGTAGATTTTGGCCAGTTAATTGAATAATCTGAAACTCTTGAAAACCAGTTTATTAAAGTAATTACCTCAGAGAGGTTGGTTTGTGTGTTTTGCAGAAAAAGCAACACATCATCCGCATAGAGACTGATTTTATGTTCTATGTTCTTACATTTTATGCCCTTAATTGTTGTAGCCTGTCTAAATGCTGCTGCTAGAGGTTCGATAAAAATTGCAAAAAGTGAGGGGGAGAGTGGGCATCCCTGTCTGGTGCCCCTCAGGAGACAGAAGCTGGAGGATGTCTGGTCATTTGTTCTGATACGAGCCGTTGGGGAATTGTATAATATTCTTATCCAGTTTATGAAAGAGTTTCCAAAACCAAATTTGTGTAAAGTTGCGAATAAAAATTTCCAATTAACTCTGTCAAATGCTTTTTCTGCATCTAGAGATAATATTATGGCTTCGATGTTTTTATCGTATGAGTAGTCTATTAAATTAAGTAATCTACGAGTGTTTGTTGAGGAGTGCCGACCTTTTATGAAACCAGTTTGGTCAGGATGAATTAAGAGGGGGGTCATTTTCTCTAATCTCTTTGAGAGAGCTTTGCAGATTATTTTAAGGTCTACATTTAAAAGAGAAATTGGACGATAGCTTGAGGGAAATAAAGGATCTTTGCCTGGTTTTAGCAGGAGACTAATGTTGGCAGAATTCATATTTGGTGGTAGTCTGCCCTTTTCCTCGATTTCCTGCAACATGCTGTGGAATACTGGTGCCAAAATTGTCCAGAATTCTTTGTAGAATTCTGCAGGGAAGCCGTCTGGACCTGGAGCCTTATTATTGGGCATACTTATCAGGGCTTCCTGGAGTTCACTTGGCGTCAGTGGCGAATCCAGTTCCATTGCTTGACTGTCTAGTAATTTTGGAAGAGTTACGTTGTCAAGAAACAGATCAATTTCATTTTTAGATGGGTTTATTTGTGGTGAGTATAAAGTTTCATAGAAATCCCTAAAAATGTTGTTTATTCTTCCAGGATCATATATTGTGTTCCCCGATAAATCTTTAGCAGCACATATAGTTGTTTTTTCTTTATTTATTTTTAGCTGGTTAGCTAGAAATCGACCTGATTTGTTACTGTGTTCAAAATTCTGCAAGCGAAGTCTTTGTATAAGGAATTGTGTTTTTTTATTAATAGTTTCATTTAATTCTAGTTTTGTTTTGCATATTTTGTTCAATGTTTCCTGATCTTGGTGGGACGCGTAGGCTTCTTCTAGTGATTTGATGTTTTTTTCTAATTCTTGAATATTTTTGTTTTCTTCTTTCTTTTTGTGTGATGAGAAAGAAATTATTTTACCTCTCATCACAGCTTTCCCTGCTTCCCATAGAACAGAAGCAGATATTCCGGGAGTGTCATTAAAGTCTAAATATGAAGTCCATTCCTTTTTAAAGTATTTAATAAAGTCTTCATCTTTAAGTAGTGATATATTAAATCTCCAGTTTTTACTTGGCGTAGTATTATTCTTGTGCATTAGTGTTAAAGATACAGGAGCATGATCACTGACAGCTATAGGATGAATCTCAGTGTCTGAAATGTCACACAGCAGTGAGCTGCTGACCAAAAAATAATCCAGACGAGAGTAAGAGTGATGAACATGCGAGAAAAAAGTATATTCCTTACTGGTGGGGTGAAGAGAGCGCCATGCATCGCAAAGACCAAAGTCGTTCATATACTGTTTGATTATATTTGTGGACTGCCAATTACGCTGAGTTCCTGTTGTGTTGAGCCTATCCATTTCTTCATTTAGTCCAAGGTTGAGGTCACCGCCAAGAATGAGTGTGCAATCAAGGTGTTCAGAGAGTGCACTAAAAAAACCGTGGAAGAATGAGGGTTCATCAACATTTGGACCATATACACTAACAATACATAGTTTTTTGTTCAATATTGATAGTTTAATAATTAGAAATCTACCCTCTGGATCTATAACTGTATCGAGTACTGTAAAATTAACATTTTTATGTATTAAAATTGCTACTCCCCGTTGTCTAGAATTATAACCGGCTGCAAACACGTTAGGAAACTCAGGTGTTTTAAGTTCATTTAAACCTGTGACAGGTTTGTGAGTTTCTTGTAATAAAACAACATCTGCCTGTAGTTTTTTAAGCTGGTTAAATATTTTTAACCTCTTTCCTCTGGTGCCAGCTCCATTTACATTCCATGTGACAAACCTCAGCATGCCCTTAATTGTGCGTGTATGTTTAATGATGTATGCTGGGTGTTTCGTTTAGACAGGTGGAGAGAATGTGGAAACATCCCTTGTTTGTAAATAGAAAGAGAAAAAGAAGTGTGGTGAGAGACTCCATAAGTCTGACTATGTGTGTGAATATTCACTAATATGAACAAGCGTGGCTTGCTTATGTGTCCTGCAAGTCTGTGCGTGCTGTGAGGCTGTTGTGAATGTGCTGCCGTTGAGCGGATGTGTTTGCGTGATCGTGTTGTGAAAATATGGAGAAATAGAGGGTGTTGTTTGTAGGTGAGTGGGGAAGTAGGTGATCACAGCAGTGAAAGACAAGAGAAAGAAAGAAACCACATGAACTGTGAGCGACAACAAAAAAAAAGAAACGAAACGGAAACATTCCAATTAAAGCAATGACGGAGGGTGACGGTGTTATATCTGCTATGACATCATATTGATATTACTAGGTTAAACTCATGTTAAAGGAGAGAGTGTGAATGAATAAGAAAAGAGTGTAGCGGGTTCTTATCTGGAGTGCAGTCAGTATAACCACGGTGTGGTGCCGGGGTCGCGGTACAGCTGTCCGTCCACGTAGAGCCGGTCCACAGCGATGACAGCACGGGAGCCTTTCTGGATAAAGCTACGTCGAACTGGGAACAGGACCTTGCGTCGTTCCAGGATCTCTTTGGGGAACTGGTCGTTCACGCTGAAGTCCGTTCCTTTCAGCTCTCTGCCGCGACTCTTCACCTGTTCCTTCTGTTTGAATTGACTGAATTTGGCCACAATAGGCCGTGGTCTCCCGGTCCGCGACCGCGCGCCCCCCAAGCGATGTACTCTATCGAAGTCGATGTTCTTTACGGTGTCCTCCGGCAGCTTCAGGTGGATTTTAATGAAGTTTTTCACCGTTGCCTCTGCGTCCTCTCCGGCAGTTTCTGGAATACCAGAAAACACAAGATTATCTCTCATGCTACGGGCTTGTAAATCGATAACGGACTCTTTTATTTTTTTATTTTCAATGTTTAGCTGGGTCACGTTATCGGTGAGAGATTTAACCGACTCCCGTAGCGTGGCATTTTCAGCGGCAAGCGTTTCCACCTGCCGCTGGCTGAATTCCAGGGATTCTCTCAGAGATTTAAATTCCCGGTGTAAAATCTCCACCAGGGACAGCCTCGCATCGAAACTGGACAATCGCTTGTCGATTGACTCCAGGATTTCTGCGATGTCTTTGCCGGCAGGCGATGTTGTACCGGGGGATTCTGCCTGGCGACTAGTGATGGGTCGTTCGCGAACGAAATGGCTCTTAGAGCCGGCTCTTTGACGTGAACGACGCGAGCCGGCTCCTTATCGCGAGCCGTCACGTGGGTTTTTTTTTTTCTTTCTTTCTCTCAGCCTCTCTCTCGCACTTTTTTTCCGCTTCACTCTGCACGCGAGCCTTGTGCTTTATGCTGGGCAGAGGGGGGAGGGGCGGTAGTTACACTCAGTAGCACAGGAACAGAGCCAGAGAGAGAGAAAGAGAGGCAGGGACAACAACATTAGAAAGGTATAGTAATCATCCACAACTATTTTCAGTTGCAGATGATAAAGGATTGAGAAAGTTTATTCATGCAGGTCCATATGACAGAGAATATGCATGTTCTTTTAGTTTTCATATTATAATTTATATTTAATTGTGTTGTGGTTTGCAGTGTTTTGTGTTCTTTTCACTTTAAATTTGTGAAAGGAAAAAGCTGAAAATTTAAATAGTTAAAACTTGAAATGTGAATAGTTGATTTTTGTATTATATGATTTATTTATTACATTTTATGTGGAGTGAATAAATAAAAGTATATTTACGGTGGCCCCTACAGACAAAGCACATACAAACTTCAAATCACGTACGAACTCTGAAGCATGTACAAACTCCAAAACACGTAAAAACACGTACAAACTCCAAAACACGTAAAAACTCCGAAGCACGTAAAAACTCAGAAGCACATAAAAACTCAAAACACGTACAAAAGACAACAGAAGTGCTCCAGGATGCTGGGCGCAGTGTTGAGCCTTTGTTATCTTGTGGCTACACAAGCCAGCAAGTACCAACGACCGGATTTGGTGTGTGGTAATAACAGGTAAATGAACTTTTTTTAAATTATTTGAATATATATATGAGTGCCTGTGTATAAATACACAAACAATACACACATGCTTTCAATTGTGTAATTTAAGTGATCTAGTAGCTCGGCTTTGGAAGTTCAGTTCATGCTAGAAATGTGTTTTGGAGTTTGTACGTGTTTTGTCTCTAGGGGCCACCGCATATATTTATATATAAACATATATAAATAAAACCACTTGTTTTTATGTTAGTAATTCCTTTTGTGCATAATTTTATATTATTGTTAATAATAAATTAATTAAAGCAACAAAACAACCTGAAGAGCCGGTTCGGAGCCGAAAGAGCCGGCTCTTTTTAGTGAGCCGAACCGAAAGAGCCGGATCTCTAAAAAGAGCCGGAAATCCCATCACTACTGGCGACTTCTCTTCGATGACGGCGTCTCGATTTTGGCCGGGGAAGATGCACTCTGGGCCTTATGCATTACTAAATCTTGAAAACAGCGGTCGATGTAATCTTGGAGAGCGTCTAAACTCTCCCCGTTGTCCTCCAGGGTGTTAGAGATGATAAAACAGATGTTGTTAGTTATATGACAATTGATTAGTATATTTGGTAATACTGAAGCTTGGAAAATCTTTGTTAAACTCTATGCTACCATTTGCTTTTTCTCCGCCAAAATCTCCGGCGTCTGACGTCACCTACAACATCACTTCCGTCACTTACCTCACTCGTAAAAAACTGAATTAAACATGTTGGCTTCTTTTGGCATCAAAATCCCTTTTTTGTTGAATCTGCTTAAACAGGAAGCAACTATGACTGCCAGTTTTGCATAATAGTAACGTAAAGGTTGTTGCACTTGTTATTCTGACTTAATTAGAACAACCAAAAATATCATATGAAATGTGAATCGGTCTGTTAATTACTCAGAACATTAACAGATAATTACTTATCAGTTAGCAGGTATGTCAACAGACGAGGTCAGATGTTGAGATAGAGGAAACATGTTACAAATAAATAAAACACTGATGAACGTAATTGTCAGAGACCAAGCAGTAAGACATAGAAGACGCAGGTGTTTAATTCAAAACTGGGGTTTTATGACCCAAAAATAGGAATAATAATTAACAAAGCCAAAACTTAAACAGGCAGACCAATAAAATAGGTCAACTAAATAAACTAAACTCCAAATAACAACTAACAAAACCTCAAACAAACACAAGACAAACTGACCTGCTAAAATGACACATGAGGGAAACAAAATGGCTGCCATATAACCAACTAACACAAAACAATTTAACAAACTCCAAACACCCTCCAGGCAATGAAGGATGTGGTTTAGTCCAACGAGGTTGTCGGCAGTAGTTCCGATCCCCAAGCCCTTTGCCACACCTTTTGCCAACTGGGAAGGAGAAGCCACGCCCCAGGTAACTCAAACAAAGAAAGGTGTATAACATAAAACAGAACTTTGACTTTGCAGTGTTGATATAAACTAAACTCATAAAATCAACTAAAATAACTCCATATATGGAGTGCACACAGCAAATCTCACACATCAGCATCACAGATATCAACACATGATGAAAAAAAATGAATAAAGAAACATATTAGACAATTAGTAAAATATATTTAAAGTAGTGACTGCAAAGTAAACTAAAGTGAAGCAACTAGTGGTGAGGTGAAGAGCTTACCATGTGTGGCTTGCTATCAGAGTATAATTTTTAAAATATGTTTAAAAAGGTGTTGATATAAAAAAAATGGTATAGTTTGTTACAGATTCAAATATTGGGGATGGAGACAAGAGGAAAAACCACAATAACAACACTGGTCCGGCCGGGTTGAGTCAAACGATGATTTTAATGATCACACGCGTGGGAGATGGACACTGTATGCAGACAGCATCAGATCTCTAAATGGTGGAGCATTGATCAAACTCTTATAGCCTCTGGTGCCTCCACCTTATCATAAAAGCCTAAACATTCACATGCTTTCTCTCACACGGCGCCTAAGCTACGACCTTGGCTCCCTGTTTATCTGCTCCTGCTGAGATGGGGCAGAAAACTCCAGCATGTTCTCTTCTAATCAGACAAATAAGGCGATGACTTTCTGCAAACAGTATTTCTTATAACTCAGCAGTATAATGCATCATAAAACAATATCATTCATACACAATAAATCAGCAGTTTAATGTAATGCAAATCAGTTTAACAAATGTAATAGTTATCAGCTTCTTCTAATTCAGGAGAATAATGCAAACTAAAACTACATAATAATTCACAATCTTTAATTAGGGGTCTAACATGGCATAAAATAATATTATAATCTAATAATTTATATATAATAATGCCAAATAACAGTTATTGATTTCTGTTAATAAACAGTCATGATTTAAGTCAAAGCCCAGATGTCTCTCTCTCTCTGTCCAAAGTGTTTGACCTTAGCTGTCCGTCTGATATACTCAATTCTAATTGTCTCTCTTGGTCACTCACAGCGAAAATCTTAGCATCTTTAACTCTGCTATTTGCTGATATTTGGACAGCACACATGATGGAAAGGAGGATTTCAGTTGATGTGCACATGAATGATTTGTGTTTCCTCTGCAGGTAGAAAGTGTGTGTGAGCTGATGTGAATTGAGCAGCATGGATCAGTGTGATGCAAATTTGCAAAAAAAACCAACCCAGCATGTGCATCAAAATAAACTATTTCCAGCAGTGCAATATGAGTCCTAAGCATCCCAGAAACGACACAGAAAAGCATGAAGTCAAACTTGAATTTTAAAAACACCAGTGTAGGCTCATAAGGCCCTGAAGGCAAAAAGCGAAATTTTCCACGACATGACGTCACTTCCGGTTTCGGGCAGGTCACGGCGGACATGCGCTAGTTCGCGCTGATGGACGTAGGAAGTGTTACGAACAGCTGATCGGATCGGCAAAGCGTGTTTCTGGAATATTATGTTTTAGTTGCTGCAAGCGCTTTTTATGCAGTTTTTGCAAAGCTATATGTGGAAGAAAACTGTGATCGAGGACAAGCTAAGATGTAAGTACAACTCCTCTGGTTTCATATGCAAAAAAATTATTGCGCTAGCTCACGTGGTTGCAGTGCTACCGGGATTTAGAAATAGTTACGCAAAATGGAGCGTGCCCGCTCCGACCGGGTTTAAAGGGTTAACAGGTTGCAAAACTGGGTTGGCATTTATGATTTATGTGTCTGTATGTTGAAACATGCCTACTTATCTTAAATGTATGGCAAAAAACCGAAACTTAACAAATTTTTATTTTTGCTTCTCAGGACCAGGGATATGTCTTCAAAATACAAGAACACCATCCTCAAAAGTGTTCTTATCAGTTCAGGACCTCCTCCTGTTTACAAGCTAAACCCAAAGAAAAAAATGTTTGGAACGCTGACAAAAATGACTGTTGGTGAAAAAAATCAAAAAAAGACAAATAAAACCATCTTACTTGTGGGTGAAACAGGAGCAGGAAAATCTACTCTGATCAATGCTTTGGTCAACTACACGATGGGAGTGAAGTGGGAGGATGAAGTCTGGTTTAAGATCGTAGAGGAGGAGAAGAAAAGTCAATCAGAAAGTCAGACATCAGATGTGATCGTGTACGAGATCTTTGGTTTTGAAGATGAAACTCTGCCCTACTCTCTGACCATCATCGACACGCCTGGATATGGAGACACCAGAGGGACTGAGCATGATGTCATTGTTAGTGAAAGATTATTGGACTTGTTTCGATCAGATGACGGAGTCCATGAAGTTCATGCAGTGGGTCTGGTGATGAAGGCGAGTGATAATCGACTGAGTGATCGATTGAGGTACATCTTTGATTCAGTCATTTCTCTGTTTGGAAAAAACCTGGAGAAAAACATTGTGGCCCTGATCACACACTCAGATGGTGTAACACCTGAAAATGCTCTTGAAGCTCTTGAAGCTGCAAAAATAAAATGTGCCAGAATAGAGGATGAGCCAGTTTGCTTCCTGTTCAATAACCAACAGGAAAAAGAGAGAAAAAAGAAAGAAAAGCTGGGTTTGCATAACGCATGGAGAGTATCAGAGGGAGGAATGAGTGAATTCTCAGAATTCCTGGAAAATATTGAACCTCAGAAACTGATGACAACTGTTGAAGTGTTAAATGAACGAATCAGATTGACAGCCTGCATTCAAAACCTGCAAGAAAGAATAGATTTTATTGAATTAAAACAGACAGAAATAAAACAGACTCAAGAGGCTCTGAAGAAACACGAAGAAAAGATGATGACAAATAAGGAGTTCACTATAGAAATTGATGAGGTCTCCAAAGTTAGAGAAGATATCGAGGTTGGGTGGTGGTGCTTGTTGGCTGGGTATGCAGGAGCTGTCAGCTGTAAAGTCTGTGAGGAGAACTGTCACTATCCTGGATGCACAATGGCCTGGTATCCCAAACACTGTGAGGTCATGAAAGGAGGCCGCTGCACTGTTTGTACCAACAAGTGTCCTGCATCAGATCATGTGAAAGAAAGGAAGATCTATGTAACCAAGACACGTCGTGTCAAAAAGACTAATGAAGAAATGAAAAACAAGTATGACAAGAACAAGACAAAAAGTGAGGACAAGTCCAGCCTTTTGGAAAATCTAGAAAAGGAAATGAACCAGCTGACAGCAGAGAAGTCTCAGTGGCTGGAGGAGTCCTACCAACATCTTCTCAGACTGGAGGAAATCGCTCTGAATGTTTTTTCTCTGTCCACTATTGTACACTTAGAGTTATTAAGTGAGAAGATGAAGGAGAAAGGAGACACAGAGAAGGTCCAGAAACTGGAGGAGATGAGAAGCAGAGTGGATGAAGGTACCAGAGGAGCTCTGCAGTACATACCTGCAGTTATGAAAAAATTTGGGCAAACCTTATGGAACAAGATGAAAACCCATCAGACAGATATGTAGAATTTAACTCAAATCACGAGACATTCTCATGGTTTTACAGAAAATACAGTTTTCTGTAAAAATTGCATATGGAAATGTTTCACTTGCAGATTTAATCAGTTATCAATTAAACATATCAGTTTACTCTGTCATTGGTAATTGGCCTCAGGATGATGAGAGCAGCTACAACCCAGACTTTGACCATTATGCTAAATGTTCTGATGAGTCCTGTCTCAAAAGACGTCATCACTGAATTTAGAAAACATACTCATGTAAGTAAGTAAAGTAAAATGTTATTTATATAGCACCTTTCAAGATAAAATCACAAAGTGCTTTACAGAGGCAGAAAAATCTCAAACAAAATCAACCAAAAGCAGTTTAAACAGATACGTTTTTAACTGCTTTTTAAAAGACACGACTGAGTCCACAGATCTCAAACTCAAAGGGAGCGAGCTCCAGAGTCTGGCAGCCGCTGATACAAACGCTCTGTCACCTTCTGTTTTTAACCTTGTAAGCGGGACAACCAGCAACCCCTGGACACAAGACCTCAGGGACCTGCTGGGGTGATAAGAAAGGAGAAGATCACCTAAGTAAGTTGGAGCTACACTGTGCAGGGCCCTATAGGTCATGATTATGATCTTAAATTGGACCCTGAACTTGACAGGGAGCCAGTGCAGCTGAATCAGCAGGGGCGTGGCATGGGAGTGTTTGTGATGCTTTGTCAGAAGCCTGGCAGCAGCATTCTGAACACCCTGCAGTCGTTCCAGGGAGGCGTTACTTAAGCAAGTAAAGAAGGAATCACAATAGTCTAAGCGAGATGAAACAAAAGCATGAAGAATCATTTCCAGTTCAGAGCGTGACACAATGGGACTCAGTGATATTTCTTCAATGGTAAAAACAAGAGCGAACCAAAGATTTAACGTGTGTGTCAGAGCTGGGTCAAAGGTAACACCAAGGTTCCTAATGGAGGATTTAATATATGAAGCACGAGGGCCTCGATTTTTAATGTCCAAAAGGTCACATTCATTAGGGGTCAGACAGTGGAATGTGTTGAGTATTATAATCTAATATATGTTGGAACAATGATCGACTGAAAACTGAACTGGGAGACAGACTGTGACTGTGTGTAAAAAAAGAAAAAGGGGCAAGAGCATTTGTTATGTTTGAGGTAAATTTTCTGGAGTCTGTTTTCTCATTTTCATTGGTGTCATGATTTGGATATTTATCTGTAAAAAAGACAGAAAATCGCTCACTCTAATTGTTAAATGGGCTAACAAGCTGACGTTTCCTTCATTATGTTGTATTGTGCTTGTCTGTTGTGCTTATTTGTGCAGTTAGAATTGCTAACTTAATGCAGACTGGCTTTATACTGACAGCTTCAAATAAAGTAACCTGAATGTGTTCCTTTTTAATCTCTTGATTACAAATAAAGTTTGTTGGAAATAAGTTTGGAAACAAAAAAGTTTTATTTTCTCACTGTGTGTAATGCATGCTTGTACTTTTAAAGCAGTTTTAGGAAAATGTGTAGATTACAAATGACTGAAAGTCTGTGAATACTTATTTTTCCCCAGTGTCTTTCATTTCTGTGTGGTTGAGTCCAGTGATACTATATAAAGCATATTATACTGAGTTAACTATTTATAGCCAATAATCCGATGCTTTCACAAAATTGACTATTAGCATGAACATAAAGATATTGCTCTACTGTGACACAGGAATTTATTGAAGTTCAGTTAAAAAAAATTAAATGTCATATTTACTCAAAATACACTTCAATTACTATTTTAAATGCTGAGAACATTTATATGCAAATTTTTCTTTTTTTTCTATTTTCTGGACAGTTATTGTTACTCCCCTCGAGTCTTAATAAAGCTCAACTTGTTCTTTGCGTTTTAGCTGACATTTATTTCGGACAGGAGGATTCTCCAACATGTCTTAACCTGTAATGATGTCCAACCACAGCCGATACAATGCCGTCAGAACTAAAAAGAAATACAAACTTAAATGAATATTCTTAATAAAGTCCTTAAGCATTATATGTAACGAAACATTCCAACAAAAGGATCAATAACATACACATTACACTTCACACTACGGTAATTGCACTTGAATGTCACACAACACTCGCATATATACATACAACGATAAGAAACAAAATAAAACATTTACCTCATTGGCCTCACTCAAATGGAATAAAACTTTCATTTTTACGTCGTGGGGAGGTCCAAAAAAGGTACTCTTTATTTATCTTTCTGTAGACGTGCAAACCTCGTGGCTCGTCTCTTAAGGAGCAAAGAGATGAAGCGTCCACACTCGCAAAAGGGGAGGAGCACTATCCTCCTGTAGGAGGATAGTGGGATATTTCAAGAGCAGTACAATTGCTAAGGTTTGTTCCATTATTTCATTGCTGCTTTAAGGTGCTGCTGCAGTAACAAAGCTTGAATTAATCAGTTTGTGTTGGCTGTTTTTCTAGGAGAGGCTGACAGAGGTGCAGGAGCAAATGGGCCGGCCTGCACTGAAGTTAATTCAAGAGGTGGATACACGTTGGAACAGCACATTCCAAATGCTTCAACGTGTTCATGAACTCAGGGAACCTATTGGAGCATCGTTAGCTGGCCTGCACACTGATATTTGCCCACTATCCTCTGAACAGTATGAGCTTATGGCAGAATGTCTTAAAATACTCTCCCCATTTAATGATGCCACCACTGAGGTGTCAGAGGAAAAGCGAGTGTCTGGATCCAAAGTAATTCCACTTTTAACAATGTTACACCATGCACTAAATGAAGAGGAAATGGGAGTTGTCCTAACTCCAGAGAGCTCCACCATGGTTGAGTGTCTAAGGAGACAAATAAAGGAGAAGCTCTACACATTGCAGTCAATGAGCATCATGTCACTGGCAACATTGCTGGATCCAAGGTTCAAAAAAATAGGCTTCTTTAGCTCAAATAAAGCAATGGATGCTGAGAAGAGACTCATTTTTGAATGTGCTGCTATTTTGCGGCACGTGGCCTTCTCATCAGCAGCCTCATCAGCAGCAGCCTCATCATCAAAAGCTTCTCAGCCTGTGACTCAAGGTATATGAGCACATTTCGATTACTATATTGTATTTAGTTACTTACATTCTGTTTGTTTTAGGTAGCAAACTGTGGCATCGTTTGGAAACCACTGTTCTGGAGACAAAGACCCCAAATGCTACAGCTGATGCAACAGCTGAAGTACAGACATACCTCCATGAACCAAATATCGACAGACTGGAGAATCCGCTGGAGTACTGGGCTGGACACAAATTTCTTTATCCAAAGTTGTATAAACTTGCTGTGGTTTTTCTTGCAACCCCTGCTTCATCTGTGCCCTGTGAGAGGATATTTTCAAAAGCAGGAGAAATCCTCTCAAAAAAGAGGAACCGTCTTAAGCCCAGCACTGTGGAAAAGCTGCTATTTTGGAATAAAAACAAATGAAAACTTTTCCCTAGTGTCATGAGCACTGTTATAAAGTCACAAGCATATTCACATCACAACTCCCTCCCTTTTTGTTTCCATGTACATTCCTGTGTTAAGCTGCCAATTTATTATACACAAATATTAATTAAATTAATATAATATAAAATTGGTATAATATTAAATATAACTAATATTTAGAGTTCAGTTATTGGTGTCATGAACAACAGTAATTCCTTTATTCATTCAACTTGAAGTGCCACACACTAGTTTGTGTCATTATTGAGATGTACATAAGCATGATTACGCAGTTACACAATCATCCCAAAAACTGTGTACTGATAGTTTCCACTTTCTCTTTTGTATCAGACATACTGAGACAATATTCGGGATAAATAACCAAGAAAAACAATTTATTTATTCAGTTTAGAGGTTTACACATCACATCATTATAATCATTGAGCCCGTTTCACTTGAATTGTCCACTTGATGGCGCAGTAGAGCAAATGAATCATCACAATGCTTCGAACCACGAGTCGACCAGTTGGGTGGAAAGCTTCAGTTCATCATGAGGCTTCATCTCACCATCACTAGCAGATGGTTCGGGTGAACAGCCTGTGGGACTGTCAGGTGGTCCAGCGTCCGGGTTGGAGCTCTTCGGCAGAGATTAGTGTTTGGCAGCTTGGTGTGGCTATGAGAGAAACACACGATGAGACAAGGTAATTCACAAAGCGAGTGGGAAATCACGGTGGTGGCCTGCACTAAGTAGGGTTAGCTGAGAATCTGGCAAAGACAGGTTGAGAGCGCTGGCCTTATGAGTCCCCGGCTTAATTACCCACAGGTGTGAGCAATCAGCAGAACACTGAGGCCCCTCCCAGGGGTGGAGATGCCGGCTCGGAGGGAGACACCCTGGCACACACCCGGACCATGACACAAGGCTGAGAGAAGATTTCTTACAGCTGTCATGTTGATGCTGTTTCAATCTTTGGGCAAACACACTCATATATTAGGGCTGATATCAGGGCTGCACAAGTTCTTTGTGTCTGTGATCATGAATAATAGAAGTGTGCCTGTTGAAGATCATGTTTCTACATTATTATATGTCCTGTTATTGTTCTGTGTTATATTCAGCTTCCAGCATCCTTTCCCAGCCCCCTGTTACACCATCCATACAAAGCCAATCTGACTGTGAGCCAATGTGTTTGTTTGTGTTGGATCAATAGATTTGACAGACTTGGTTCATCCAGAGGGAAACAGTCCAAATTCAGATCTAATGAAATGATGGAGGCTGTTTCCTACCACGGTGCTGATGTGTGACTAACAAGGCTCATGGTCTCCAGCAGACAAGCGCCTGGAATGAGGTGAGCTGAGTGTTGCTTTGGTGGGTCTGTGCCCACGTCATGCATCAGGATTCATATTGGCAATAGTTCATATCTCTGTTCTTCAGCCTTCATCACAAAGCTGTGAAGGAAAACCAAACATCTAACAGGATCTGATGGATGCAAAGTCCACTGAGCTCTTTGTCATTTACAAACTTGTCCAACCAACAAGAGCACAGATGAAAAACACAGTGACACTTAAAGGATTTTGCCATATATGAGCATAGATTACTTTCATATAGATTTTCAATGCAGGCTTTTGGTGAGCCGCTGGGTTCTATCTAATAATCATCTCAGCATTTTACAATAGAACAGCTCTTTATTAGCTCTTCATTTATTGTTATTGGACATGAAACAAGGAAGCTGTTTCTCATTGGATGTTAGTTCCATGTTCATCGGGATCATTTTCTAAAGAGCTGATATTGAGACCATTTACTGCACTGGCTGCACATCCTGTCTACATTTCTCTGTGTGTGCTGTGTTTGTCTTTCATGTTTCTCCATATTGACACAAACAGTGAACAGCAGCAGATCTACTCTTCATCTGTTTTAGGCCCAGTGAAAGATATGAAGCAGAAATGGTGTCATTAGGAGAAGAAGAGGAGAACAAGTCCGGCGAGGAGGCAGCAGCTCTTAAAGATGAAACAGCAGCTCAGCCCTGAGCTCAGAGAGCTGCACATGAAAAAGCTCCTCAAGCAGATCATGTCAGAGGGTCATCAACAGGAGGAACTGTTCATATCATAGGATGAAGGATGCTGTCAGCTGGATGAAGAAGGTTATTTAATGGCAAACGTTCACACTGAAGTCAAATTGTTGTCGTGTTGAACAGATTCATGTACTGATCGTCTCCAGAATGTTAGAAGAGCTTCAATGAATCATTAGAAACAACTTACAGCTGCACAGCTGTGTCAAACACATCTGTGTGTTATTGTGGGATTGTTGTGTTTCTACATGTGACACACGTCTAAAACATGCACACAATCTGAACACAAACAGGGACTCATGTGTTCCCACAGCCAGATGCTGAGAGCCATTTCCTTGTAGTCCTGTGTCTACATACATGAACCATTAGATGTTATTGGAATGATTGTCAGCTCTGATAGTTTCATGTGTGTTTAGCTGGACGCTGTTTGATCCTCGACATGTTTAAAGGTGTCCAGTCCTGAGACACTGGGGCTGGAAACAGCTGTGATGTCATTGGACTGTCACACAGACAGAAGTGCATGAAGTGAGCAGCCGAGGAGCCGCTGATGTTTTGGATTCAACAGCATTTGAAAGGTCGACACAGACACGTTTGCACACAGAAAGCTGAATCTGTCATATGCCACAGTGAACTCACTGTTCAGTGTTTTTCAGGAAGCTTCTTAACTGCCTCTGCTGCCAAACAAGCAGCTGATGTCCTTGAGAAGAAGCTGAAGAAGTCTCCAACAACAAATACAGGAAGTGGACTTTCAAATACTAGATTCACTTTAGACTCACAGAGAAATGACTCAACCAGCTGTGTTTGATTGACTCCTTTGACTATATGAAAGCTCAGTGTGTGTCTGCACACAGACTGTTGTGTTGGACTGTTATTCAGTTGTCTGCTGAATGTTTTCAAATGTCTGCATCTCAGCTGTGATGAGGCTGGGGGTCATGGGAGGCCACCGTAGCAGCCTCTTCAACATCATGACATCATCATAAATGCTGCTGGACTGTCTGATGGGCTGACGGTGAAAAAGCCGTCGGGAAGGAAACAGAAGACATTTCAGAGGCTGCAGCAGATTTCTTTGATTCGGGGCCTTTTTCAGCTTTATTGGACAGAGCAGTGAAGATAAGTGACAGCAAAGCAGAGAGAAAGGGGGCGTGGCCCGGGTCAAAGCCAGGCCAGCTGCTCTCCACCTCGTGGTCACCTGCTCATCCTAGTGAGCTCCACCAGCAGCCCTTTCACACAGTTTACACTGTCAAACACTGTGTGTGGACCTCATTGTTATGGGCCTGACTATAATTTGTTTTGGTGGCTGTTTCTTTGTCTGTGTCTTTAAGTCTTTGCAGGTCCCTGAGTGGATGAGCTGACGGCTGCTGATTGGTCCCCTGGCCATGTGATCTTCTACAAATCCCTCACCAGCAGTTGTCCCGGGGCAGCCACTGACAGCAGCAGCAGACCTGACCCTGACATTTGTGCCTGTGACTTTTGTGACTTTCTGAGTTCTGTATATAGTGTGTACATTAGTTTTCATTGTAAATAGCACTGCAACAGAAGGGGTGAGCTGCCTTATTGTTTTCCCTTGCACTGTTTTCTCCTGTTTGTCTCAGTAGGTGTAGTGCTTTTCTTTTGTTTGATTTTTGATTTCACATAGGGTTTTATGTGACTTAGCTTGTTTTGTTTGTTATTTTGGCCTTTGTTCACCCCGGAGCTTCATTTTGCAGTGTAGAAAAATAAACCACCGTTCACTAAGAAATTGGTTTTCCCTGTGTATGGTTTTGGGGACCAGGGCGGGGCAATCTTTTCAAACTTATGTTGCGTTCCTGTACCCCTAGACTGGGGCCTAACAACAGGCTACATTTAAGTCTGGACTACATGCTTTTATATTGTTTTTATTCCATCAGCAGCTCAACATCATGAGCAGCTTTGACATAAAGACATCAAACTCAAGCTGACTTTAAACTACTTTTAATACAGGGGCTCAAAAACAACAACATCTTTATTATATATCAGGACAGAAAGTCATTTCATCTCAAAGGGAAACAGCTTTATTTGGAATAACCAGCACTATCAACTGGTTTGGGATCTCCACCAGTTTCATGTCTTTGCAGCTTCTCCAACAAAGTTCCTGTAAAATCAGCATGTTTGTCTTTATTGGTTTGATAGTGATTGATTATTCAGTCCCAATCTGCTGTCATCTAAAGAACAAAATGATGTTTCTATGAGTCACAAAGCTCCAGATGTTGTCGGCTTCACAAAGAAAACAAAGAACTTAAACACAAAGTGTTTGGAGCCAAAATGTTCCCAAGCTGCTCTTTTTGAAATGGCAGAGGTACAGTGGTGTCTAACAGCACACTGTGGAAGGCAAACATGTTATTGTTGGATGAAACTTCATGAATCCTTTGTAGATTTGAGCTGTTGGAGCCTTTCTTTTCTCTTCAGGTGTACAGATGCTGAGGAGGCAGGTGGAGCTGTTGTGATGCTGGCAGAGGGTGTGTCTTAGTAACTCTGTGAGGCAGAACTGGATCCAACATTGTGGATGTGTTGATGTTGGAGCCATTAAGAGTCTCTGGCCACACTGTAGGATTTCCCTTTGATCCACTGTGGGGGCATTTTGGAGTCTGTCAGTGAAACTCTTCATGTTTGTGTTTGACTCCAGTTTATAGAAACAGAGAAATGTGTCATGCTTTTGTTCGGCCTCCACAAATACACACATTTGTTCATTGGTTGGACTTTTTGGAAGGAGACACATTGAAAACCATGTTAATAAGATCTTGTTGTTTCCTGTGGATCCGACACAGAGAGTGGACTTCAGACAGAAAGCGTGGAAGAGATTTTAGAGGCCGTGTGTGGCAACAGGAAGTTTCTGTGTGTTTGCTGATCTTACATGTGGAAAACAACACGTCATGTTTGTGAAGTTCTACAATGATCATTGTTCTCACAGCATTTTGAGTGGGAACAGTTCAAACTGAGAGTAGTGGGAGTTATTTACTGATTGAAACAAGCTGAATGTTTCTGTGACGATGAAGATCAGCAGCTCAGCTGATCAATGAACTGACATCTATCAGTCGTTTCATGAGATGAAGTCATCAGCAGACATTTGTTCTGACTGTGTGATGAATGTCAGAACGTCACTGCTTTAGTCACTGCTTGATGATCATTGGCTCATTGTTGAATCCAGTGGCCCAGTCTGACCTCTGACCCTTTGCTGCAGGTCTTCTGTGTTATCTCCACTTTCATGTCTGATCTTCTGCTGTATCGTCCAAAATAAACATCTGGATCATTTCCAACACTTCAGCAGATCTTTAGTTTGGGCAGTGCAGCACAAAATAACACATATTGTACTATACTGCCCACTTCCTGATCTTATTGGATCTGTGTGTGAGGTTGGTGAAGGAAACACATGTTTACTGAGTGAGTCGCTGCCATTAGGAACTAGTTTTTATATCACAGCCTAGAAATCACACAGGACCATTTCTGCAAGTGAAAAGTCGTCATTGGAGGAAAATCATTGTGTAGTTTGTGCGACTGAAGAATTGTCCCAACTACATGTGCTGCTGACCTTTGACCTTTCCTTTAGGGTGGCTGTAGCTCAGGTGGCAGAGCAGGTCAGCCACTAATCAGAAGGTCGGTGGTTCAATCCCAGGCTGCCTCCTGGCTGCATGCCAAATATCCTTGGGCAAGATACTAACCCCATGTTTGCCTGCTGGTGGTGGTCAGAGGGCCCGGTGGCACCAGTGTCTTGCAGCCTCGCCTCTGTCAGTGCGCCCCAGGGCAGCTGTGGCTACAAAGTAGCTGCCATCACCAGTGTGTGAATAGGTGTAGTGTAAAGCGCTTTGGGGTCCTTAGGGACTAGAAAAAAGCGCTATACAAATGCAGGCCATTTACCATAAATATTTTGTACTTGTAAATCAAATGCGTAGTTGTGAACTGAGTTTTGTAACCTTGTAGACAAAAATTTCTAAAAGTTTTATGTTTGTGCATCTTCAGATAAGAATTTGTGTGTGTGTGAAAAAGATTTGTGTTTGTAAAAGTTTTTTGCACGAGTTACATTTTTTTTTTTTGTTGAGGTCTGGTTACAGATACAGGTTCCCTGGCTATGTGTAGCTTTTGCCTAGGGATGGGTATCGTTTAGGTTTTATCCGATACCGGTGCCAAACCGGTTCTTTTGAAACGGTGCCGGTGCTTAAACGGTGCTCAAACCGGTGCTTAAAGAATGGAGAACACAAAATTGGTCCAAAAACCTCTCATGTTCAGCTGGTTTTTTGTAAAAAGATAACAATGTTAGCCTTTTCTGCAGCTATGGGGCATATATGGTATCACTCTTGGCTGGAAGCAGTGCTTAAACAATGGAAAAAACACAAACTTTGTCCAAAAACCTCTCATGTTCAGCTGTTTTCCACTTTTTCTTTGGTCATTTTAGCCTTTTTGGTCAGGGTGAAGGGAGCATCTGCCATCAAACAAGAAGACAGCTGCATGTAGCTATGATGGTGTTTGCTAGTTCACCTTACATGCATTAATGTAATAACGTGGTTAGCCTACTCAACGTAAATTACACACGAACAACATTAAGCTACTCGCCCAGAGAAGAACGGCTGCTGCTGCATCATCATCCTCATCATTTCTGCTACACTGGCAGGGCTAGGGGCCAGGACTCTCCTCTTTGGGTTCTTGGGGGATGTTGCTAACTCCGGGTCGATAACAGGCACCACACCCGCAGTAGATGTGCTCGGTGTGAGGTCTCGCAGCAAGCTATCAAATACGGCGCATGTCTCGGCTTTTAAAAAAACGCTATAAGACACACGTGGGAAATTTGTTTTGACACAGCAGGAAGTGGACAGTGCAAAAGTTATGAAGCAAAAATTACAATACAATAAGAATAAATACCGTACACAACTGTACAGAATAGAATAAAATAAAATACTATATACAGTAGAATAAAATAGAATAAAATATACAATAGGATAAAAATAGAATACAAACGCTATGTACAACTGAGTAAAAATACAACGATATGACAGTGTGAGGTCTCGCAGCAAGCTATCAAACATGGCGCATTTCTCGGCTTTTAAAAAAACGCTATGCGTCGCCAGGTGTTTCATCGGATTCGAGGTGTTACCTCCTTTGACAGTATCACAGTATCAGCTTAAAGCACTTGTTGCTGCTGAGTTTGCATCTTTTGCTGTGAAGTACAGCCAGACTTTTGACCGCTTCGCCTTGGGCATTTTTAATCTGTAGCTCTGCTCTAAAAGAACGTACGTACCTGGCCCCGCCTACTATCCTCGGAAACGTAAAATGATTGGCTAGAATCTAAAGTGTATCACAGCTCAGGAAAAAAAAAGCACCGAAATGTGCGCTGCTTTTCAGTCTGGTTACTACCGTTTATGTCAGAACCGGTGCATCATGGCACCGGATACCGGTACCCATCCCTACTTTTGACCTAATTTTTCTTACTTTCAGCTGATTGGTCAATGTAATGTCAATCACATGTCAAAGAATGGCTGTGGGAAGGGTGCTTCACTGAGCTTCAGGTCCTGGGAGAATAAGTTCACTTTCACGGGCCAGTCCAATTTACTCTTCGGCCGTCCCACTTCAGCTGTCCGCGGTTTTTTTTCGAAAAATTATCCACACCCACCGCCGCGCAAGGAATCCTGCGATATATGGGACCACGAAGGATACACCTACCCATCCTTAAAATTCAGGGAAATGAAGGAGCCGCCTTTGAATTGGGACAGCCTTCGTCCTATCGCTGTGAAGTAATCGGCCTTAAAATGCGGCCTTCAAGGCTGCAGACTCTGAATTGGGATACAGCCACTAATTTACTGTTAGTAAGAAAAATAAGAAGTGACAGTTTGTCTCTCTAAGTGTACATGTTGAAACTACAATGTGGAGAAGATGGACTACAACATGTCCTCCATGTTGAAACTACAATGTGGAGAAGATGGACTACAACATGTCCTCCATGTTGAAACTACAATGTACAGAAAATGGACTACAACATGTGCGTCTTAATTCAATACATGTTCTAACCCTGCTGATTTCTGCAGGTCATTTAAAGGAGAACAGCCTGTGAAACATCAGCTTTGAGGTTAAAGAAAAAGGAACATTTAGGATCAGATTTACTGATGTCTGCAGCAGCACAAAGGCTTCTTTAGATGGTAAAAAGCTTCTGGAATTACTGACGAGGCTCAGAGTCAGTTTGAGACGGAAAGGTGTGGAGACGAGGATTTTTATGGTGTTTGTAAAAGTTTCAGAGGGAGGGTGTGTTCCAACTACAGGGGGATCACACTCCTCAGCCTCCCTGGGAAAGTCTATGCCAGGGTGCTGGAAAGGAGAGTTCGTCCATTAGTCGAACCTCGGATACAGGAGGAACAATGCGGTTTTCGTCCTGGTCGCGGAACACTGGACCAGCTCTTTATCCTCTCGAGGGTACTTGAGGGTGCATGGGAGTTTGCCCAACCAGTCTACATGTGTTTTGTGGACTTGGAGAAGGCATTCGACCGTGTCCCTCGGGGTGTCCTGTGGGAGGTGCTGCGGGAGTATGGGGTGTCTGGCCCATTGCTACGGGCCATTCGATCCCTATACAACCGTTGCAGGAGCTTGGTTCGCATTGCCGGCAATAAGTCGGACTCGTTCCCGGTGGGTGATGGGCTCCGCCAGGGCTGCCCTTTGTCTCCGGTTCTGTTCATAATTTTTATGGACAGGATTTCTAGGCGCAGCCAAGTGGCGGAGGGCTTTCGCTTTGGTGGCCTCAGAATCTCATCTCTGATTTTTGCGGATGATGTGGTTCTGTTGGCTTCATCAGGTGAGGGCCTCCAGCTCGCACTGGAACGGTTCGCAGCCGAGTGTGAAGCAGCGGGAATGAGGATCAGCACCTCCAAATCTGAGGCCATGGTTCTCAGCCGGAAAAGGGTGGAGTGCCCTCTCCGGGTCGGGGATGAGTTCCTGCCCCAAGTGGAGGAGTTCAAGTATCTCGGGGTCTTGTTCGCGAGTGATGGGAGAAGGGAGCCGGAGATTGACAGACGGATTGGGGCTGCAGCTGCTGTAATGCGGACGCTGCACCGGTCCGTCGTGGTGAAGAGGGAGCTGAGTGTAAAAGCGAAGCTCTCAATTTACCGGTCGATCTACGTCCCTACCCTCACCTATGGCCACGAGCTGTGGGTAGTGACCGAAAGAACGAGATCGCGGATACAAGCGGCGGAAATGAGCTTCCTCCGAAGGGTGGCTGGCCTCTCCCTTAGAGATAGGGTGAGAAGTTCGGCCATCCGGGAGGGGCTCAGAGTAGAGCCGCTGCTGCTCCACATCGAAAGGAGGCAGCTGAGGTGGTTCGGGCATCTGACAAGGATGCCCCCTGGGCGCCTCCTGGGTGAGGTGTTCCAGGCATGTCCCACCGGGAGGAGGCCCCGGGGAAGACCCAGGACACGCTGGAGAGATTATATCTCTCGGCTGGCCTGGGAACGCCTTGGTATTCCCCCGGATAAGCTGGAGGAGGTGGCTGGGGAGAGGGAGGTCTGGGCCTCTTTGCTTAGGCTGCTGCCCCCGCGACCCGGCCTCGGATAAGCGGTTGAAAATGGATGGATGGATGGATGTAAAAGTTTCACTTTCAGGAGGTGAAGATTTAAATGAGTCACACAAATGTGAACTACAAAGTCTGTGACACACAATTTACTGCAAACTGCATGAAATCTGACCCTGAAAGAAATTCAGTCTTCTGCCTGTTGTGGTTATGACAGCTGCTAGTAGGAGAGTTTGTTTTTAGGAGGTGGAGATGTTCTCAGAAAAAGAGCGTCATCAGCTATTTGTGTAGACGCTAAAAGCTGTGAGCCAAAAGTCTCTGCTCTGAGACTCTTCACTCAGTCCTAACCTATGCTGAGAAAATACCTGCTGTGGCTGTGATAGAAAAGAGGAACAGAAACACTGACTATGAATTATTTAACATCGAATCAAAAAAAGAAGAAAGAAAAATAAATATCCGTCTGATATGCCCAAACTGGAAAGTGTTCTGTTCACCAGTGTGTGAATGTGTGTGTGAATGGGTGAATGACTGAATGTGTAAAGCACTTTGGGGTCCTTAGGGACTGAGTAAAGCGCTATACAAATACAGGCCATTTAACAGTTTGAATATGTATAAACAACTCATTTTAGAAGCTACTCATTAACAAGATGGTTTCTGGTAAGCCTCTAGCATTTGCAGATGTTTGTAGAACAAAAATCCTCTCCTAATGGATCACTTCCTGATTTTTCTGAGTCTGAACTTTCCCAGAATCACCTCTAAGAGTGATTGTTAACGTTTCACTTCTCTTTTCTGAACTCGGTGTGTTAGGTTTTGTATTGTTGATTGTCATTTATGCTTAGAAATATTTACTCATATATGCTTAGAAGTGTATAATCATTTGTAGATTGAAAGAATGTCTCATTCTAGGAGGTCTGTAACAACTCTGTGTAGCATGAAGAGGGGAGTGCGTTCACTCCTCTCCAGAGTGTTCTGGTATAAATCACACACCTCCTAGGAGAGGTCGCATCTTCTCTTGTTAATATATGGTATAGCAAACACACGTATATCTGTTTGAGTATAAGAGCCTTTTGTTCAGACGTCCTGGCACCAGCTTTGGGGAGTCTTCACAGGGTCACATCTTGACCTCACACTCACACACACACACACACACACACACACACACACACACACACACACACACACACACACACACACACACACACACACAGGCAAGGTACTCTTTGTGTGAATGTAGACGTCATATGTTAATGAACCTATGCATATTCATGTAACCTCAATAAAAGAGCAGTGTTACGGGGGAGCGGGCGAGAGCAACTGTGGTCAAGCGAAGGAACGGCGCTTTGTCCGATTCTCTCCCGTGCACGAGAAACATGAAGAACATTGCCTACTTGTGTCTTGCTTTGCTGTGTAATTATATTGTCTTCAACGTTCCAGAGGATGGGTTCAAGCTACAAACCTATCAGGTGTCAGGTGATTATCTCTGTGTGAACGTAAGTGAAGCAGTGTGTAATGTTTCCTGGCTAACATCAGTTGTGTGCGGCTTAGTTCAGCACAAATCTGCCGCACCATAGTTCACGGTAACAGACTCACAGCTGGACCAACGAGGCTGACCATTTAGTGTGTGTGAGTGAAATTCAGCAGTAGAGTTGTTTTTGAATTCATGTTTTCATTAAACGTTAGAAACAGTTTGTTTTTAAAGGTTTTATCTGGTTCTGCAACTTAAAAAACTGAATATGAATATGGAGGCCTATCTCCACCCACCACCACTTCCCCTGCCAGTGGCGGACTCCCTCAGACATCGGTGCGTTGGTGGTTCTTTGTTTCTGGGGATGGGCTTCCAGGTACACACCGGCTCACTCCTTGGCGGCCGCTTATCGGGGCCTGGAGCCTGGGGCTCGCTCGGGCCCCTTCGGAGGTGGGGTGCCCCCGGCCTCTCGGCCTGGGGCTCAGTCACTCAGGCACAGCTGGCTGCCGGCGGAGCTCACGGGCGCGTCACTGCAACTCCCCCTGGCTTCTGCTCCGCGGCTGCTGAGTGAGCCCTCATCTGGGACTCTCCTCAGCTCTTTCTGGGACAGTGGCGCAGCTGCCCCTCTGTTGGTCTTCCTTGGTCTCTTGTGTTCTGGGGGCCTCTGGATGTCTGGAGTTTTGATCTCCTCCATACCTGCTTCATGCCCTGGAGGACGGGGCTGTGCCCCCCCCCACACCCTCTAGCAGATCATTACATGAAGGAACCTTTTAAAAAAACAAGCGCGTCCATGCTCACAGGTGCACACACGGGTGATCACACCCACAAACTACACCCTTTTTGGCTCCTACCTCAAAGCACACTGTGTGCTGTTGATCTTATGTGCTGCACAATAATGTTTAACATTTAGTATTTACTGTCATATTCCCATATATCATTGTGATGTTGTTTATTCTATTACTCTTGTTCTCTTCTGCTTGTTTTCTTTTTTCTTTCTCAACAGGTGATCCAGGTGATCCATAGATGCATTTTTCTTTTTTCTGCTCATTCTGTTGGTTTTTGTTTTTTGCCCTTCTCCCCCGTCCCTCTTCTCAGCTCTTTCTCTTTCTTTCTCTCCTTCTTTCCCCCAGTGAAGTCTGTCCCGTATTCAGCAAGTGAAAACAAAATAAACAATAAAAGGTGAATCAAATGGACCATTACGGCAAGACTGGGATGGTCAGTTTGGTAAAGTAAATCCGTTGGGCATCTTTCTTTGCCTTTAGACAATAATTCTGATGCAAAAGAGCCAAACGGGACAGGCAAAAAGAAAAAAAAAATGCTTTACATTGTTTCCCCATTAGATTATGGCTTAATATTTATTTTTAAATCCTCTTTAATCCTTTTTAATCCTTTAATCCTCTTTAATCTCTTTAATCCTCTTAAATCCTCTTTAAATCCCAGTACTGTGCAAAAATCTTGAGCCATTCTTTTTTCTTTTGCATGTCCTATTTGGTTCTTTAATTCAATTCAATTCAATTTTAAATATATAGCTCCAAATCACAACAAAAGTCGTCTCAAGGCGCTTCATAGATACAGAGAAAAACCCAACAATCATATGACCCCCTATGAGCAGCACTTTGGCGACAGTGGGAAGGAAAAACTCCCTTTTAACAGGAAGAAACCTCCGGCAGAACCAGGCTCAGGGAGGGGCGGGGCCATCTGCTGTGATTGGTTGAGGTGAGAGAAGGAAGACAGGATAAAGACATGCTGTGGAAGAGAGACAGAGGTTAATAACAGATATGATTCAATGCAGAGAGGTCTATTAATACATAGTGAGTGAGAAAGGTGACTGGAAAGGAAAAACTCAATGCATCATGGGAATCCCCCGGCAGCCTACGTCTATTGCAGCATAACTAAGGGAGGATTCAGGGTCACCTGGTCCAGCCCTAACTATATGCTTTAGCAAAAAGGAAAGTTTGAAGCCTAATCTTAAAAGTAGAGATAGTGTCTGTCTCCCGAATCCAAACTGGAAGCTGGTTCCACAGAAGAGTGGCCTGAAAACTGAAGGCTCTGCCTCCCATTCTACTTTTAAATACTCTAGGAACAACAAGTAGGCCTGCAGAGCGAGAGCGATGCGCTCTAATAGGGTGATATGGTACTACAAGGTCATTAAGATAAGATGGGGCCTGATTATTTAAGACCTTGTATGTGAGGAGCAGGATTTTGAATTCTGGATTTAACAGGAAGCCAATGAAGGGAAGCCAAAACAGGAGAAATATGCTCTCTCTTTCTAGTCCCTGTCAGGACTCTTGCTGCAGCATTTTGGATTAGCTGAAGGCTTTTCAGGGAGTTTTTTGCACATACTGATAATAATTTCCTTTGGGATTAATAAAGTATTCTGATTACATATTTGTTTAATATGTGCGTTGAAGGACATGTCCTGGTCAAAAATGACTCCAAGGTTCCTCACAGCGTTACTGGAGGCCAAGGTAATGCCATCCAGAGTAAGAATCTGGTTAGATACCATATTTCTAAGATTTTCAGGGCCGAGTACAATAACCTCAGTTTTATCTGAATTAAGAAGCAGAAAGTTAGCGGCCATCCAGGTCTTTATGTCTTTAAGACATTCCTGCAGTTTAACTCATTGGTGTGTGTTATCTGGCTTCGTGGACAGATAGAGCTGGGTGTCATCAGCATAGCAGTGTAAATGTATGCTATGTCTTCTAATGATACTGCCTAAGGCAGCGGTTCCCAAACTTTTTTTGCTGGGCCCCCCTTTGTTTTACAAGAAAAATGTTCGCGCCCCCACCTCACGCACGCATGCGCACATGCACGCACGAACACATCCTCCAACCACACACACACACATATTTTGCTCCATTGCGGTTTATTTCACACCTCAAACATTTAGTAAACAATTAAGCAAATACAGGTAATCTGCAACAAATTACAAGTAGTAAGAAAATAAACTACTAACTCTTTTATGCTATTTCCGCACCTACATGGGTATTTTTGAAAACGCAGCTGTTTCGTGCACATGTAAACGGCGTTTCAAATCACCGAAAACAGAGATTTTTTTAAAACTCCTTTTTTTGCGTTTATGTTTGGATGAGGAATACAGAGTTCACGCTGTGCACACGGTATTGTTTACATGAGATGAATTGCAGAATGGCAGATAGAGACAAAATACTGTTAATCTGACTATATGCAGCTTTTACACACTTACATACACACGCAGCTACTGTCCCTCCATTTACAAAGGCAGAGGCGTCACGGTGTGATTATTTTACATGTAGTTGTTTTTTTTTTCCTGTGTAACAATATTCAACATTGCTATCAATACATTTTTCAATCCCTCTGCAAAATGGGTTCAAAAACATAAACAACTGTTGGATGCTGTTTGTCCGTGATTTGAACACAAATCGTGGCAGGATCAGCCTGATGTTATTTGTATCCCACTATAATTTTACTGTATAAAGAGCAAACATCTCCAAAATGTCAGGAGTAGTTAGTCATTACAACAAGTCTTTGTGAACTAAAAATCAAGAATGTGGGGTACTGTTTGTCCCTGATTTGAAGAACACAGCGTGGCTCCCGACGAAGGGAAAACCAATTAGGCAGGGGAGACCTACCTTGGCACTTGTGCAGGTGAAACCAAAGAGCAGATTTGCTTCACCATATTTTCTTGTCTTTGGCTTAGAAGGAAGTTGGTTTGGAAACATATTTAGCGATGCTTCATCTCCTGATTTGCGTTTGTGGAGTGAATTTGCTAGCAGTGTCGAAGCATTGTTTTTTTTGTTTTGTTTTTTCCTTCTCATACCGTGCCCCCCCCCTGCAATGGCCCTGTGCTCCCCCTAGGGGGCGGGCCCCACACTTTGGGAGGGTCTGGCCTAAGGGAAGCATGTATAGTGTAAACAGAATGAGGAGGTAAAATTATTAACAAGATGATCGACCTCTGTTGGAGCAGCGTTCAGATAGCTGCTCTGCTCTGTGTTGGTACAGGGCATTGAAGATGATAACAGTGGGTGGAATATAGTCTTAAACTTAGTTACAGTGCTTTCAGAAAGACATCTACTTTGATAAAGTCTACTCTTCACCACTGTGTAATCAATAATTGTAAAAGTAAATGTTATCAGGAAATGATCAGACAGGAGAGGGTCTTCAGGAAACACTGTTAAATGTTCAGGTTCGATGCCATATGTTAAAACAAGATCTAGAGTGTGATTAAAGTGGTGGGTGGGTTCTTTTACATTTTGAGAGAAACCAATTGAGTCTAATAACAGATTAAATGCCATGTTGAGGCTGTCATTCTTAGCATCTACATGGATGTTAAAATCACCCACAATAATTATTTTATCTGAGCTCAGAACTAAATTAGATATAAAGTCTGAGAAATCAGACAGAAACTCTGTGTAAGGCCCAGGTGGACGATAGATGATAACAAGTAAGACTGGTTTCTGAGTTTCACAGCTGGGGTGGATGAGGCTAAGCATCAGACTTTCAAATGAATTAAAAGTCTGTCTGGGTCTTTGGTTGATTAATAGGCTGGTGTGAAAAATTGCTGCCACACCTCCCCCTCGGCCTGTGCTTCGAGGTTTCTGGTAGTAAGAATGACTAGGGGGTGTTGATTCATTTAAACTAACATAATCATCCTGCTGCAACCAGGTTTCTGTAAGGCAGAGTAAATCCATTTGTTGATCAATTATTAAGTCACGTACTAACAGAGACTTGGAGGAGAGAGACCTAATATTTAATAATCCACATTTCACTGTTTTACTCTTTGGTTCAGATGTGGATACTGTATTGTTCTTTCTTTGTAATTGTTTATGTTTAAGTTGTTTGTTGCTGGTTTTTAGTTTGTTTTTTGTCTTTTTGGGAGCTGACACAGTCTCTGGATAGTCATATTTTGGGGGGTTTAATAAATTTGTCCATATTTCTAGAAATGAGAGCTGCTCCATCCAAAGTGGGATGGATGCCGTCTCTCCTAACAAGACCAGGTTTCCTCCAGAAGGTTTGCCAATTATCTATGAAGCCCACATCGTTTCTGGGACACCACTCAGACAGCCAGCAATTTAAGGAGAACATGCTGCTAAACATGTCACTCCTGGTCTGATTGGGGAGGGGACCAGAGAAAACTACAGAGTCCCACATTGTTTTGGCAAAGTTACACACCGATTCAATATTGATTTTAGTGACCTCCGATTGGCGTAACCGGGTGTCATTACTGCCGACGTGAATTATGATCTTACTGTATTTATGTTTACCCTTAGCCAGCAGTTTTACATTTCCTTCAGTGTCGCCTGCTCTGGCCCCTGGAAGACAACTGACTATGGTTGCCGGTATCTCTAGCTTCACATGTCTGAAAACAGAATCACCAATTACCAGAGTTTGACCCCCGGCGGGTGTGTCTCCGAGTGGGGAAAAAATGGTTAGACACATGAACAGGTTGGTGGTGTACCTGGGGCTTCTGTTTAGGACTATGCTTCCTCCTCACCATCACCCAGCTTCCCTCTTTCCCCAGCTGCTTGGGGTCTGCCAGGGAACAGCTAGCGGTGCCTATGCTATCTTCGGCTGCACCAGCTATAGTGGCCTGGCTAGCTATGGGTGAATGAAGGGTGCGAAGCCGAGTCTCCAATTCAGTAATCCTGGCCTCCAGCGCTGCAAACATGCTACATTTGTTACAGATATCATTACTGCTAAAGGAGGCCGAGGAGTAACTAAACATCTGACACAATGAGCAGAAAAGTGCAGGAGGGACAGGTGAAGTAGCCATGGTGCTAACGAGTCAGCTATGAACTAAGCTAAGCTAGCTAGAGTGAATACTTTGGCTATAAATTAGGTAGTGAGTACACAGAAAGTGTGCTTCGGATGAAGCACGTGAAGATTATACTATGAAAATGCGGATGATACGGTAATTTTTACACAAGCCAAAACTGCTGATGATGCAGCCCATCAGCTTTCATTGGCATTACATGATTTACAAAAATGGCTGAATGACTCATGCTTGTGCCTTAATTTTAAAAAGACCGTATCAATGTTTTTTAGTAAACCTAAAACAACCGTGGCTGCAGTAAAAGTCTGCTTGGGTGCACAAGAATTAATTAATGTTGAGGAATTTAAGTATTTGGGAGTGCTACTAGACTCTAAATTATCCTTTAAAAAACACATTAAAAAAGTAGTGAAAACTGTAAATGTTAATATACAGAACTTTAGACATATCCGCACATCATTAACAGACACAGCAGCGATTTCATTCCTGCATTCTATGATACTGGCTCATATTGAATATTGTATTACAAGTTGGTCCTATACGAGCTCTGCTGCTATTGGGCCAATTGAAGTATGCTACAAAAGAGCATTGAAAATATTAGATAAAAAACCCTTTTCATATCACCATTGTCAAATTCTAGAAAAATACAAGTTTTTAAATTTTACTAATTTCAAGTTATTTAAATCTGCCTGTCTAATATACAAAGTTATACATGGTCTGGCGCCTCCACCAATGAGTGATTTTATTAAACAAAAGTCTAGCAGTGTTGCCGGGTCTCGACTGACTCGAGCCACTGTTAGAGGTGATTGTGAACTGGCACTCAGGCGGACCACCTTTTCACAGAATGCTCTGTCATATCAGGGAGTGAGCTTCTGGAATAGTCTTCCACTGTCAGTGAGGGAAAGTACAAGTCTACCCATCTTTAAGAGTCACTTAAAAGGGCGGCTGAGGGACACACAAACATGTAATCATGTTTAATAATCATGCTCTATATTGGACGGGAAAAAGAGTTAGTGTATTACAAAAAGGGAAACAACTGTTAGTGCAATGGGTGAACGCAATATCACGATGGTCAGGGCATGTATAATACTGGGGTTTGTGCAATATAATTGATGTGTTTCCGTTATTGTTATCTATACTGTCCTCTGTGTCCACTCTCCTTGTCATTGTTTGTTCTAGTATAATGTGATCACTGTTTTTGTCCTTGTCACATGACCTGTAACACTAGGAGTCCCAGGCTTCTACCTTTCTACCTTTAAAACCCGCCACCAGCCAAATGGCTGGTAGGCTTTTAGCTAAGCTTTAGCTTCAGCCAAGTGGAAGCTAAATTGGCTAGTCATTCATATGTAAATTGGGTTGTTACCTGGGAATTCTGGAGGGAGGGGAGTGGGGGTGTGTGGATGAGGGGGTGGGGGAGCTGCTAAAAGCTGTGAACTCCCTTTTGTGTTTCATCTTGATGCATTCTCAATCATCCAGGGAAATAAATCTCCAAAAGTCACCAACTTGGAGTGTTTCAGTTTGCCGTCTTAGGGAGAAATCAACACACATGGGTGTATGTCCTTTGTTGCTGAGATTTATTGATAAAAACAGTACAAAAAATCAACCATTTGTACACATTTTTACAAATAATTATAAAAAGTGAGTGAGTACATTTCAACATTTTCAGCAATCACTCACAATCCTGGCACTGCCATGGTATCTGTAGTCTGCATTTACCTTGGCTTGGCTTCCTGATCAATTGTCCACTACCAAAAGGAAGCCAAGCCCTGTGATCACACCTTGTTTTGTTGTAAAGGGTGACAGGGCTTGGCTTCCTTTTGGTAGTGGAGCATTGATCAGTCGTCCATTGTGGCATCAATGTGATCACACCTTGTTTTGTTGTAATGGGTGACAGGGCTAGGCTTCCTTTTGGTAGTGGAGCATTGATCAGTCGTCCATTGTGGCATCAATGTGATCACACCTTGTTTTGTTGTAAAGGGTGGCAGGGCTTGGCTTCCTTTTGGTAGTGGAGCATTGATCAGTCGTCCATTGTGGCATCAATGTGATCACACCTTGTTTTGTTGTAAAGGGTGACAGGGCTTGGCTTCCTTTTGGTAGTGGAGCATTGATCAGGAAGCCAAGCCCTATATATATGATACAATCTCACTGCACTTAGCCTAATCCTTCATTGCCCTGAAGAATTCTGTGGTGTACGGACCTCCTCTCCAAGGAAAGAAAATGCAGAGAAGACTCACCACTCAGCAGGCCTTGGAAATGATCCTGAGGGAAGTCGACCCTTGTGACTCGGATGGAGAAGACCTACAAGTTCAGCCGGATTCGGACTCAGAGCTGTCTGATCAGTCTTCCGGTTAGTTGCATTTCATGTTATTTCCTATTTAATTTCAAATAAGTAAGTGGATGTAGTTTGTAAGTAAGATATTTCAGACATTATTCTGATACAGAGGAGGAGATACTGGACCTTCCCATTGCTCACAATTTGAATTTGTTCACACTGCAGATGAGGAGACTGCTTCTGCACCTAAAAAGAGAGCTTGTTTGGGGACTGAGACAGCGAAAGATGGCACAGTGTGGCGTGAAGAACAGGTGGGGACCTGTCTCCCTTTCACCCCAATAGAAGCGTACGCTGCAGATGGAGAGCCAACGGCTAAGGCCAGGAGAAATATCACGAGTCGCCTTCGGAGCTTCCTGTGTTTCATCACTTTTGACATGCTTCATAGCATTCAAGAATGGACTGTTCAACATGCACAGCAAACGGAGCATGTTCATTGGTTCATGGACCTCCCTGAACTAATGGCATTTATTGCAATTGTCATCTTGCGGGGGGTTACCAGGGTTCCATCTCTAAATGACTGCTGGTCAGCAAACCTGGGAAACCCACAGATAATTGGAACTATGGCACGAAACCGCTTCCAAGAAATCATGCAACACCTACGCTTTGATGACAAGTCCACCCGCAGTGATCGAGCAAAGACTGATAAGTTCGCTGCAATTTCCAGTTTGTGGGGATCATTTGTCACCAACTGCATCACGTGCTACAACCCTGGTCTACATATCACCGTTGATGAACAGCTTTTCCCATCAAAGACTCGGTGCAGTTTCCTGCAGTATATTGCAAGTAAACCTGACAAGTTTGGGATCAAGTTTTGGATGGCTTGCGACCTAAAATCCAAGTACATTTGCAATGTCTTCCCATATCTTGGCAAGGACCCCAGTCGTCCCACTGGGGAGAGACTTTCTGAAAATGTAGTAATGAGGCTGATGGAACCATTCCTAGACAAGGGCAGAAATGTTACCACGGACAATTTTTTCACATCGCTTTCACTTGCGCAAAAACTTCTTAGACGGAAAACCACCATCCTCGGCACAGTCAACAAGATTCGCAGGGAAATTCCTCAATCCACTAGACAGACA
Organism: Rhamphochromis sp. 'chilingali'; assembly: GCF_963969265.1. NCBI lineage: Eukaryota > Metazoa > Chordata > Actinopteri > Cichliformes > Cichlidae > Rhamphochromis > Rhamphochromis sp. 'chilingali'. The sequence goes on from NC_137929.1 coordinate 72,097,743, forward strand.
GATCGCAATGAATTCACCACTCAGGTATGTTGCAGGTCTTTTGTGGTTCTATGTTTATGTGTTTCATTGTGTGTAAAAGTGCTATGGAAATAACAATTTATCTTATTTCTTAGGTGTTTTCAACCTCTGCTGCCACGCTGACGGCGTATGCGGCCAAACGGAAGAAGACAGTCTATATTCTTAGCAGCATGCACGGCGTGGTTCAGACTGATAACACTACCAAAAGGAAGCCAAACACTGTCACCCTTTACAACAAAACAAAGTGTGGCGTGGATGTGATGGACCAGATGGTTCGGGAGTACACTGTCCGCAGAGGAACACGGCGCTGGCCAGTTGCCCTGTTTTATAACATGATTGACATGGCAGCACTGAATGCACATGTGCTGTATCAAGCATGCTCCGGGACGAAGGAAAGACGGGTGGACTTCCTGGTGGAGCTTGCAAGGGAGTTAGCTCACTCTCATGTAGCTGCGAAGAAGGCAAGAAAAGAACAGTTGCCTTTGACACAACCCTCCACACCGAGCCCTGGAAAAAGAGCCATGTGTCAGGTCAAACACAATTGCAAGAACAATCATGCCACTGTGCGATGTGTTCACTGCAACAGATACACATGTGGTAAATGCAGACTACAGATACCATGGCAGTGCCAGGATTGTGAGTGATTGCTGAAAATGTTGAAATGTACTCACTCACTTTTTATAATTATTTGTAAAAATGTGTACAAATGGTTGATTTTTTGTACTGTTTTTATCAATAAATCTCAGCAACAAAGGACATACACCCATGTGTGTTGATTTCTCCCTAAGATGGCAAACTGAAACACTCCAAGTTGGTGACTTTTGGAGATTTATTTCCCTGGATGATTGAGAATGCATCAAGATGAAACACAAAAGGGAGTGCACAGCTTTTAGCAGCTCCCCCACGCCCTCAATCACACACCCCCACTCCCCTCCCTCCAGAATTCCCAGCTAACAACCTAATATACATATGAATGACTAGCCAATTTAGCTTCCACTTGGCTGAAGCTAAAGCTTAGCTAAAAGCCATTTGGCTGCTCTCCGGGTTTTAAAGGTAGAAAAAGCCAAATGGCAGTCCGTGGTGATGTAAGTGGTAAATAGTGTCTCTGTATGTTTTTACTAATTTGTGTTTAACACCAACCTGCCAGAGGGTCTGCAGATGGAAATTAGCCCAAGGCTATAATCTAGCATATTTACATTTGTTAAAATGTTCATTAATATGTATTGCCCCTCTTTCTAAAAAAAATAAATAAATAAATAAATAAATAAATAAAAAAACAATGTATTTAAAGGTTTTTAATTAAATTGCTAAGCAGATAAGCTACTCAGAAACACCACTGTGCTTGAGCAGGAACAGGAAGTGATACTCTACCGCAGAGCGAGCGAACACGTCACAAGTACAAACATTACACTTAACGTTAACGAAGCTTAAAGTCTACTGTCAGTTATTAATTAGTTCAGTTTTGTCAAATTTGCAGGCATAACTCATTTATGCCCAAAATGCTGTTTGGCATCAGTGCCCTAATGCGTTGGGTTATGGGATTAGTGAAGGGATTCCAAGTTCTTATTAGTCATTGAGGACAGATACTGTTGTGAAGGTATTTGTTTTAAACTAAACCACAACCTTTTCCAAAATCTACAAAAAAATGTAACAAAGTAGTTTCTAGTGCTCAAACCTAACCCTAACCAGAGTGGAACTGAAAGTAAAAAGCATAGGAAAAAAAGGGAAACGAAACAGAGAAGAAAAGCCCCAAGAGGATATGAGGACATACAAATTGTCCATTTAAATACTGATCATGTGAACTTTAGTTCTGAGGAGAGACTTTTTGAACTAGCTGAACTGTCCCCTTCAAAAATGGAGAATCTACATGGGCCTCATCTTTAATGAGTTAACGCTGATCAATCCGTGTAAGGATTACTCTGCGTTAACGCGTTAACGCCATCATAATGACTAAAGCGATTAACAATTAACTCATCTGGAGCGCAGACTGACTCAAAATCCCTGAACTGTCTCTGTCAACGCATTTCGGGCAGTTTGTCCAAAATTTCTCCATTATGCGCTCCAGATGGGTTGAGCGCATTAAAAATATTAATCGCATTAATTGTGATGACCGCGCTAACGCATTTAGGCCACATTAACGCCGCATTAATGCAGACAGCATGGTTACTCCTTAACTATGACCAGATTTGGAGGATGAGTCTAAAAGTTTCTTGTTTTCAACAGAGCTGAAATTCGACTGCAGTAGTAGCACTATTTGTGTTTTCCTTATTCATTTTACTTAGAATCTTACTTCTCTTAATTGGGTTAGGTATCTCATTTACATTTAGAGATATTGCTTTGATATTATTTACATTTATCATAGCCATGGTCTTTCACTGTCAAAAGATTGAAATTCATTTAGTGTGGTAATAAACATTAAAGAAAAAGCACATCTGTTTAACTCTCCTGAACATAAAGAGATTTGCAAAATAACAAATAACTCCAAAGAACAAATATGTCACACAGACATTTAAAATCAAAACTTACTCTTACTTCCAAGAGGCTTTTCCAGGAGAAGTCTTTTGATGGGCTCTTGATGGTGTTAGAGCTTTTAGAAAGGGTTGTACCTCTCGGGTTTTGGACAAAGAGGGCCCTTTCAGGGGGCTGTGCAATCATTTCAGTCTAGACCAGTGGTTCTGAAAGTGGGGCGCAGAGTTCTGACAGGTGGGGCACAAGTTACCTGACAGAAAAGCCATGCGGAACTAATGTTTAACATTGGAATCACTTTTACAGCGGAACTAAGAAATTCATGGCAGTTATGTTTATAATATGCGTATCCACTGAAAAGCTGCAGCTGCGTGCGTAAGTCGACAGCTGCAATAAAGAAGTGTACTGAAAAGTGCGAACATGTGGTCAGGTCTGTCGTGCATCGTTTACAGTGGTGCCGACCTGACCACGTGTTTGCACTTAACAGTGCACTTCTTTATTGCAGCTGTCAACTTACACAGCTGCAGCTTTTCAGCTACAGCCTACACCATAGGTGTCGAACTCCAGGCCTCGAGGGCCGGTGTCCTGCAGGTTTTAGATGTGTACTTGATCCATCACAGCTGATTAAATGGCTAAATGACCTCCTCAATACGTCTTGAAGTTCTCCAGAGGCCTGGTAATGAACTAATCATTTGATTCAGGTGTGTTGACCCAGGGTGAGATCTAAAACCTGCAGGACATCAGCCCTCAAGGCCTGGAGTTCGGCACCCCTGGCCTACACACATCAACAACAACAACAACGGGACGTAGTTCATTTTATTTTAAGCCTGTTTTAAGTTTCTGTTTTAAGTGGTGCAGACTAATGAGGCAGTCTAGTGACAAAAGTTAAAAATAATTATTTGGAATGAAAGTTGTTTGTTTAAAACAAATTACTAAGTTATTCATTGTGTTGAATAAAGGATTTAAATGGTCTAAATCAATGTGAATTAATATGTCTGTACACTGTAAAAAAAATTCAGTCGAAAAACAGAAAATGTCATGGTAATTTTCTGCCAGTACATTTTCTGTCATGGTCCGGAGGCTGTGACTCTGTGTTTATGTTTAAGTTTATTATTATTCTGGGTTTTTGTGCTCCTTTTTCACATTTCATGTTCCTTTGTTCTGTGTGCCCCAGTCTGTGTTAAGTTTGTGTGGGTTGTGTTCAGTCGGTGTTTCCTGTTTTATTTTGAAGGTCCGTGTCTAATCTCAGCGTGTTCAGGTTACCTTTCCCCTGTCCCATCATGTCTGATTACCCTCAGCTGTGCCCTCCTTCTGTGTCTCATTCCCTCGTTATCCCTCTGTGTATTTAAGCCTTGTGTATTTAAGCCTTGTGTTTGCCTCTGTTAGTAGTGATGGGCAGATGAAGCTTCATGAAGCACTGAAGCGTTTCATCCAAGTGGTTCACTCCAGTGCAAAGCTTCTTGAAGCTTCATTTGCTCTAGTAGGACACCTACTGGACGTAAAAATAGTAGTTGGCATGAATTTGAAGAGTGTGGCCTTTTGCACACAGCCTGTAAATGTCAACAACAAAAGGAGTGTGTAAAACATGTATATTGTAGTGATGCAGTATACTGTGTATATTTATACTGGCAGTATGGAAAATGATCATTTGGAAATGTTTAAAATGGAAATGATCATTTACCGTGAGGTGAGGTGTGGTTGGGGTGTGGACAGTGGTTGTGCTTTTGTAACGTTGAGGTATGGACAGCTACACACTGAGGCTTTGAGCCTCAGTCCTGCCTGTTCACATTTTATTCTGTAAAAACTAAATTTTCACTGCTTTTATGACCTTTTTAGTGGGGAGAACATAGCTAGGATTTAATGATTTAACAAATCTTTTAAATCCTTTGTCCTCCATAATGCTAAATGGCTGGGAGTCCTCAATCACCATGCTGACCAGGTCTTCATCTATTTGAGATTGTTCTCCTGAGGAAAGACAATAAAGACAAAGCACAGATATAAATATCACACACATAACTTATTGCATTGTATAATATTGTTATATCATTTAGTAACATTACTGCATGCTATATTATCCTGGCATTTGATGGCTCACCTGGTCTTGCTCCACAATCGGTGTTCCCCTTATTCTCATGCAAAGCTCTGTAGTGCCTAAGCATGGATGAGGTGTTGTTGTTATATCCCAGCTCCCTGGCACATAGCAAACACTTCACCTTGTACAAAAGTACAGACAGCTTAACATAAGTTTTATTGCACCATCAGTATTATGAAAATACATCTTCTGTGGAAATTTACATACCTTGTTGGGAGATATAAGCTCAAAATGTTCCCACACAGGGGAGGACATCCTCCTCTTCGTAGCTGGCTCCATTCTCTCCTGACTTTCTCTCCTCACTCTCCTAAACCTCCAAACGGTCTCCAAACTCTCACTAACAGCAACTCTCCATCAAACACCCACATTTTGAATGGAGTCTGAGGGGTGTATATCGCTGTCATAGCTCGCGGCACAGTTCGAACCACTTCCTGAACCAGTCACGTGGTACAGCCGGGCAGCGAGGCTTCGGACGTCATCATTTTCAGCTCCTCCCATAAATGAAGCAAGCCTCGATACGCGCTTCGCGGAAACGCCCCCTCCATTACTCGACACACGCTTCGAAGCCTCGATACAGAACGTCACATCACTATCTGTTAGTTGATGGTTTGTCTGCGTAATTGCCGTCTGTCATTCTGTGTATTTCCATGTGACTCCCTGCAGCTCTGTTTCTGGTTAGTTTTTCCCAGTTTAGGTTTTCTTAGTTTCATGCTCACCCTTGCCTTTTCTGTTGTACTCACATTTGATTAATAAAGTCACTTGCACCAGAGCTGCCGCATTTTTTTTTTCTTTTTTCTTTTCTGCCTGTCCCGTTTGGCTCTTTTGCATCAGAATTATTGTCTAAAGGCAAAGAAAGATGCCCAACGGATTTACTTTACTCGGGGCGATCGTGGCTCAAGAGTTGGGAGTTCGCCTTGTAATCGGAAGGTTGCCGGTTCGAGCCCCGGCTTGGACAGTCTCGGTCGTTGTGTCCTTGGGCAAGACACTTCACCCGTTGCCTACTGGTGGTGGTCAGAGGGCCCGGTGGCGCCAGTGTCCGGCAGCCTCGCCTCTGTCAGTGCGCCCCAGGGTGGCTGTGGCTACAATGTAGCTTGCCATCACCAGTGTGTGAATGGGTGGATGACTGGATATGTAAAGCGCTTTGGGGTCCTTAGGGACTAGTAAAGCGCTATATAAATACAGGCCATTTACTTTACCAAATTGACCATCCCAGCCTTGCCGTAATGGTCCATTTGATTCACCTTTTATTGTTTATTTTATTTTAACTTACTGAATACGGGACAGACTTCACTGGGGGAAAGAAGGGGAGAAAGAAAGAGAAAGAGCTGAGAAGAGGGACGGGGGAGAAGGGCAAAAAAGCAAAAACCAACAGAATGGGCAGGAAAAAAAATGCATCTATCGATCACCTGGATCACCTGTTGAGAAAGAAAAAAGAAAACAAGCAGAAGAGAACGAGAGTAATAGAATAAACAACATCACAATGATATATGGGAATATGACAGTAAATACTAAATATTAAACATTATTGTGCAGCACATAAGATCAACAGAACACAGTGTGCTTTGAGGTAGGAGCCAAAAAGGGTGTAGTTTGTGGGTGTGATCACCCGTGTGCACACCTGTGAGCATGGACGCGCTTGTTTTTAAAAGGTTCCTTCATGTAATGATCTGCTAGAGGGTGTGGGGGGGGCCACAGCCCCGTCCTCCAGGGCATGAATCAGGTATGGAGGAGATCAAGACTCCAGACATCCAGAGGCCCCCAGAACACAAGAGACCAAGGAAGACCCACAGAGGGGAAGCCGCGCCACTGTCCCAGAAAGAGCTGAGGAGAGTCCCAGATGAGGGCTCACTCAGCAGCCGCGGAGCAGAAGCCAGGGGGGGTTGCAGTGACGCGCCCGTGAGCTCCGCCGGCAGCCAGCTGTGCCTGAGTGACCGAGCCCCAGGCTGAGAGGCCGGGGGCACCCCACCGCCGAAGTGGCGGCCGCCAAGGAGTGAGCCGGCGTGTACCTGGACGCCCATCCCCAGGCACAAAGAACCACCAACGCACCGATGTCTGAGGGAGTCCGCCATTGGCAGGGGAAGTGGTGGTGGGTGGAGATAGCCCTCCATACCTTGGAGGGCCTGAGATGTCCCCAGAGAGGTGGCGTCTGATACCCAACCTGACATATAGACACAGACATACAGTGGGGCAAAAAAGTATTTAGTCAGCCACCGATTGTGCAAGTTCCCCCACCTAAAATGATGACAGAGGTCAGTAATTTGCACCAGAGGTACACTTCAACTGTGAGAGACAGAATGTGAAAAAAAAATCCATGAATCCACATGGTAGGATTTGTAAAGAATTTATTGGTAAATCAGGGTGGAAAATAAGTATTTGGTCAATAACAAAAATACAACTCAATACTTTGTAACATAACCTTTGTTGGCAATAACACAGGTCAAACGTTTACTATAGGTCTTTACCAGGTTTGCACACACAGTAGCTGGTATTTTGGCCCATTCCTCCATGCAGATCTTCTCGAGAGCAGTGATGTTTTGGGGCTGTCGCCGAGCAACACGGACTTTCAACTCCCACCACAGATTTCCTATGGGGTTGAGGTCTGGAGACTGGCTAGGCCACTCCAGGACTTTCAAATGCTTCTTACGGAGCCACTCCTTTGTTGCCCGGGCGGTGTGTTTTGGATCATTGTCATGTTGGAAGACCCAGCCTCGTTTCATCTTCAAAGTTCTCACTGATGGAAGGAGGTTTTGGCTCAAAATCTCACGATACATGGCCCCATTCATTCTGTCCTTAACACGGATCAGTCGTCCTGTCCCCTTGGGAGAAAAACAGCCCCATAGCATGATGTTTCCACCCCCATGCTTCACAGTAGGTATGGTGTTCTTGGGATGCAACTCAGTATTCTTCTTCCTCCAAACACCACGAGTTGAGTTTATACCAAAAAGTTCTACTTTGGTTTCATCTGACAACATGACATTCTCCCAATCCTCTGCTGTATCATCCATGTGCTCTCTGGCAAACTTCAGACGGGCCTGGACATGCACTGGCTTCAGCAGCGGAACACGTCTGGCACTGCGGGATTTGATTCCCTGCCGTTGTAGTGTGTTACTGATGGTGACCTTTGTTACTTTGGTCCCAGCTCTCTGCAGGACATTCACCAGGTCCCCCCGTGTGGTTCTGGGATCTTTGCTCACCGTTCTCATGATCATTTTGACCCCACGGGATGAGATCTTGCGTGGAGCCCCAGATCGAGGGAGATTATCAGTAGTCTTGTATGTCTTCCATTTTCTGATGATTGCTCCCACAGTTGATTTTTTCACACCAAGCTGCTTGCCTATTGTAGATTCACTCTTCCCAGTCTGGTGCAGGTCTACAATACATTTCCTGGTGTCCTTCGAAAGCTCTTTGGTCTTGGCCATGGCGGAGTTTGGAGTCTGACTGTTTGAGGCTGTGGACAGGTGTCTTTTATACAGATGATGAGTTCAAACAGGTGCCATTCATACAGGTAACGAGTGGGGGACAGTAAAGCTTCTTACAGAAGACGTTACAGGTCTGTGAGAGCCAGAGATTTTCCTTGTTTGAGGTGACCAAATACTTATTTTCCACCCTAATTTACGAATAAATTCTTTACAAATCCTACCATGTGAATTCATGGATTTTTTTTTTCACATTCTGTCTCTCACAGTTGAAGTGTACCTCTGGTGCAAATTACTGACCTCTGTCATCATTTTAAGTGGGGGAACTTGCACAATCGGTGGCTGACTAAATACTTTTTTGCCCCACTGTACAGGCACACACAGACACAAACATCCATTCCCACCCTGATGCTTTCATATGCACTTACTCCACACTCAACCGATGTGGAGACAGACATAAAGAGACGCTGTACACACAATCACACCCCCCAAGCGTACTCTACGAACCGGGTCTAGGTACCCTTGCCCCTGGAGGGGGGAACTGCACCCAGACCCAGGTGGTGTTACCCTTTTCCCTGCGGTGGGGAGAGGCAGACCGCCCCGACTCCGCAGCAGCAGGGAGGCCCCACACTCCAGACCGCAGTCGGACGGCCAACTCCTCCTAGCCCCCCCGCTCCAGCAGGCCACAGAGAACGGGGGTGAGAGAAGACTCCAAACCTCCCTCCACCCGCTCATTGTAGTGTTGATGCATGTGTGTTCTAAGGTGCATTTAAAACCCAGGAGGGCATGGAGCTACCTGCCAGAGAGCAGCAGGTAAGCGCATAGTCCCTCCTGCTAGCCCTCAATGTCTACGTGTATTTAAAATTGAGAGGTGGGCAACGACGCCAGGGGTGAGGTGTACACCCTGATGGTAATTTGGACTCCGTGTATCGTGCCCACCCCAAGATCCTATATGTATGTGTAATGAGAGTGTGAGTAATGTGAATGTCTAAGTTGTGAGATAAAATTGAGGCAGAGGCAGCCAGAAGGGGACAGAGGGGGGGTAGCCTCCTCTGCACCCTGGTGACATACCCCTACTCCAAGGCCCTGCATGTGTGGGTGGTTGTGGTGGAGCGGGAAGAGGGAGGCAGCTGGAGATGGGGAGGGAAGGAAGGGAGAGGCAAGTGACCCCTCCCTGGGGCCAGCTCCCCCGCTGACCCCAGTAGGCACTCCCATACTCCGCGACCCGCCAGGGAAAGGGGGCCCAGGCCCATCCAGACCGGGGCCCAGTGCAGCAGCGCCTCCCGGCCCCACAGAGCCCAGGACAGTCCACCCAACCCCACCACAGAGAAAACTGCATCCACTCATCTTCCAGACTACATAAGACAATAGACGCCCAGGCTGAGATCTTCCTCCACCTCTCCTGTATCTCCCCCTCCTGCAGAGAGAGTTCCTGAAGAGAGGAAAGCTCCTGCAAGATGTGTCAATCTCCCCCACCAGTTGAAGAGCCCCCCCAGGTGGCTCGACGCACCGGTGGCAACCTGCGCCAGGCCCCAGCCCAGAGACGGAGCGCCCCCAGAACCTCACGCCCATCCCAGACCCACCCAGGGGTAGCCAGGCTACCAGGTCAGTAACCCACGTCTGTCAGCACAGACCCTCCCCTAGCCCCGCTGCACGCAACCACGAGGAAACAGTCACCTGAGAGCCAACAGAGCCCCTAACCGGACATGACCGCTACCCCGGGTTGAGCCCCCCAAGGAAGATGCCTCCGGGGAACCCCCCGACGCCCTAAGCCTGTCCCTACCCCCACACCAATCACAACAGTGAAGACGGGACCAAACTATGACCCCCCCACCCCCACTAGGTGATGGAGCTGATCAAAGGAGCCCAGAGCAATTGATCTGATGTGGTGGCAGAGGCTGTATCAAGACTAATGTAATCTAATAGATAATTTCTATATTGGTTAGAATTAAGATTGTTTTTATTTTTCCAGTTCATGAGGACAGTTTTCTTGGCTATGCATAGGGTAGTGAAAACCAGCCTTTATGCGGATGATGTGTTACTCTTTCGCCAAAATTCACAAACCAATATCTCTGGGGTGATTGAATTGATAAACTCTTTTGCAAGAATATCAGATTACTCAATTAACTGGTCAAAATCTACAGTAATACCGATTAATTGCTCCCTCCATAATTCCTCTTCTACACCACTGCAATCGGGAAGTATAAAATATTTAGGTGTTAATGTTTCTCCCAAGCTTGCAGATCTAACTAAATTAAACCATATCCCACTTTTAAAGAAGGTAGAAGATGATCTGGCTAGGTGGAAATGTCTACCCATATCACTCATGGGAAGGGTTGGCGCTATAAAAATGATGGTCTTTTATTATATTTATTCAGTTTCACCGGTGTTACATATGTTTGCATGATCCAATTGTATTGTAATAATTTTAAGTTACTATTAATCGATTGTTTTTGTGCTTTTAAGCAAATTAACTTCCATGTCTCCTCAGAAATATTGATATTTAGGTCCTTTCTCCAAGCTTCCAACTTAGAAACTGATGTTTCTGAAGAGGCAGAGACAATCCAATTATAAAATGTTGAAATTAAGCCTTTATTACCACCTTTTTTCACCATAAACTCCTCTAGCTTACTTAATTGGGGAAAATTAAGGGATTTATTTTGCATAGATGAAATAAAACTTCTAATTTGTAAATACTTAAAAAAGTGTTTTTGGGGGATTTGAAATTTTGAGACTAAATCCTCAAATGAGACCATTACTCCATCACAAAACAGATCACCCACTTTCTTAACACCTTTTACTGCCCAATCCTGAAACCCTGCATCCAACTTTCCTGGTACAAATAAGGCATTTCCCCAGATGGGGCTAAACTGAGAGAGATTGTTCTTAATATTCATCATTTCTTTTATTGTAAACCAGACTTCAATCATGTTTTGAACTATAGGATTATTTGTTTCTTTCTTTAACTGTTTGGATTTCGCAGAATATAAGTACAAATTTAATGGCATTTTAAGAGCAATTGCTTCCATCCCCACCCATGACGGGGTATTTTGGGATGAAAAATAAAATCTTATTGTCCTTAATTGAATAGCCAAATAGTACCAGTAAAAGTTGGGGCATTTCAACCCCCCTGTATCAAATGGAAGGTACAACAAAGACAAACGAATACGAGGCTGCTTTTTGTTCCAGATAAACTCTCTGATTAGTGATGTTAATTTAGTAAATAATCCAGCAGGAGGAGCCAGTGGGACATTTTGAAACATATACAACAGTTTAGGTAATACATTCATTTTAATAACGCTTATCCTTCCAATAATAGATAGTGGTAGACTTATCCAACACTCCAAATCTTTGGAAATTTCCTGTAGTATTATATTATAGTTAAGTACCACCACATCTTTTAATGAAGGAACTATTTTAATACCTAGATACAGTGGGGCAAAAAAGTATTTAGTCAGCCACCGATTGTGCAAGTTCCCCCACCTAAAATGATGACAGAGGTCAGTAATTTGCACCAGAGGTACACTTCAACTGTGAGAGACAGAATGTGAAAAAAAAATCCATGAATCCACATGGTAGGATTTGTAAAGAATTTATTGGTAAATCAGGGTGGAAAATAAGTATTTGGTCAATAACAAAAATACAACTCAATACTTTGTAACATAACCTTTGTTGGCAATAACACAGGTCAAACGTTTACTATAGGTCTTTACCAGGTTTGCACACACAGTAGCTGGTATTTTGGCCCATTCCTCCATGCAGATCTTCTCGAGAGCAGTGATGTTTTGGGGCTGTCGCCGAGCAACACGGACTTTCAACTCCCACCACAGATTTTCTATGGGGTTGAGGTCTGGAGACTGGCTAGGCCACTCCAGGACTTTCAAATGCTTCTTACGGAGCCACTCCTTTGTTGCCCAGGCGCTGTGTTTTGGATCATTGTCATGTTGGAAGACCCAGCCTCGTTTCATCTTCAAAGTTCTCACTGATGGAAGGAGGTTTTGGCTCAAAATCTCACGATACATGGCCCCATTCATTCTGTCCTTAACACGGATCAGTCGTCCTGTCCCCTTGGCAGAAAAACAGCCCCATAGCATGATGTTTCCACCCCCATGCTTCACAGTAGGTATGGTGTTCTTGGGATGCAACTCAGTATTCTTCTTCCTCCAAACACGACGAGTTGAGTTTATACCAAAAAGTTCTACTTTGGTTTCATCTGACCACATGACATTCTCCCAATCCTCTGCTGTATCATCCATGTGCTCTCTGGCAAACTTCAGACGGGCCTGGACATGCACTGGCTTCAGCAGCGGAACACGTCTGGCACTGCGGGATTTGATTCCCTGCCGTTGTAGTGTGTTACTGATGGTGACCTTTGTTACTTTGGTCCCAGCTCTCTGCAGGTCATTCACCAGGTCCCCCCGTGTGGTTCTGGGATCTTTGCTCACCGTTCTCATGATCATTTTGACCCCACGGGATGAGATCTTGCGTGGAGCCCCAGATCGAGGGAGATTATCAGTGGTCTTGTATGTCTTCCATTTTCTGATGATTGCTCCCACAGTTGATTTTTCACTCCAAGCTGCTTGCCTATTGTAGATTCACTCTTCCCAGTCTGGTGCAGGTCTACAATACTTTTCTTGGTGTCCTTCGAAAGCTCTTTGGTCTTGGCCATGGCGGAGTTTGGAGTCTGACTGTTTGAGGCTGTGGACAGGTGTCTTTTATACAGATGATGAGTTCAAACAGGTGCCATTCATACAGGTAACGAGTGGGGGACAGAAAAGCGTCTTACAGAAGACGTTACAGGTCTGTGAGAGCCAGAGATTTTCCTTGTTTGAGGTGACCAAATACTTATTTTCCACCTTAATTTACGAATAAATTCTTTACAAATCCTACCATGTGAATTCATGGATTATTTTTTTCACATTCTGTCTCTCACAGTTGAAGTGTACCTCTGGTGCAAATTACTGACCTCTGTCATCATTTTAAGTGGGGGAACTTGCACAATCGGTGGCTGACTAAATACTTTTTTGCCCCACTGTAGATGAATTCTGAGTTAACAGTAAAGCCAGATACATTCTGATTTACATTTTGAATGTACCCTTGATTAAGTAACATTAATGATGATTTTGTTACATTAACTTTATACCCTGAGAAAACCCCAAACTGATCTAATAAATCCTTTACAGCGGGCACAGAATTTTTTAATTGCTTTAAAAATATTATAATATCATCAGCAAATAAAGCAATTCTATGTTCCTTTCTACCAATCCTAACACCTTGTATTTGTCCGCTGTTTCTAACAGCTATTGCCAGAGGTTCAATAGCTAAAAGAAATAAGAGTGGAGATAAAGGTGAACCCTGCGGGCACCCTCTTTTAATATCAAATTGTTCAGAGATTATCTCATTTGTCTTAACCTGAGCCACAGAATGACAATGTAATAGCTTGATCCAATGCAGAAATACGTTTCCAAACCCAAATCTAACAATGACATCAAAAAGATATGACCGTTCAATTCTATCAAAAGCCTTCTCCGCGTCAAGCGAGAGAATGGCTGTATCGTCCTGCTCACTTTGATTATGAAGAATGTTTAAAACTCGTCTTAGGTTATGAAAACCCTGTCTATGTTTAACAAATCCATTTTGATCATCCCCTATAATAACTGGAAGAATACTTTCTAATCTTTTAGCAAAAATTTTACAAATAATTTTAGTGTCTGTATTGATTAAGCTTATAGGGCGCATATTTTCACACTTATTATTTAGTTTTCCAGGTTTAGGAAGCAGTATTATCAGGGACTTCCTTAATGATTCCTTAAACATTCTATATACATATCTAAGAGGGGCTGTGCTAATTTATCTATAAAATATTTGTAAAGGTCAATTGGCAATCCATCTGGACCAGCTGTTTTGCCAGCATTTAAGGAGTTTATTGCATCTATAATTTCATATATACTAATTTGCCTATCAACATTTACTTTGTCTTTTTCTGAAATTTTTGGTATTTCAAGTTTATCTAGAAATAAAGATTGCATTCTAGTTACATTATTGAGTTCAGAGTTATATAGCGTTTCGTAAAATCTTTTAAATGCATTATTTATCTCTAATGGGTCTACTATAGTATTACCATTTGAATTTTCTAATTTTGTAATTGCCTTTTCAGATTCCATCTTTTTTATACGCCATGCCAGGAGTTTGCTGGGTTTTTCGCTTTGGTCATAGAATTGTTGCTTTAATCTCAATAAATTAACAGCTGCTTTTTCACTTGTCATTTCATTAATATATATAATAATAGAATACCAGATACATGTTTTAAATGTGGAGAAGCCCGTGGAACATTTTTTCATTGTATATGGGAATGTAGAATTGTTTGTGCCTTTTGGCCGGAGGTGATGAACAAAATAAACCAAATTTTAAATAAAAAGATCACTTTAGATGTAGAAATGATGCTACTACAAGTGTATCCTAAAAATATTAAATTAACAACCTATCAAATTAAGTTTATGGATTACTGTACATTACAGGCAAAACATATGATTGCAATAAATTGGAAAACATCAGTTCCTCCTGCTATTGGCGCTTGGATAAACTCCTTGACACAGTGTATGGAAATGGAAAGGATTACGTACTTTCTGAAAAATAAGTTAATATATTTTGATGAAATTTGGAAGCCATTTAAAAAAATTTTAAAAGTAGTAAATATAGAACAACTTATGTAGGAGAGTGGAGTAGGAGGAAATTGTTAGCATTGTGCATGCTATTTTTATTGTTTATTCCTATTGATTATATTTTCTTCTTTCTTTTTTTTTTCTTTTGAATTATGTATAAATGTCACATATGGTACAATTGTATATATATTTCATGTGAGCTTGTTCCTTTTTTCTTTTCTTTTTTTGTTCAGAAGAGAGCAGAATGGGAGGTGAGGGTGGGGGAAAAGGGTTTCTATTACAACAGCATATTATTGGAAACTACCTTTGTATGTTGTTGCAAAAGTAATAAAAATATTTAAAAAAAAAAAAAAAATGATGGTCTTACCAAAAATAAATTATTTATTCTCAATGATCCCAACTGAACCGCCACAAGATTGGTTCAGATCTCTAGATTCATGTATGTCCAAATTCCTTTGGAAAGATAACCCCCCACGTATAAGCTTAAAAACACTACAAAAGACCAAGGATAAAGGAGGACTAGAACTGCCTAACTTTCAGCACTACTTCTTAGCCAACAGGCTTCAGTTTATCTCAGGATGGCTAAAACACACCCTCTTAGATGAACCTTGGCTAGATGTAGAACAAGCACTTTGCAATAATCTAGAGATCTCAGACCTACCATTTATCAGCTCAAACATCCAACGACACGAATGCTTCAAAAGCATCAACATCAGCTCTTCTCTGACAGCATGGTGGGAGTTTCTAAAATTGACGGCGTCTTCATTAATCCCATGCAAACGTACACCTATCTGGAACAACCCTGACATATTACAAAACAATAATATGATAAACTTTTCAGATTGGAGTGGTAAAGGAATCAAATATATAGAACATATACTAGAAGGAACAGAATTTATTCCATTTGACAGACTAGTTACACAATATGGGATCCACAAGAAAAGATTTTTAGAATATCAACAAATTAAATCCATAGTAAAAAAGAAATTTAAACCGGGTCAAGTTGAACTACAAACACCACCAAGTGTGGTTCAATTTCTTACTCTTAAAACCCCCGAATTACTATCCAAAATATACAGAATGCTTTCTAAAACAGATGAATCAATATCACTTCCTATTGCAAAATGGGAAGCGGATTTATCAGTTAACTTAGACCTAAACTTCTGGTCTCAGATTTGCTTAAAAACCTTTCATCTAATTAGAAATCCCAGTCTTCAATTAATTCAATACAAAATATTACATAGAGTGCACTATACAGGTCATCAGATGTTCAAGATGGGCTTCACGTCTACCAACAACTGCTCACACTGCCAAACCAATTCACCGGACAATTACATCCACGCTCTTTGGTTCTGTCCACCAGTTCAGAAGTTTTGGCGCGAGATATGTGAAGACTTATCGAAGTGTCTGAAATGTAACATTCCAACTTCCCCCTTAGTGTGTTTGCTGGGCAGCTTAGATAATGTCACTTCAGAAAAGAATATAGCCCATATGGTTTTCACTGCCCTATGCATAGAGCTGCCGCATCTTGGGTCCTTATAATTGACACACGGCTTGCCCCGGCAACCTGTGACATTTTCTGGGGGGTTTTTTGTGGAAGTTTGCTGGACTTTTCTGTAAATGATAAAATGAAAATTCTGTAGATTTACAGTATACTCACTGTACTATTTACGGACATTTCCTTTAATAGAAAATTTTACATTTCTGTTTATATTACTATTTCCAAGCACTTCTTTTCACTGTAACTCATTTAATAAACTTCTTTATATCCTTTATATCCTTCATTATATCCTAATCAGGTTGCCCTCATGTAAATGTGTTTATTTAAATTCATTCAAGTGGCTACCAAGTGTTTTCTTCAAACAGGACATCTGACAAACAAATGTCATATTTAACGATATGGTCACTTTTAATAATATCCTGAGTACCTTTTAGTTAGAATCACTGCCTTGGGGTTGTTTTGAGTCAGCGAAATGGTTAAGGTGTGGTTTACATCCATTACTGTCCACTTATGATACACTATACACGTGTAGTCAGTTGTAGCTAAACACCTTTGATTACTGAATTGCATTCACTTCATTAATGAAGTGAATGTAATTCACATTTGTGTGAATGCTTGTCTGAGATTAACTCTTTGGGGTCTTTACCTTGCAATATAACATACTTGAGTCAAAATTTGTTGACTGTTTAAGTGGTGCTAAAACTGAACAGATCTAAAGAAGATGTTCCTGAAATTTGGGTTTATTAGAACAGGACGGATGGATGACCACATGCCTGGAACACCTCACCCAGGAGGCATCCTTGTCAGATGCCCGAACCACCTCAGCTGCCTCCTTTCGATGTGAAGCAGCAGCTGCTCTACTCTGAGCCCCTCCCGGATGGCCGAACTTCTCACCCTATCTCTAAGGGAGAGGCCAGCCGCCCTTCAGAGGGAGCTCATTTCTGCCGCTTGTATCCGCGATCTCGTTCTTTCGGTCACTACCCACAGCTCATGGCCATAGGTGAGGGTAGGGACGTAGATCGACCGGTAAATTGAGAGCTTCGCTTTTACACTCAGCTCCCTCTTCACCACGACGGACCGGTGCAGCGTCCGCATCACTGCGGACGACCATCTCCTGCGACCGGTTGGGGTGAGAGAAGGAAAACAGGATAAAGACATGCCGTCGAAGAGAGACAGAGGTTAATAACAGATGTTTTTAAGAACAGGCTCAAGACCACCTTTTTAATTTAGCTTTTACTTAGCGTTTATTTATTTTATGCTTATTTATTCTATCCTGTTATTCTATTATTAATTTAGGCTTTACCTAATATTTATTGATTTTATTCTTATTCATTTTTTAATCTTCTTACTCTATTTATATTTATATTGTATCCTGTTCTTATTTATTTTATCATTTTACCCTGTATATATCCTATTGTGTCATATCTCCAGTGTTTCCTCGGAGGGCGCTCTCTGCACCGGGGCTGTGATCGACCGTGGCTGCTGGGTCTCTGGGGGTCCTCTCAGCCTGGCTGGGGGGCTCCTTGGCCTCCCTCCTGCTGTGTGCCCAGCCTGGAGGCTGCAGTCTGTGACCGGCTCCCGGTGCAGACGGCTCCCTGTTATAGTGTTTCCTCACTTGGCTTATGCGAGCCCAGCCCAATTTTTACTCTTTAAGTGTGCGCGTGTGTGTGTGTGTGTGTGGGGGGGGGGGGGGGTATGTGTGTATTCACATCATTTATGTTAATGAGAGTGTGGGGAGTGAGTTGGAGGGTGGGGTGGGCTGCTTTTAAGCATGTAAAGCACTTTGTGCTACATTTTCTGTATGAAAAGTGCTTTATAAATAAAGACTGATTGATTGATTGAGATATAATTCAATGCAGAGAGGTCTGTTAACACATAGTGAGTAAAGAAGAAACACCCAGTGCATCATGGGAATCCCCGGCAGCCTACGTCTATTGCAGCATAACTAAGGGAGGATTAAGGGTCATGTGGAATAAGGAAAATATTTTACTGCTACTCCTCATATTCATCATTATTACCATTGCATTAAGTAACTTTGCAATAAGTCATTATCATTGCATTAATCAAAGTAATTATCATTTCATTAATATATTTATTGAAGCTGTTGGCATTACATTAACCTTTTTATTACAGGTACAGCTAAGACCATTTTATACACATTGCATTTTGTGCTTATTAAAGAGTTGGAGCTCGGTCAATTAATTGGAGGTTGTAAGCTTTGTTTGGCGCGATATCCAGACAATCTATTGTGTAAGTGACTTGGAGCTACAGAAGGTTAAAACTGCATACACGCCTACAAAACACAAACAATCCATATTTCCCCCAGGGATCAATAAAGTATTCTGATTCTGATTCTGATTCTAATCTAGAAACAGGCTTGAGTGTATCCGGCTTCTTGTTGCATCTGAGTTTGCTTAGTAACAGGTGACAGAAGATGGGCCAAAAAGGAGGACCAGTCCATGGGAAACGTCAGAGCCTGAATCCATCGCCATATTTGGAGAAGATGCTAGAGAGGGTAACTTCAGTGTCTGCATTTATCTCTTAAAATTGCTCATTGTCTATAAAACATGCAAATTATGTTCTTAAAATACAATTTAAGTTCTTGTACAATCCGCGAAGGGGCGTTAACCAACCCTGACATTATAAAAGCAATCTGAAGTGTATTTTTGGGCGAAGATCTACACTGTAAAAAAAATCCGTAAAAATACAGTACAATCTACTGTATAAACGTGAAGGAATTTTCCGTATTAGTCATTTACAGGTATTTTTCTGTATTTCTCAACTACTGCAATGCATTGTGGGAAAAAGAACCTGAAAAGGAGGGAAAAGTAAGCGCAAGAGCAGCCATTAGGCTTCTTTCAGGCTTCATCTGGATTTTGGATTCTGAAGTTGGAGAAACTGCCTTCAAATTTCTGTGGTAAGTATTAAAACTCATGTTTCGTTTTATTAAAATAATGTTTTTCAAAAGACTCCGTGTTTTTATTTAGAAAGAATTGTTAATTTATTTGTTAACTGGTTTCGGCTGTCTCCAGACAAGTCAGGAATATTTTGCTGACTCATTTTTTAAAATAATTGTTATTTAGGTTTAACATGACTTAAGCTTTATTTTAATTAATGTTAAAATAATTTTTACTGTGATACCACCAGTTTTGCCCTTCAGTGGCTGAACCAGTTTTCATAAATATTATAGTTAGCTGTCTGTGTCTCTCTGGGTATTACACAGCTGTGACTGCTAACTAGCTAATTAGCGAAAGTCAGCGATGTGGATAACTGGGAAAGTGAGAACTTCATGGTTCTAGAAATTATTCTAGGACTCTAATAAGTACTGTATCAATACCTGTGTTTTACAGTTGGCTCTACTGTACACTTTAAAGGGTTTCAGGCAAAGTTACACTAACCCTAGTTTAAGCCTCAGACCTTCCTGGCTGACGCTAGCAAATGCTAATGTTAGCCTCTGATTTGGGCTGCTAAAGTAAAGACTTTTAGCTAGCTGACCAGCATAGATTATTTCGGTGGTTAACAGACTGTAGTGGTAAAATTATTGAAAGTATAGTTTCACCTCAGCACATTTACAATTACAGTATTTCTATTTTGTAGCACATAGAAATGTTTAGTTAATATTTACAGACAGACACATTTCCCCTGTAACTGTGTTTTTACTCCAACATTTGTTGAAAATGTAATTTATGAAATGCTGAGCAGCATTTCTTGTATGTGGAATATTTTTGTCACCCCACTGTGCTAATGTGATTAAATACTAAAAATTATTACTAAAAAAATTCAATAATAAATCAATAATAACTATTTCTTGATTGAACTATAATGTAAGCGCAGTGCTGGTGTGCAGGGGCTCTATATGCCTTGTCTATATCAAGCTTTTAGCCAAATATAAGCAGAGATATTTGTATCTTTCTTAAAAATCCAGATCCTTACAGATTATTTGAGAAATGGATCAACAGCTATCACTACTTGAAGCACTTTAAGTCCTGCAGTGGCAAAATATCCCTTATTTCACCTTTGATCACACACTTTGGTTTTCCAGTGCAGAGCAATGGCCAAGAAAAGGAAAGACTTCCCCGAGTGAAAAAAAAGATGAAGATACAAGCTGGTGATGATCCAGAGCAGCTGGTCTCAGGAAATGAAGAAAAACCCTGATCACCTTCTCTACAAACACAAGGTGAGTTTAATGTTGTGGTTGATTTAGTTTTTCAAGGTATGTATGTTACTTTAATTATAAACTGCTTTGGTTGCAACAGAATGGTGTTATGTGTATGCAACTCTACGTGAATTATAATCCTTTGTAGGGCTGCGTGATATGACCAAAGTCTCATATCCCAATATAAGACGTATCTCTCCTGATAACGATATATATCACAAAATAGTGCATTTTCTGTAAATTCTGTGATTCTCGGGCAACTCGACTTATGTGAAATGTTTTCAGTTGGGCGTCGTGTACCTGGAGTCGAGTGTTTTGACCGATGCATGAAACTATACATTTTTAGACATGAGTTTAAATGGCCGCCATTTTCTTTCTGAGTATTTATTAGACTGCGTGCTGCAAGGAAAAGCCTGTTCTAACGTTTGAGTCTAAGGATTATTTTGAGCACCTGACGACTCTTTTTTTGCTTTTCATTCGTAAACTCTCTCGAAACTCTTTCATGTGATTCTTGTGTAGGTAGTTAAAGAGGTTTGTCGTGTTCGAGTGGTGGTGGGGACCAGTTTGTGGCATAATTTGCATAGTACAGTTTTCTGGGGCGTGTCAGACTTTTCATAACCAAACCATGTCCATGCTACAGAGGTAGCCCCTCATTTAACAATAAGGTCCTCGATTTCTTTTGACTGGTCCTTCTGGTTCTGCCTCATCCTTGCTGGCCATGCTGGTATTCTCTGTGCCTTCATCTGCGTGGTGACTGTAAGCGCCATTTATAGTTACTTGATGTTTTTATTTGAGGTCATTTGTTTGATGCATATTCTGAAATTTTATGTTTGAGAATAATGTATATCATTTCAGTTTAGTTTGAAAAGTCTCAACAGAAACTTGAGCTTTATTGTGAAAGGTTTATGTGGAAAATAAACAAGCGGACGGCGGAGCCACACGATGGTTTTATCCTCATTGTTGGTAACGAAAGTACGCGTAAAAACAGTCACTTGTCCGTCCATAGTGTGGTTATTTTAAGTATAAGAGAAGGAGAGAACTTTAAGAAATAATATAGCAACTACAGTGACCATCAAAACCATGAAAAAAATATTGCCGTAAACAGTTTATTTTGCAACACCACAAAACAAAGAATAGTGTATAATATGAAACGATAGACATTTTTATATCGTAATCTGATATATATCGTCATATCGCACAGCCCTAATCCTTTTTTTGTTTATGTTGTTTATGCTCTAGGTAAAAAAAAATTATAAAAATACAAACTTTTTAAAAATGTCTTGTTTCTCTTTTTTTCCTCAGAATAAATTGCGACTAGTCTCAATGGCTGACACGGAGGAGCAACACAGCGACACGTTAACTCCGACTGCTGCAGTTCCTGTATGAACTGAGCAACTCTTAAAATCCAAGGAAAAGCTGAGTGTATTTTACTTAAAGCTCAGATGGACCTTGATGTACTAACATGCAGGCTGCATTCAGGACTTTGTCACACTGTTATATGAAGAGCGGTAACAAGACTTTGTAGTAATTTGTCTTACTATTGTCTTATTTGTTGTGATTTAGGGTCTGTGCGCACAAGCAGAGGTTTTTGTTTGTAACTGTAACCTCGTTTTCAGAGCCTTGTCTAACATTTAATGGTCATGAAATATGTCAGACTTTTCCCTCTACTTAACCAGCTTAGAGAATTTGAACACCGTGGAGAAAAAGGTGTGCATTAAGGATTTTGAACTATGATGTTTAAGTGTTGTCACTGCTGAGGATTCGTGGACACAGATCCTTATTCACTATGCTGCTGTTTACAGTTTAACTTGTCATCAGAACAAGCACTTCTAATTGTACTTTGCTCCTCACTGACAAAACAAGTCCAGTAAATACACTTTTATCTTTAAGTTTGGGACAGTAATCTGTCTTAATTTATTATGTGTTGTAGTTATCATATGGGGAAAAGTCCTGTGGTTATCCATCAGTCCTGTTCGAATAAACCCAAAGTTCAGGAACATCTTCTTTAGATCTGTTCAGTTGTATTCATGTGGCACCACTTAAACAGTCAACAAATTTTGACTCAAGTATGTTATATTGTAAGGTAAAGAGCCCAAAGAGTTAATCTCAGACAAATGTTCACACAAATGTGAATTACATTCACTTCATTAATGAAGTGAATGCAATTCAGTAATCAAAGGTGTTTGGCTATAACTGACTACATGTGTATACTGTATCATAAGTGGACAGAGATGGATGTAAACCACACCTTAACCATTTGGCTGAGGCAAAACTACCACAAGGCAGTGATTCTAACTAAAAGGTACTCTGGATATTATTAAATGTGAACATGTCGTTAAATATGACATTTTTTGTTTGTCAGGTGTCCTGTTTGAAGAAAACACTTGGTAGCCACTTGAATGAATGTAAATAAACACATTTACATGAGGGCAACCTGATTTCAAGGAAATAAAAATGCTCAAATTTGAAAGCTTGTGAGTTATTTTGTTCATGTATCAGCTGTTTAGTAGTTTTATGACAAGATGGATGCTGTCATTATATTTAAGTATAGTGTTTGAGTTAAGGAGAATAAAAGAATATTTAACATTAATTGTACCAATGTTGTTGTGTACGAAGCACAAATTAATTTAAGTTTTAATTTATGAATTTTTGAGTACATGGTGTACTAGGTTGTAATTGCATAGAAATGTACGTTTAAGGATATAAAGAACTATATTTAATGAGTTACAGTGAAAAGAAGTGCTTGGAAATAGTAATATAAACAGAAATTTCAATTTTTCTATTAACGGAAAATATCAGTTAATGATACAGAAAATATACTGTGAATAAACGGAATTTTCTGTTTTATAGCTGAAGGAAATGTCCGTAAATAGTACAGAGAGTATACTGTAAATCTACAGAATTTTCCGTTTTATCATTTACAGAAAGGTCCGTCAAACCTCCGTAAAAAAACAGAATGTACTGGCAGAAAATTACCAGGACATTCTCTGTTTTTCTACGGAATATTTTTTTACAGTGTACATCTGATGTTTTGCAGTGTGCATCTTCCCACGTGTGTGTTCAATAAACTCATCTGTTTGATTGCATCATCCTGGGCCTCTGGTATTTTGTTTTGGTTCTCCACATCGCGAATCGGGACAGTCACCTGGTCCAGCCCTAACTATATGCTTTAGCAAAAAGGAAAGTTTGAAGCCTAATCTTAAAAGTAGAGATAGTGTCTGTCTCCTGAATCCAAACTGGAAGCTGGTTCCACAGAAGAGGGGCCTGAAAACTGAAGGCTCTGCCTCCCATTCTACTTTTAAATACTCTAGGAACAACAAGTAGGCCTGCAGAGCGAGAGCGAAGTGCTCTAATAGGGTGATATGGTACTACAAGGTCATTAAGATAAGATGGGGCCTGATTATTTAAGACCTTGTATGTGAGGAGCAGGATTTTGAATTCTGGATTTAACAGGAAGCCAAAACAGGAGAAATCTGCTCTCTCTTTCTAGTCCCTCAAATCATCAGTGACTTGAGGATCAGCAGTGGTTTCAGTTTTAGTTCCTTTTGATCTCACTGCTGCTTTTAACGCTGTTGACAGTATCATGACATTCAAATTAAAGGCTTCATGACTCAGTTGGCTTAATTTGTATATCTGCACAAATACAAATTCAATCAGGGGTTCCGCAAGGGTCAGCCCAGGGTCCTTTACTGTGTAACTGTTGCATGCTTCCACCTGTCATAAAGAATCATAATATATCATACCATTCTTATGCAGATGATACACAGTTGTACTTATCACTTTGCTCTGATCTAAAATCTGTTAACTTCTGGATGTCTCAAGACTTTTTATAACTAAACAGAAACAAGACATAAATACTTGTCTTTGGTCCAAAAAGCCAGAGATAGGAAAATCTGTTTATATTATCAACAATTTCTCTAAAACACAGTGAGCAAGTATGGAACCTTGTTTCAGAGCAGGTCATTTGCTGATCGGAAGGTTGGTGGTTCGATCCCTGACTCCCCCAGTCTGCATGGAAAATATCCTAAGATACTAACCCCAAGTTGCTCTGTGATGCATCCAGTGAATGTAAGTTAGAAAGTACTCAAAAGCATAGAAGAAAATGCTTGTGTGAATGTGGCATTTTGTATAAAGTGCTTTGAGTGCCCCGGGAGAGTAGAAAAGCGCTATATAAGAATTAGTCTATTTACCATTGTAAAATTCTTATCTGAATCTGAGAAAATGGTCCATTCTTTCACGTATAGTAGGTTAGATAATTCCAATGCTCTATTTGAAGGACTAACCAAATCTTCAGCTTGTCCAAAAAGCAGCAGCAAAACCACTTACAGGTACATGGAAACTCAACGACATTACTCCACTTCGTTAGCTCCTAGCGCAAAATAAAATAATGTTTAAAATTCTTTGTAGTCAATTCACCAGGCCCTCAATGGTCCCCCCCCCCATACACACACACAAACACACCCCACCCCCCAGTACATCTCTGACCTGCTCACAATACATGACCGGTTATATGTCAAAATGGATGGATGTATGGATCAAATGTGAGTTTCGCTCTTACTCTGTTATGTTATTGAGATCTTAATTGAATTGAAATGTCCTATTGGGTAATGTCCTAGGGTAGATGCAGAAAATGCTGGACAGATCACATCTTTTAGCTGGCTTGGGAACTCTTCAGGGGAGGAGGAGGTGAAGGAGATTGCTGGAGAGAGGGAGGTCTGAGCGCCTCTCTGCTTAGGTTTCTGCCCCTGCAACCCAATCCTGGATAAGCAGCAGAAAATGATAGATGGATGGATGGATGGCCTACATACTTATTGATACTTAATGAGATCAACAGCAAGTAATGTCCACAGGGCAGCTTTACTAGCCCCCCCCCCCCGCAGTCTCAGTTCTGCAAGTCAAAAGTGTGGACACAAGTATTTTGGTGATCAGCCATTACAAAAAGGAAGAAAGGAAGAAAAAACTGACCGTTGTGGATTCATTTTAGTACAGGGATGACAAGAATCTAACAATTGTATGTGTGCTTTTAAAACACATTACATTAAAAGAAGCAAATAAACAAAGTCACAAACTATCACAAAGAAACGGACATAAACAAGAACAGAAACAAATTGTCTCCACAGAGAAGTTGAAGAAGTAAAAGTGTACAGAATGTGTTATCTATTTAAGTCTATTTAACCTTAAGGGCAGTGAAACACAGGTATTTTCTTCATCTTATTTTTAACAGTATAGTATTCTTTGTTTTGCATTATATTTGTCATAATTCAGACCTTGAAGACCTATACAGAGAAAAAAGAGAAGTGAAAAGCTGAACACTGTAACGATCAAGTATTTCAGTTCAATTAAAAAGTGTATTAAGATTAAAATATATAAAATATTTTGTAGGAAAAATTAGAGTAATCATTAATAACAAGATGCATTGTGTTTTTCTATTTTCATTTAAAAAAAAGTATTTTAATATAAAATGTAATTGGGGAAAGACTGGATTTAACTAATTTAAAAGACATTTTTGGAAACTGTAGATAAAGCTTTTGACAGTCTTTGAGGTTTCTAAACCAGCTGGCTTATCAGGTCAGAAATAAAAAGTAATCCAAGTTACTCATATATGTGGTGTTTCTCCTGCTTCTTTGGCCTTCAAAGGATCCCGCACCTCCACCACACCCTCCTACCTTCAGGTGTGTTACCGTCTGTCTCCTCCACTTGCCCCTCCTGTAGCTCTCTCCATTTTTTTTGTTGTTCTTTAGAAAGTTTTGGTTTTTCAAAGTTTTCAATCATTCCTGCAGCAACATCACATTCGTTCCATTCATTTTCACGTTCATTTCCAGCTATTTTGTTTAAGATGATTCTAGTCAACTCCTCTTTTCCTGCTTCCTTCAGAATCTCTTTCAAAACCTTCTCTTCCTCTGTCAAGATCACCGTGTCACCATGATGCCAAGGAGCAGACTAAAGCCGAATCTCTACGAAGGAAACATCAAAGAAAAGTATGACAGCGTTCTAAAGATCAGTGTTTTATGCTGTGAATAAAGGATGAAATACTCACCCTGGAAATATTTTTCTCTTCAGTGATGATTTCTTTTTCCTCACTTGTGATGTTGGTTCTGTCTTTGCAAGCTATCTTTGCTTGTTGGTCAGACCGACCCACCTTACAGCAAACATACCAGTCTCCATCGATGAGTACAGAGACTATCCACAGCAGACCAACACAAATCGCCTTCAAAGTGTGACTTACTAAAACTCCACATAACTGCGTCCTGCAGCCTTTACCTGAGCATGAACATGTACATGCACATGAATACCAGCAGGCTTTTCTCAATTTCTTGTCAATGCAGAGTATTAAGAGAAATATAATACAGGCTGGCAAAAGCAGGTATACCCAGCAGTCAGAATCTACATCTTTGCAAGTACAGCCAACATCCTTGTCAAGCAAAATATTGTAGGTAAAACTCCAAATAATGATGACGAAAATGCTGATTTTCTTGAAGGGAAAATTTGCTAGGAAGTCCTTCATCTTTGCTGGAGAGTTTGCATCTGATGAGAGCTGGAATGTGAAATACAAACATATACCAACACTTGACTTGAGCTGCAGGTAACAGGTCTGAGCAGGTCTAAATGATCAGTTAAGCAGTGGCATACATAACTTTACAGAGGGGAAAGGACCTACAATGCCATTCAGCACCACCCACAAACACCCAAGCTTTTTTCTTTTTTGTATGCAGACAAAAATATCATTGTTAAAAAATGTTAAATATTATTATTTTTATATTAACCAAAATATTGACCATTAGCTAAGAGTTCCTCTGCTGGAAGTTTTATTATATAACTTTCCACATTGTCATTTCCTATATTATATTATATTATATTATTTCCTATATTATCTCTCAGAGTTTAACTTTGCTTAACAAAGCTTTAAAAACCAAAACTTGTCACATTTGAAGTTTTTTTTTTTCCTGTCAAAGAAACTTGATATTCTGTTACAACAATTCCTCTAATCAAGCTGTGTCAGAGCTACTGCAACAATGATGGACAAGAGAAAAAATTAGGCCTCTCTCTGGAAAAGAAATAGAAATATTTATATTATCTTACATAAATGTATATTAATATGTCATCACAGGTTAAAACAAGTGATTAAAACAGGTTAAAAAACCTTACCCTGGACAATGTGGTTGTTGTTCAGTGATAGTCTATTCTCAGTTATGAGGTTGCACTTCTCTTTGCAGGTTAACTGTGCCTCTTCTGTTCTGTTAGTGAAATTTTCATAAAGCAGACATACTAGTCTCTAATGAAATGACATGTGCAGTCCACAGCACACTAACACTGCCTTGATAAAGTGACAGAAGAATGAACCACAAAATCTGCATCATTTAGTGGTGATTTGCAATATGTGATTTGCATTCAAAGTTCCTGTTGAACAAAATGGTGGCAGTAAAAATCACAATGACAGCATTTTGTCCAGGCGCAAACTTTCTGATTAATGTCTCCATGTCTGCCCTCCATTTTATATCATGTTAAAATACACAGTTCCAAAACTGTGTTTTCCTTTTAAGTTTTTACACCTTCAACTCCAGTGAACATTAATGAGGCTGAGAAAGACTAACATGCCACACCAAGAAGCTATTTAAACCCAGATGAACTGGCTTAACATCATTTTTGGTGTTAAAGCAAACAAATCCTTTAGATGTCCTAAACCTTATGTATACTTCGCCTCTGTCAGTGCGCCCCAGGGTGGCTGTGGCTACAATGTAGCTGCCATCACCAGTGTGTGGATGGGTGGATGACTGAATGTGTAAAGTGCTATACAATACAGGCCATTTTCACAAATTCAACTTTTCACTAATATATTGATTTGTTATAATTTGCAACAAAGCATTTTGTATTAAATTCAATAAATAAAGAGTCAAGTAATCTGCTATTGGTGCTCTCACACACAATATGAATTGACTCATTTTATTAGAGGGACAAAGGAATGTAAAACATCTGGTTTCAGCAAGAACGTTTTGATGAGAAAACTAAGAAGAAGTATTTACATTTTTTTCTAAAGATTCATCTGTAGCTGCTTCTGAAAATAAATTTTATTCTATTTATTTAATTCAGCATCTTGATTGGGCTGGATCCTATCAGGTGGAATATTATTTTACTGTCTCTGTGTTACTATTCACACTCGGTATTATTGCTTTTGCATCACTTATGGTTTATCATTTATTATTTATGGTTACAGAAGAATCCTGCTTTCCAGGCTTAATCATATTCATGTTAAACTGAGCAATAATAAGAGGTCTTCAGATACATGCACTACAAACTCCCCACACATTCCAAAGTAATGCTGTCAGAGCTGAGGCCGACTAAAGACAACCCCATATTTGGTTTTGGACAACAATTGAATACACTTACACGGAGTACACACATTCAAGTCCACACTACACGCACCTACATAGTCATGTAGAACACGCACACACTTATGGAGAATTGTGAGGGCGTCTCAGGACATGCTCCCTGTTTGACACACACACACTCACAAAAGATACGAATAGATATACACACCACACACACTGGTTTTCTCTGAGTGCTGGACTGAGTGGAAACATCTGGAGGCCATAGAAGGGGAACTTCCTGAGTTCTGAGAACTGACTGATACTTATCATGTGACTTGACGTCATCATTGCAATAAAAGCCTTGTGATATGGTTGTGAGGGGAGATCAGCTCTTAAAGGCTTGTGATGCTCATCTTCCCCACATATATATGTGTATAATAAAAACCCCTATTTTGACATCTACTGAGGACCAGGCAGTCGTTTGTCTCCTCCTCAAAAACTCGAACCATGACAGTCCTATCCGAGCAGTCACAAGGTGAGAGGCAGATCACAGGCTGGGCATCTTACCAGTCTGTCTTCTGGCTGTTAGCACCAGAAGTTGTGAAAGTACAGACATTCTCTGCTTAAGTAGAATTACAAAAATATGAACTGCAAAAACTTAACTTCCTTGTTTCTGTAACACAAATATGAAAACAGGGTTGTAGATTAAAAACAAAAATAGTCTCTGGTTACAAGACTTCAAAACAATCAGTTTTGAAGTCAGTACATTACTATGAAAACATGGGGCTTTTCAATTTGTAGAAACCAGGAAAATATGAACTATGGTGAAAGAGGAAATGCAACAGCGATGATGAAAAAGTAAGCCCAGACAGCAGTGACCTCTAGTGACTGCTACACAGATTGGAAGTGTTTCAGTCAGTAAAGCCTGCATCTTTAGTGCAGTGGTTTAAACATTCCCTGATTAATGAAAAGATTTCCAGCTCGAACACAGATAAAGACACAAAACCCTCTGGATCTATGTCAGGAAGAGCATTTTGTGTAAAATCTCTGCCACATGAAACATGCAGAGCTGTGGTGACCCCTTGTGAATAAGGAAGCAGTTAAAAGTAGTTTTAATTCAGTTTCTGGCAGCAAACCTCTGAGCACTGGTGCACGCAAACTGGTCCCATAATGTTTGAAGCATGAAATTGTCCAAAATGTCTTGGTATGCTGAAGCATGAAGTGTTCCTTTCACTGGAACTGTCATGTTCAAATTTTCAGAAGGAATTCAGGAGATAGTTCTGTCATCTAAAAAGATTTAATTCAGTTAAAATTACAAGTTTACACAGTGGTGTGGACCATGGTCTGATACAGCATTCCCTGATACAGCGTTACGGTTCCCATAGTTACAGGGCGACGCGCGCTCTCTGCGACTGTGTGTTTCCTGGGTGAGAGAGGCCTTTTTGTTGTTGTTGTTGTGCTAAGCTATGCCGAGCAGTTTGGTTAACAGCGGTGTGTTTCTGTTGGAAAATAAACGGCTGTGCTCCCTGGCAACTCGGGGAAGCAAGACCAAACGACACATCTGTCTCCTCCTTGTCTGAGCTCGCCACAATATATTTGGCTATACCCTCTATTTTTGGTAATTCCACGCATTAAGAGGCCCTAACGCCCGTGTCTCAATCTCGTGTCTCATAATGACATGAAGAAATATTTTTAAAAATGATTTAATATGAAGGCAATAGGCAGAGTGTTACAGGCATAGCGCTAACAAATGTAGCCTCATGGGCAGTGTAGTCTGTGCTGCAGGGAGGATGAACTGCCATACCCGTTATGTGTCTGTGAGTGCGAGGAGGGAGAGAAAGGAAAAGTACGAGTTGTCATCGAGCAGAAATGGGAGCTGGAAGCATGTAGATATAATAATAACCACTGCAGCCAAAGGCCCAGTTGTAAGTAAGCTATTAAGACTCGACTGTACACTGAGTTCGTGTTTTCCTCCAAAACAATAAGTTCAGTTGGAGCAGCCTTTCAACGCCTCTCTCTGTCTCTCGCAAGAAAAGTTGACCCACACAACAAAGTAAAGCTATTTTTCGGCTACGAGCCGACAGGGACCCCGCCGTATTAGTCAGAGGTCCCTTTACTACAGTTCGGAGTCGCGGACCTTCAGTAACAGTAATAAATCACACAGCAATAGTACATTCACGTTGTTGTAAACAGCATGATAATATATTAAGTAATCCAAAGTATTCAGAATAGGTTACTGTCATTGAGTAACGTAACGGAATACGTTACAGAATACATTTTGGGGCATGTATTCTGTATTCTGTAATGGAATACATTTGAAAAGTAACCTTCCCAACACTGCCGACAACCCTCTAGCAGTTTTCTCGCCACCCGACATATGGTCTGCCACGTTGATCCATCCAGTCATCTTATCTCTGCTAAATTCAGTTATGAAGCAACTCTGGCCGGCCGCCGCTTCAGTGAAGACCAGCGGGGGTCGCCCACCAGCCGAACTCACAGCTCCTCTCACGTTGCTCTGAAATGGGCCTACAGGCTGGGCGAGTTAGCTGAAAAGCCGACGGACGTCAACGCTGAACCCAGAAGCCACGATTCCAAGCAAATTGCAGCTTCAACAGCGAAAGCTACAGAGTCCTTCGTAGCTCCACCCACCTGCCAGTGCCATGTAGCAGGGACAAGCTCAGCTCTGTGCTCCTTCCTCCTAACACCATTTAATGCAAGCTGGAAATCTGTCACTAGCTCCATGCTCACTGTTTCCATCACACTAATGTTTTCCATCCCTCCTTTCACTAAATGCTCAAGCAAGTCGGCACTGAGATGCCCGGTTCTTCCCTATCCACCATTCACAAACGCAGCAGCAAGCTTCCTACCACAGAACTCCCACTGTCTCAGTGAAGATGCAAGCAAAAAAAGAAAAAACCCAAAAAAGGCACCGAGTTGCCAGGTCTGTTTTCCTCCGCAAATGCAGTACAGAGTTGCCAGGATCCAGCCTCTTCCCTCCTTCACAAAATTCTGCAGCAAACCTCGGCACTGAGTCGAGGTTTGCTGCTGAGTAGAGAGTATTTTAAATCCATCCATCCATTCGCTTATCCTCTTCAGGGTCGCGGGGGGCGCTGGAGCCAATCCCAGCTGTCATAGGGCGAAAGGCGGGGTACACCCTGGACAGGTCGCCAGTCTGTCGCAGGGCTAACACACAGGGACAGACAACCATTCACATTCACTCACACATTCACACCTAGTGGCAATTTGGATTATCCAATTAACCTATCCCCACAAGCTGCATGTCTTTGGACGGTGGGAGGAAGCCGGAGTACCCGGAGGGAACCCACGCAAACACGGGGAGAACATGCAAACTGCACACAGAAAGACCCCGGCCTGATGGTGGAATTGAACTCAGGACCTTCTTGCTGTGCGGCAACAGTGCTAACCACCATGCCACCGTGCTGCCCCTATTTTAAAATTTTTTTTAAATTCAGGGAATTTAAAATAGAAAGTAGCTCGTCCCCTTACGATAAGGGTTCAGATCGTGCGAACAGGTGTGGGTTTAGAGCTCTGGGTAGCTCCCCAGCTGGGTCTAGACTGGGTCTAGAGAGTATTTTAAATTCAGGGAATTTAAAATAGAAAGTAGCTCGTCCACAGAAGGACTGGTAGCTCCCCTTACGATAAGGGTTCAGATCGCGCGAACAGGTGTGAATGTGAATGTGTGTCTTTAGTTAGTTTGTTTGTTTGCTTGTTTTAATCAATTTTAAATCATGCTTTTTATCTGTTTTTGTTTCTAATGTCTCTGTAAAGCACTTTGAATCACCTTGTTGTTGAATTGTGCTATACAAATAAATTTGCCTTGCCTTGCCTTGCCTGAGTTGACAGGTTCCTTTATCCTCATTCGCAAAAGCAGCAGCAAGCTTTTTGACCTTTGGGTTGCCAGGTTCTCAGCATAGCTTAAAAAAAACCCAAAAAAAAGGCACAGAGTTGCCAGTACTCCACCCCTCCGTAGCAAATGCAGCATGCTTTAGCACAGAGTTGCCAGGTTCTCAGCCCCTCATCCCTGCTTCGCAAAATTCTGCAGCAAACCTTGGCACCGGGTTGCCAGGTTCTCAGCCACTCATCCCTCCTTCACAAAATTCTGCAGCAAACATCGGCACCGGGTTGCCAGGCTCTCAGTCACTCATCCCTGCTCTGCTAAACTCTGCAAGCATCAGCACCGAGTTGCCAGGTCTCCACCCTCGCATCCCTCCTCTGCTAAACTCTGCAGCAAGCGTCAGCACCGAGTTGCCAGGTTCCTTTATCTGTATTCTTGCAGTCAAACTCGTCCGGCTTCACCTCTCACTGGTCCCTGTCCTCTTCTCTCAGTGTCCTTTTGTGTTTGTCCTGTCACACTGAGCATGTGCAAACACAGCAGCCAACATCCTGTCACACTGAGCATGTGCAAACACAGCAGCCAACATCCTGTCACACTGAGCATGTGCAAACACAGCAGCCAACATCCTGTCACACTGAGCATGTGCAAACACAGCAGCCAACAACCTGTCACACTGAGCATGTGCAAACACAGTAGCCAACATCCTGTCACACTGAGCATGTGCAAACACAGCAGCCAACATCCTGTCACACTGAGCATGTGCAAACACAGCAGCCAACATCCTGTCACACTGAGCATGTGCAAACACAGCAGCCAACATCCTGTCACACTGAGCATGTGCAAACACAGCAGCCAACATCCTGTCACACTGAGCATGTGCAAACACAGCAGCCAACATCCTGTCACACTGAGCATGTGCAAACACAGCAGCCAACATCCTGTCACACTGAGCATGTGCAAACACAGCAGCCAACATCCTGTCACACTGAGCATGTGCAAACACAGCAGCCAACATCCTGTCACACTGAGCATGTGCAAACACAGCAGCCAACAACCTGTCACACTGAGCATGTGCAAACACAGCAGCCAACATCCTGTCACACTGAGCATGTGCAAACACAGCAGCCAACATCCTGTCACACTGAGCATGTGCAAACACAGCAGCCAACATCCTGTCACACTGAGCATGTGCAAACACAGCAGCCAACATCGCTGCAGTGCATCCTGGGATAGGGTGGGCCCACCTGTCCTTCAAATCCAGGGAGAAGGAGGACAGGTTTGTGGGAGTCTGGGAGTCTGGACGGCCTTTGTGGCCTCGCTGTGATGTCATGGACCTTCAGAGGAAGCAGAGCCTGAATTGAAACACACCTGCTGACTTCCTGTGTTCTGCTCTGACAGCTGCCATGTGTCACAGTGTGGATCATAAAGCCATCAAACTTCACTCAGCTCCAATAACACCATCAGTGTTTGATGTCCAGAGGATTCATCAGCTTTAACCATGATAGAAGCAGGAAGTTAAGATGAACCATGTTGTGACTGAAGGACAAAGCTGAAACATACAGATGTGTACAGATGTGTGGAAAACTAAGCAGCAGCCATGTTTGGAGGCTCACTGAAGTCCTCCCAGCTGACAGTAGAAACGTCTGATTTTTACTGTGAAAACCACAAACATGTTTAATGAATCATTTTTAGAACTTAGAGAAACTGTTCATGTCCAAGATCTTTCCAAACACCAAATCTATAAACAAGCTTTACATGAAATGAAGCAAACTCAAACTCAGTTATTATCTGTACAAATACTTGAAAGTGTCTCCACAACAATCAGGTACATATACAATAAGATAGCACACAAATGATTTGTGCCACTACAAAAAATAGTTCCTGTCCACCAGCAGACATTAAGACACATCACAGGCCTGACAACAGGAAGTGTGTCACTCCTAAAAACAACACACTTAAAAAGCTGAACAGAGTCCAGAGTGTGGAGAACCAATGAGAGCAAATACAGAGAGAAGTGAGAGCAGAGCAGCCAATCGGGCGGGTTCAGGGCTGAGGAGGCGGAGCTGCAGACTGGGGTGGAGCAGAGTGGACTCTACATGATTCAATTCTATTCAATTCAATTTCTTTATTGTCCCACAAGGGGAAATTAGTTTAGCAACAGGAGGATAAAAATAAACAGAACAATGCTATAAAATAATATTAACAATAATAATGATAGAAAGTTCAAGGACAATTATTTGCCATTAAGGAGACAAGACGCAGTAGGGATAAAAGAGACCTGGAGTCTTTTACTCCTCCTCACAGGTACTCTAAAACGGCGGCCGGAAGGCAACAACTCAAACTCACTGTGAAGTGGATGGTTCACACAGTTACAGTTTTTACCGAATGCCTAAACACTAACTGTGAATCCTGTAGCACAATTTCTAAAACTAGTCAGACTTATAGCAAAACCACTCACTGAGTGTGCAAAACTAAAAGCACAAAAACTGCTTTGCACTCAGTTTGCAATTTTGTAACACACACTTTGCAAGACTGTAGGCACAATTCACTGCACAACACTCAATTTCCAAATTTCCAACACACTCCTAGCAAAAGTATACACATGTATGGCTATCATTAACACTAATTTGCCAACTGTCTGGCACACTTTCACATGTGAAGACTTTCTTAGATAATTCGTTCACTTTGCAATCAGCCTAAGCACTATAATACAGGTAAGCTGTGTGTGCGGAGTACAATGGAGGGAGCAGAAAGAGTGAGAAGTAGAGGAGGCCGAGGAAGAG
This sequence comes from Rhamphochromis sp. 'chilingali', assembly GCF_963969265.1. NCBI lineage: Eukaryota > Metazoa > Chordata > Actinopteri > Cichliformes > Cichlidae > Rhamphochromis > Rhamphochromis sp. 'chilingali'. The sequence goes on from NC_137929.1 coordinate 72,132,999, forward strand.
GACGTGGAGGTGAAGAAGTAGGATGAAGAGGACGACAAGGACAAGGAGGAGCAAGAGGAAGACGAGGAGGGGGCAGAGGAAGCATGTTCACTGCAGACCACGTAACCCATATAGTCATTATGGCGATTGCAAATAATCCTATACTTGGAAATAAACACTTGTGTTTGTTTTGATGTGTTTGACTAAACACCAGTACTTGAAGTTTGGATCCCTCTATGCTTATGGATCTATGACAGAAGTATGAGCTCAAACTGACATAGCCTACCTTGTGCACAGGGAAGGCAAACGCCAGATGTGTTTTGTATTCATACCATCGGTGTGCAGTTGGCGCATTGTGTGCTTAGTAGATGATGGCTTGTGTGTACTGTTTGATACGGAAACACCATTTTTACGAAGGTGTGAAGAGTTAATCTAGCTGTGTTCGCTTTTGCAAGAGAACTACAATGTTTTGATGATTGGGTGACAGGTTTTCTTATTTGTGTGAAGAGTTTTGCAAAATTAGCCAATAGTTACAAAAAATGTGCTTAAGCAATCAGAAAAAACTGTAATAATAGAACGAGCCTTTCTAAGCACATTTCTATTGTAAATGGCCAAAAGTCCATCTTGCCAGCGCCCTGAAATTTTGCTAGCAGTTTTTACCAGAAGTCCCAACCGATTCTTATTCTTCACGCACACCTAGATATTTATAACTCTCAACGATCCCAATATCGGCAGTTTTAATGATAGTAGGTGATGAGCTATAAGAGGACTTCCTAAAATCAATAATCATGTCTTTAGTTTTTGACACATTAAGTGAAAGGAAGGACTCATCACACCAATCCACAAAAACATCTACAACCTGTCCATGGCCTGACTCGCCCCCCACTAGAAGACTGACGATCACTGTGTCATCAGCAAACTTCAGGATGTGTCTGTTCGTGAAACTGCTGCGACACTCACTCGTGTACAGAATGAACAGAAGGGCAGAGAGGCAGCAACCCTGGGGTGATGCAGACTCACAATACTTGAAATGTGTCAGAGGTTGTGTGTGGAGGCGTGGAAGAGATGACCCAAACGCAGGACTCACGGTGCAGGAATGAAGAGGATTGATTGGAGCGGGTGAATGAACAAAGCAGGAATGATGGAGTGGCTGGCTGACTAACTGAACATACAGACGGAGAGACGACATTAACATCATATGAACATCAATGACACGACAACGATCGGATGGAACTGAGGACTTAAATACACGCTGGGTGATGAATGATTCGAAACCGGTGAGTACGCAGCTGAACTTAGTCTGACTGATGATACATGGAAATAACTGGAACACAATACGCAGGCGGGATGCTGGCACAGAAAACATAGATGTGAAAATAAACTGAACATGACAAAACGGAAAACACTGGGTCAACAACCCAGGAACCCTGACAAAATGTGCCGTTCCCTTGTATTCTTATTCCTATTTATTCGATTTATCCCTTTTGTATTCTCTGTATTTAAAAATGTGTATATGTGGTATATTTCTGCTCGCATTCTGCAACTTCCGTTGGTGCTGTGCTACTGGAAACTGAATCTCCCGGAGGAACCCACCCGAGGGATAAATAAAGTTTCATCTAATCTAATGTAATCTATAGGGCAGTGCAGGGCTTTGTATCTACCACTCCGCTGTGATATAACGAGCAGTCATGGTCACGTGGCTTTCCATTGCCCTGGAGCTCCACCCATTTGTAGTTAGAGCAACAGAAGATGCCTGGGACAGTTCAGCCATAACTTTAAACTTCTCCTGCTCATACATGCTTGGAACGATCTTGTCACTGAAGTGGACGCGCAACGAGATATCATAGCGTGGCTCAAGCACGTTCATCACAGTTTAAACCTCTTGTTTTGCACAACAGACGCCGGCCTCCTGTCTGCAGCTAACACCCCAGTAGCTTTTGTAATAGCTTTAGCCCGGTCGGACTGGGCAGCAAAGGGCTGCTTAAGTGCCTTTTGCAAACTCCTCTGCTCCGCTATGTGGACCGCTTGCGCTTTCCAACACTTCAGCAGATCTTTAGTTTGGGCAGCACAAAATAACACATATTGTACTATACTGCCCACTTCCTGATCTTATTGGATCTGTGTGTGAGGTTGGTGAAGGAAACTCATGTTTACTGAGTGAGTCGCTGCCATTAGGAACTAGTTTTTATATCACAGCCTGGAAATCACACAGGACCATTTCTGCAAGTGAAAAGTCGTCATTGGAGGAAAATCATTGTAGAGTTTGTGCCACTGAAGAATTGTCCCAACTACATGTGCTGCTGACCTTTCCTTTAGGTGCACAGAGGAGTCTGTGGAAACATCCAGAACTGAGGCAGTGCTACAGATGTCTTCAAATAAAGTGGTGTATTATCCATGTTTATATGGATCACATCCAGTATCCTGATCTAACGAGCCCCCTTTGTGTGGATTTTAGAGCCTCTCACTTTTGCTGCGTCTGCGTCTCATTTCAAGCACAAGAGCAAGAAGTGGATGAAGAAATGGGGCGAGTGGGGTCAGTGTGGTGCACGTCAGCTGTGCTCACACGTTTTCACAAAGAACATGTGTGTTCATCGGCAGCATTAAGGTGCACTTTAGTCTTCATAATAATAAAGTATTCTGACTTTATTCTTCTGAATCCTCACAGTCATGCTGCAGCTCTGCTCTGCTTTAAGAAAATGTTCTACCAGGATGTTACGTTCCTAAACGTGTTCTCCAAATGTTCCCAAAGACTTTGTTCTAAGTAGTTCTACATGATGAAACATTCACACTAAGTTTAAGAAGGACGCACAAACACCATCTGTCCTTTCATCATGTGTACAAACGTGTTCAGATGTCAAATGTACCGTGAATGGATGCAAATGTGGATCGTTCCAATAACATGAGACAGTTTTGTGAGTGGATCACAGTTTGAAGTTCATTGAAACCTATAAGAACATGTTATTCAAACCAACTTTATCCAACAGGAAGCAGCATCAGGGGAACAGGAAACATTCAAATATGTTTACTGTAAGAACGGCACAAAGGAAGAAAACACAATCCTACACACGAGCACTTTAAAATGGACATTTAGCTTTTCAAACATCAGCTGCAATAACAACACTGTGCCCATTCTGATCAGACTGAAAGATTTATAGAGATTTATCCATGTGCTGGAAAAGGATTTGATATCAACATAGATGATTAGCAGGAGGATTTTCTTCATATTGATTTAGAGTTCAGTACCAGGAATATGTAGAATTAACATCTGTGCACATGACGAGTGATGAAGATTCAAAGTCAGGCTTTCAAAGGACGTCAGAGTTGGCGTCTCCATCTGTGACTGTCCCAGAGGAACCTACCTGAGGGATTATTAAAGATATGTCTATATAGAAAGACTTGCATTGATTCACAGTGTACAATTCTTTCTGATCTGTTAACATCTTCCTCCAAATCCTGTTTCTGCTGCATCAGAAGGGCTCAAACCTCCTGCTGTTTCTACTGGACCATCAATTCTACTTGATGATGATCTTCAAAGATAAAAATGTGAGTTTATTTGTGAACTCTGTGAAATGCGTCTGATGTTTAGTTTGAACCAATCCTGTGACAGCTGCAGCCACATCATTGCATACAAACGGGTGCGTTCCTGTTTAGACCTGCTGGCTGTCAGTGGGCTTCTTTCCATTTCAGACTGCTGGTGGTCGGCTGTGATCTAAACTCAACATGGCTCCTGTGTTAGAAGAGACGATGAGTTTAAATTTGCACATTTAATAGTTTCTTTCCAACACTGTGGAGCTACCAGCCCAGCATATGTAGCCCACAGATGTTCTACTAGTCATGGCCTCACCTTAACCCACTGATGCTGATCACACAGACCCACTAATAGAACTGTTTCATCAGGTTTATGCAGCGTCACCATTAATGTCACATTTAAACCACTCCAAAACCACTCCGCTAAACAGCCACCACAAAGCAACAAAAGAAAAACACAGTTCAACAGTCCAATCCCCCGGTCCAGTGGCAGCAAACACAGTTCTGGCGGCCGACCTGCAGGACGGCAAAACAAGCGGGGCCCGCTGCGGGTTAGACAGTGGCGGCAAAACAGTTCAGGTGGCCTACCTCTAACCCCTTGATGGAAACGCAGCAGCTCCGGCGGGCGGCCACGGGTCCGGCAGCCGCGGCGGAACGGTTCTGGTGGCCTGCCACGGGTCCGATGGCAACGTCGCTGCTCCGGTGAGCAGCAGCGAGGCGTGGCACATGGTCTATGACACGCTGGTCGCTGACATGGACGCACTGGACGTGGATGGCGTGGAGGCCGCGCTAGACGTGGAGGTCCCTCAGGTTCGCTGACCTCCGGCTCCGGCTGAGCGGGTCCCTCCTCGGCTGGCAGCGAGAGCTCCTCCTCCTCGGCTGGCAGCGAGAGCTCCTCCGGCTCGCAGAGCTCCTCCTCCTCGGCTGGCAGCGAGAGCTCCTCCGGCTCGCTGAGCCCCTTCTCGGCTGGCAGCGAGAGCTCCTCCGGCGCGCTGAGCTTCTCCTCGGCTGGCAGCGAGAGCTCCTCCGGCTCGCTGAGCTCCTCCTCGGCTGGCAGCGAGAGCTCCTCCTCCTCGGCTGGCAGCGAGAGCTCCTCTTCCTCGGCTGGCAGCGAGAGCTCCTCTTCCTCGGCTGGCAGCGAGAGCTCCTCTTCCTCGGCTGGCAGCGAGAGCTCCTCCGGCTCGCTGAGCTCCTGCTCCCGCTCGCTGAGCTCCGGCTCGGGCATGCTGAGCTCCTCCGGCTCGCTGAGCTCCTCAGCTGGCGGTGCGGGCTCCTCCGGCGCGCTGAGCTCCTCCTCGGCTGGCAGCGAGAGCTCCTCCGGCTCGCTGAGCTCCTCCTCGGCTGGCAGCGAGAGCTCCTCCGGCTCGCTGAGCTCCTCCTCGGCTGGCAGCGAGAGCTCCTCCGGCTCGCTGAGCTCCTCCTCGGCTGGCAGCGAGAGCTCCTCCTCCTCGGCTGGCAGCGAGAGCTCCTCCGGCTCGCTGAGCTCCTGCTCCCGCTCGCTGAGCTCCGGCTCGGGCATGCTGAGCTCCGGCTCGGGCATGCTGAGCTCCTCCGGCTCGCTGAGCTCCTCAGCTGGCGGTGCGGGCTCCTCCGGCTCGCTGAGCTCCTCCGGCTCGCTGAGCTCCTCAGCTGGCGGTGCGGGCTCCTCCGGCTCGCTGCGCTCCTCAGCTGGCGGTGCGGGCTCCTCCGGCTCGCTGAGCTCCTCCGGCTCGCCGAGCTCCTGCTGCTGCTGGACGAAGTCTGCGGTTTCCCGAGCTTGCACTACCCCCCGGGCTTTATGCAGGGTGCAAAGGCAGGCGGAAACTCCCTTAAGCTGGCCGAGGTAGGGAGTTCCCTCCAGGATTGCCTCGATGGCGTTTTTTTTTTTTTTTTTCTGGAAGTGACATCAGAAACAGCAGCATGTGACATCACGTGATGGCGGAGCTTCAGTTCATCCTTTGTCATCCTTTTTTTTTTTTTTTTAATAGGACAGGGGGAAAGAATGAAAAAAAGAGGGGGAGAGGAAGAAAGAAAACCAAAGGGGAGAAGAGACGGTGAGAAGGGGGGGAAGAGAGAAAAAAAAAAAAAAAAAAACTCCTGGGTCACCTGTATGGAGAGAAAGAAAAACAAAAAAAACAGGGGAGACAGCAAACAACAAAGAGCAACATAATAATAAAAAAAAAAGCACCATCACAATAAACTAGCTAGTCATAGATATCAATATTTACTAAATAATAAACGATATTGTGCAGCACGCAAGATAGACAGCGCACAGTGTGCTTTGAGGCAGCAGCCAAGAAAGCTGTAGTCCGCATCTGTGAATACCCATGTGTACACCTGTGTGCATACCTGTGTGGATCAGCATGCTTGCATTCCAAAGGTTTCTCCATGTAATGATCTGCTAGAGAGTGTGGGGGGGCCACAGCCCCGTCCTCTATGGTATCAAGCAGGTATGGAGGAGATCAAAACTCCAGACATCCAGAGGCCCCCAGAACACAAGAGACCAAGGAAGACCCACAGAGGGGCAGCCGCGCCACTGTCCCAGTAAGAGCTAAGGAGAGTCCCAGATGAGAGCTCATTCAGCAGCCGCGGAGCAGAAGCCAGGGGGAGTTGCAGTGACGCGCCGGTGAGCTCCGCCGGCAGCCAGCTGTGCCTGAGTGACCGAGCCCCAGGCCGAGAGGCCGGGGGCACCCCACCTCCAAAGTGGCCCGAGCGAGCCCCAATAAGCGGCCGCCAAGGAGTGAGCCGGTGTGTACCCGGACGCCCACCCCCAGATACAAAGAACCACCAACGCACCGATACCTGAGGGAGTCCGCCACCGGCAGGGGAAGTGGTGGTGGGTGGAGATAGGCCTCCAAACCTTGGAGGGCCCGAGATGTCCCCAGAGAGGTGGCGTCTGATACCCAACCTGACATATAGACACAGACATACAGGCACACACAGACACAAACATCCATTCCCACCCTCATGCTCTCATATGTACTTCACACTCAACCGACGTGGAGACAGACATAAAGGGACGCTGTATACACGATCACACTCCCCAAGCGTACTCTACTAACCGGGTCTAGGTACCCTTGCCCCTGGAGGGGGGAACTGCACCCAGACCCAGGTGGTGTTACCCTTTTCCCTGCGGTGGGGAGAGGCAGACCGCCCCGACTCCGCAGCAGCAGGGAGGCCCCAGACCGCAGTCGGACGGCCCACTCCTCCTCCTAGTCCTAGCCCCCCCGCTCCAGTAGGCCGCAGAGAATGGGGGTGAGAGAAGACTCCAAGCCTCCCTCCACCCGCTCATTGTAGTGTTGATGCATGTGTGTTCTAAGGTGCAATTAAAACCCAGGAGGGCATAGAGCTACCTGCCAGAGAGCAGCAGGTAAGCGCATAGTCCCTCCTGCTAGCCCTCAATGTCTACATGTATTTAAAATTGAGAGGTGGGCAACGACGCCAGGGGTGAGGTGTACACCCTGATGGTAACTTGGACTCCGTGTATCGTGCCCACCCCCAAGATCCTATATGTATGTGTAATGAGAGTGTGAGTAATGTGAATGTCTAAGTTGTGGGATAAAATTGAGGCAGAGGCAGCCAGAAGGGGACAGAGGGAGGGGGGGGTAGCCTCCTCTGCATCCTGGTGACATACCCCTACTCCAAGGCCCTGCATGTGTGGGTGGTTGTGGTGGAGCGGGAAGAGGGAGGCAGCTGGAGATGGGGAGGGAAGGAAGGGAGGGGCAGGTGACCCCTCCCTGGGGCCAGCTCCCCCGCTGACCCCAGTAGGCACTCCCACACTCTGCGACCCGCCAGGGAAAGGGGGGCCCAGGCCCATCCAGACCGGGGCCCAGCGCAGCAGCGCCCCCCGGCCCCACAGAGCCCGGGACAGTCCACCCAACCCCACCACAGAGAAAACTGCACCCACCCCACCATCCACTCGTCTTCCAGACTACATGAGACAATAGACGCCCAGGCTGAGATCTTCCTCCACCTCTCCTGTATCTCCCCCTCCTGCAGAGAGTTCCTGAGGCGAAGAAAGCTCCTGCAAGGTGTAACAATCTCCCCCACCGGTTGAATAGCCCCACAGGCGACTCGACACACCGGCGGCACCCTGCGCCAGGGATGGGCTCCCATGCACCCACCCGCCCACAACCCCGGCAACACACAAACCAGGACCCAAGGCCCCGAGGCCCAGCCAGGGCCCCGGCCCAGAGATGGAGCGCCCCCAGACCCCCACGCCCATCCCGGACCCACCCAGGGGCAGACAGGCTACCAGGTCAGTAACCCACGTCCATCACCACAGACCCTCCCCTAGCCCCGCTGCACGCAGCCACGAGGAAATGGTCAGAAAAAGGCCCCCAACCGGACATGACCGCTACCCCGGGTTGAGCCCCCCAAGGAAGATGCCTCCGGGGAACCCCCCGACGCCCTAAGCCTGTCCCTGCCCCCATCAAAAATCACAACATTGAAGGCGGGACCAAACTATGACCCCCCACCCCCACTAGGTGATGGAGCCGATCAAAGGAGCCCAGAGCAATTGATCTGATGTGGTGGCCGAGGCTGTATCAAAACTAATGTAATCTAATAGATAATTTCTATATTGGTTAGAATTAAGATTGTTTTTATTTTTCCAGTTCATGAGGACAGTTTTCTTGGCTATGCATAGGGCAGTGAAAACCATATGGGCTAAATTGTTTTCTGAGGTGACATTATCTAAGCTGCCCAACAAACACACTAAGGGGGAAGTTGGAATGTTACATTTCAGACACTTTGATAAGTCTTCACATATCTCGCGCCAAAACTTCTGCACTGGTGGACAGAACCAAAGAGCGTGAATGTAATTGTCTGGTGTATTGTTTTGACAGTGTGAGCAGTTGTTGGAAGATGTAAAGCCCATCTTGAACATCCGATGACCTGTATAGTGCACTCTATGTAGTATTTTGTATTGTATTAATTGCAGACTGGGATTTTTAATCAATTTAAAAGTTTTTAAGCATACCTGAGACCAGAAGTTTTGGTCTAAACTGACTGATAAATCTGCTTCCCACTTTGCAATAGGAAGGGATATTGATTCATCTAATTTAGAAAGTGTTCTGTATATTTTAGATAATAATTTGGGGGATTTAAGAGTAAGGAAATGTGCCGCACTTGGTGGTATTTGTAATTCAACTTGACTGAGGTTAAATTTCTTTTTTATTATGGATTTAATTTGTTGATATTCTAAAAAAATTTTCTTGTTGATCCCATATTGTGCAACTAGTCTGTCGAATGGGATCAATTCTGTTCCCTCCAATATATGTTCTAAGTATTTAATTCCTTTACAACTCCATTCTGGGAAGTTAATCATATTATTGTTTTGTAATATGTCAGGGTTATTCCAGATAGGAGTACGTTTGCATGGGATTAATGAAGACGCCGTCAATTTTAGAAACTCCCACCATGCTGTCAGAGAGAAGCTGATGTTGATACTTTTAAAGCATTCATGTTTTTTGATGTTTGAGCTAATAAATGGTAGGTCTGAAATCTCTAGATCCTTGCATAGTGCCTGTTCAACATCTAGCCAAGGTTCATCTAGGAAGGTATGTTTTGACCATTCTGAGATGAACTGAAGCCTGTTGGCTAAGAAGTATTGGTGAAAATTAGGCAGATCTAATCCTCCTCTATCCTTGGTTCTTTGTAGCGTTTTTAAGCTGATGCGCGGGGGTTTATCTTTCCAAAGGAATTTGGAAATATATGAATCCAGAGATCTGAACCAATCTTGTGATGGTTTGTTAGGGATCATCAAAAATAAGTAATTTATTTTTGGCAAGATCATCATTTTTATAGTGGCGACCCTTCCCATGAGTGATATGGGTAAAGATTTCCATCTAGTCAGATCGCCTTCTACTTTCTTTAGAAGTGGGATGTGGTTTAGTTTAGTTAAGTCTGAAAGCTTAGGAGAAACATTAATACCTAAATATTTAATATTTCCGGATTGCAGTTGGGCAGAGGAAGAATTATGGAAGGAGCAGTTAATGGGGAGAACTGTAGATTTTGGCCAGTTAATTGAATAATCTGAAACTCCTGAAAACCAGTTTATTAGAGTAATTACCTCAGAGAGGTTGGTTTGTGTGTTTTGCAAAAAAAGCAACACATCATCCACATAGAGACTGATTTTATGTTCTATGTTCTTACATTTTATGCCCTTAATTGTTGTAGCCTGTCTAAATGCTGCTGCTAGAGGTTCGATAAAAATTGCAAAAAGTGAAGGGGAGAGTGGGCATCCCTGTCTGGTGCCCCTCAGGAGACAGAAGCTGGAGGATGTCTGGTCATTTGTTCTGATACGAGCCGTTGGGGAATTGTATAATATTCTTATCCAGTTTATAAAAGAGTTTCCAAAACCAAATTTGTGTAAAGTTGCGAATAAAAATTTCCAGTTAACTCTGTCAAATGCTTTTTCTGCATCTAGAGATAATATTATGGTTTCAATGTTTTTATTGTATGAGTAGTCTATTAAATTAAGTAATCTACGAGTGTTTGTTGAGGAGTGCCGACCTTTTATGAAACCAGTTTGGTCAGGATGAATTAAGAGGGGGGTTATTTTCTCTAATCTCTTTGAGAGAGCTTTGCAGATTATTTTAAGGTCTACATTTAAAAGAGAAATTGGACGATAGCTTGAGGGAAATAAAGGATCTTTGCCTGGTTTTAGCAGGAGACTAATGTTGGCAGAATTCATATTTGGTGGTAGTCTGCCCTTTTCCTCGATTTCCTGCAACATGCTGTGGAATACTGGTGCCAGAATTGTCCAGAATTCTTTGTAGAATTCTGCAGGGAAGCCGTCTGGACCTGGAGCCTTATTATTGGGCATACTTATCAGGGCTTCCTGGAACTCACTTGGTGTCAGTGGCGAATCCAGTTCCATTGCTTGACTGTCTAGTAATTTTGGGAGATTTACGTTGTCAAGAAACAGATCAATTTCATTTTTAGATGGGTTTATTTGTGGTGAGTATAAGGTTTCATAGAAATCCCTAAAAATGTTGTTTATTCTTCCAGGGTCATATATTGTGTTCCCTGATAAATCTTTAGCAGCACATATAGTTGTTTTTTCTTTATTTATTTTTAACTGGCTAGCTAGAAATCGACCTGATTTGTTACTGTGTTCAAAATTCTGCAAGCGAAGTCTTTGTATAAGGAATTGTGTTTTTTTTATTAATAGTTTCATTTAATTCTAGTTTTGTCTTGCGTATTTTGTTCAATGTTTCCTGATCTTGGTTGCACGCGTAGGCTTCTTCTAGTGATTTGATGGTTTTTTCTAATTCCTGAATGTTTTTGTTTTCTTCTTTCTTTTTGTGTGATGAGAAAGAAATTATTTTACCTCTCATCACAGCTTTTCCTGCTTCCCATAGAACAGAAGCAGATATTCCGGGAGTGTCATTAAAGTCTAAGTATGAAGTCCATTCCTTTTTAAAATATTTAATAAAGTCTTCATCTTTAAGCAGTGATGTATTAAATCTCCAGTTTTTACTTGGCGTAGTATTATTCTTGTGTATTAGTTTTAAAGATACAGGAGCATGATCACTGACAGCTATAGGATGAATCTCAGTGTCTGAAATGTCACACAGTAGTGAGCTGCTGACCAAAAAATAATCCAGACGAGAATAGGAGTGATGAACATGCGAGAAAAAAGTATATTCCTTACTGGTGGGGTGAAGGGAGCGCCATGCATCGCGAAGGCCAAAGTCGCTCATATACTGTTTGATTATATTTGTGGATTGCCAATTGCGCTGAGTTCCTGCTGTGTTGAGCCTATCCATTTCTTCATTTAGTCCAAGGTTGAGGTCACCGCCAAGAATGAGTGCGCAATCGAGGTGTTCAGAGAGTGCACTAAAAAATCCGTGGAAGAATGAGGGTTCATCAACATTTGGACCATATATACTTACAATACATAGTTTTTTGTTCAATATTGATAGTTTAATAATTAGAAATCTACCCTCTGGATCTATAACTGTATCGAGTACTGTAAAATTAACATTTTTATGTATTAAAATTGCTACTCCCCGTTGTCTAGAATTATAACCGGCTGCAAACACGTTAGGAAACTCAGGTGTTTTAAGTTCGTTTAAACCTGTGACAGGTCTGTGAGTTTCTTGTAATAAAACAACATCTGCCTGTAGTTTTTTAAGCTGGTTAAATATCTTTAACCTCTTTCCTCTGGTGCCAGCTCCATTTATATTCCATGTGACAAACCTCAGCATGCCCTTAATTGTGTGTGTATGTCTAATGATGTACGCTGGGTGTTTCGTTTAGACAGGTGGAGAGAATGTGGAAACATCCCTTGTTTGTAAATGGAAAGAGAGAGAGAGAGAGAGAGAGAGAGAAAAAAAAGTGTGGTGAGAGGCTCCATAAGTCTGACTATGTGTGTGAATATTCACTAATATGAACAAGCGTGGCTTGCTTATGTGTCCTGCAAGTCTGTGCGTGCTGTGAGGCTGTTGTGAATGTGCTGCCGTTGAGCTGATGTGTTTGCGTGATCGTGGTGTGAAAATATGGAGAAATAGAGGGTGTTTGTTTGTAGGTGAGTGGGGAAGTAGGTGATCACAGCAGTGAAAGACAAGAGAAAGAAAGAAACCACATGAACTGTGAGCAACAACAAAAAAAAAGAGACGAAACGGAAACATTCCAATTAAAGCAATGACGGAGGGTGACGGTGTTATATCTGCTATGACATCATATTGATATTACTAGGTTAAACAAATGTTAAAGGAGAAAGTGTGAATGAATAAGAAAAGAGTGTAGCGGGTTCTTATCTGGAGTGCAGTCAGTATAACCACGGTGTGGTGCCGGGGTCGCGGTACAGCTGTCCGTCCACGTAGAGCCGGTCCACAGCGATGACAGCACGGGAGCCTTTCTGGATAAAGCTACGTCGAACTGGGAACAGGACCTTGCGTCGTTCCAGGATCTCTTTGGGGAACTGGTCGTTCACGCTGAAGTCCGTTCCTTTCAGCTCTCTGCCGCGACTCTTCACCTGTTCCTTTTGTTTGAATTGGCTGAATTTGGCCACGATAGGCCGTGGTCTCCCAGTCCGCGACCGAACGCCCCCCAAGCGATGTACTCTATCGAAGTCGATGTTCTTTACGGTGTCCTCCGGCAGCTTCAGGTGGATTTTGATGAAGCTTTTCACCGTTGCCTCCGCATCCTCTCCGGTAGATTCTGGAATACCAGAGAACACAAGATTATCTCTCATGCTACGGGCTTGTAGATCGATAACGGACTCTTTTATTTTTTTATTTTCAATGTTTAGCTGGGTCACGTTATCGGTGAGAGATTTAACCGACTCCCGTAGCGTGGCATTTTCAGCGGCAAGCGTTTCCACCTGCTGCTGGCTGAATTCCAGGGATTCTCTCAGAGATTTAAATTCCCGGTGTAAAATCTCCACCAGGGCCAGCCTCGCATCGAAACTGGACAATCGCTTGTCGATTGACTCCAGGATGTCTGCGATGTCTTTGCCGGCAGGCGATGTTGTACCGGGGGATTCTGCCGGGCGAGATCTCTTCGATGACGGCGTCTCAATTTTGGTCGGGGAGGATGCACTCTGGGCCTTCTTCATGACTAAATCTTGAAAACAGCGGTCGATGTAATCTTGGAGAGCGTCTAAACTCTCCCCGTTGTCCTCCAGGGTGTTAGAGATGATAGAACAGATGTTGTTAGTTATATGACAATCGATTAGTATATTTGGTAATATTGAAGCTTGAAAAACCTTTGTTAAACTCTAAGGTAGCATTTGCTTTTTTTTTTTTCCGCCAGTTCTCCGGCGTCTGACGTCACCTACAACATGGGTCGCTTACCTTACTCGTCACTTACCCTCGATGGCGTTTAACCCCACCACTCTTGCCCTTGTGTTGGTGGTGTGAGTCACCCAGTCCATCAGGCGTTGGACGCGTGTGAGGTCGCTCTCCCTGGACAAGGCCGCTGGAGTGGGTAGTGGAATGGAGGCTGCTGCTGGTGGAGAAGATGGCTGAGCGGGTGATGTGGATGGTGAACAGGATGAAACGGTAAGCGGTGAGGTAGATGTCGCGGGGGATGATTCAGCAGGTGACGGCTGGATTACTAGCTGGGCGATTGGCTGTGGTACGGCTACAAGCCGGGCAGCCGGCTGTATAAACATAGCCCCAGAATAAACAGTTCTAGACGAAACGGTCCTAACTCCTGGGTCCGAAGGAACATCAGGAGCACAGTCTCTTGAACCAGGAGGAAAATACTCGTTCTCAAAACTAACATTGTCATTCTCCCAAACAGGAGAAACACGAGCTCTAGGGTTCACGGAGCTGGCATTCACAGCCTTGGGGGAAACAGTCTGTTTATCCCTAGGCACGAAAGGTGAAAGAAGGGAGACTCTGTCACTCACCCTAGGCGGTTGTTTGAGCTGAATCCCTGGCTCCTGCTGGAGCTGTGAGTGCTGGCTGCGTGTTCGCTGCCTCCCTGTAGAAGAGGGAGGGTCGCTGGCGGAATGTGACGAGGGCGGATTCTGATGTGGCTGCTCCTGCTGTGATGTGGAAATGCTGGGTGAGTCAGGTGGCACGATGATAATTCCTAACATTTTGTAAAAAGCTTGTGCAGGTGTAAGCAGATTGCTTGCAGGCTCGTAGTAATCCTCCCGGGACCGGCTGGAGCGTTTTCTGCGAGACCGAGGCGTCCGCGGGGAGGAAACAGACGAGTGGGCCGACGGGTAGGCTGCCAGCGAGGAACGGCAGCACGGAGGCCCTCCAAGCACTAGTCGGGTCCCATCAAAACGGGAGCTGCGCTTCCGCGGTGAGTCCGCTGGGTCCATAGTGGCAGGATCGTTCTGTCACGGTCTGGGGGGCAGACCGTGGGGGGTGTTGGAGAAAGGACCCAAACGCTGGACTTAGAGGAATGAACAGTGGGTTTATTTACAGTGAGGTAAATGTACACCACACAATAATTCTCCAAAGTGCTCCCTCGACTCCCGTGACGTGTCTTCTCCCAAGTGCTGGTATCCCGTGCTCTCTGCCCCTGTGCCTTCACACACCCCGTGTGTCTTGCAGTCCTGTGTTCCGCTGTCCTCCTGAGGAAAAACAGACACAGCCGTTATGGCACCAACTCCGGCAGGCATACACTTAACAACACTAGAGACACTGACGTGGAGTCTAACTCAACGATCCTGCGCCGGAGGAAGCTCCATCGCTCTGTTAAGTAGCTCCCCCGACGATCCTGATCAGAAGCAGGTGTGTGGGAAGCTAGGCGTGACCAGCAGCTGGCAGGGCCACACCCATCAGGCCTGCAGGTGGCTGTCCTTCATCCTCCAGCCTCACACACACACACACACCAGCATGGAACACAAGAGCACAGTGCAGCAAACATACATCCAATACACTAATAACAATAAAAGGTCCACACTGTTCACGAACCCCGAGTCCCCGGAACCGGGTCCGTGACATGTTCACCTGATCTGAACCCCATTGAGAACCTGTGGTCCATCATCAAATGTGAGATTTACAAGGAGGGAAAACAGTACACCTCTCTGAACAGTGTCTGGGAGGCTGTGGTTGCTGCTGCACGCAATGTTGATGGTGAACAGATCAAAACACTGACAGAATCCATGGATGGCAGGCTTTTGAGTGTCCTTGCAAAGAAAGGTGGCTATATTGGTCGCTGATTTGTTTTTGTATGTCAGAAATGTATATTTGTGAATGTGGAGATGTTATATTGGTGTCACTGGTAAAAATAAATGATTGAAATGGGTATATATTTGTTTTTTAAGTTGCCTAATAATTCTGCACAGTAATAGTCACCTGCACACACAGATATCCCCCTAAAATAGCTAAAATTAAAAACAAACTAAAAACTACTTCCAAAAACATTCAGCTTTGATATTAATGAGTTTTTTGGGTTCATTGAGAACATGGTTGTTGTTCAATAATAACATTATTCCTCAAAAATACAACTTGCCTAATAATTCTGCACTCCCTATATAAAGATTATCTGAATTTGTTTGATTTTATGTGACCCATTAGAATTAGCATTTAATGCATATCTCATTCACGTATCTTAAAGTGTTGTAAGAGTAGGGGAGACCGGGGATAGTTGTAACGTGGGTCAGTTGTAACACTTTCAATTTCTCCAATCAGGGCTAAGTTTCAAATGATGTGACTCATCCTGTGCATGCCCAACTCAGTTCTGCTATCACATGTGAAAAATCAGCACATTTTGTCAAACACAGACAATTTAACATGAAAAAAAGTCATTTGTATGCCAAAAAGTAAGTTTTTCTACTTTATTTCAATTTGTAATAGCATCATCTGCTTTGCAGTTAAACTCATCAAACCTAAATTATGTTATTTGCATGTCTATGGGGATATATTCTGTGTAGGTCTTTAGTGCTAATGTTTTAGCCGTTGGCTGTAATGTTAGCTAGTTCGTGGCTATAGGAGTCTGGGTCAGTTGTAACAGCAACAGTCGGGGTTAGTTGTAACAATAATGCAGATGTTACAACTTACCACACTATTACTTTAACTTATATTAAACAAGTTGGGGCAACGACATCAGCAGAGAGAGGTTCACTGGTCGCTTTTGTATATGCGGTTAATGCCATTGGCAACACAATTCCTCCACTGTTTGTGTTCCCACACATACATTATGCAGACCACTGTGTCAGAGATGGACCAGTAGGAAGTACTGGTAGTGGAAATAAATCAGGATGGGTGCAAGAAACAGATTTCCTCATCTTTCTGAAGCACTCTGCAAACCACACCAAGGTAAGCCAGGATAAAAAGTAATGGAATTGTGATGCTGGTGAACAACTACATTTTTTCAGCTTCATTGTTATGTTCAAAATTGGTGCAAGAGTTGTAGGTTATAATGCCCACTGAGCCAATGAGGCCAAACTCAAGGAAGACCAACCAAAATTAATGAAATATTCAGTTGCAGAAAATTCCATAATTTGTCTTTTTTGGGGGGTTGGAATATGTTCAAAGTTAGATTTCTGCATTCTGTCACACACACACACACATAGCTACATAAATGGCTCTAAGTGCATTTATGTGTTGAATAAACAAAGATTACACGTTAATGTTTTGTTAGTACCCTTATTTCATTGTGTTACATTTTACCCCAGGATATGTTACAACTAACCCAGACTATGGGGTTAATTGTAACATTTCACTCTTCGTGTTTGAGACCATACCATGCAATGGGTAATTGTGCTGCAGAGAAAATAGCTGCACTATTTAATAGCCGAGACATGTAAATACTTTGCATTGCATTTTGAATCCACTACCTTAAAAGAGCTTCAATTTACAGACAGAAATGTCAAAAATGTTACAACTATCCCCGGTCTCCCCTATAATTCTGAATATTCTTCTGTTTCTATCAGTCTGATATCAGGTAGATCTATAATAAATGTTAGAAACCAGTTCTTCACTCTGATGTGAATCATGATCAGATCTCATTGAAAATGTATTTTCTTGTTGTGTTTAAGAGCAGATTGATCAGAGCACCATGTTTATCTGCACTATGTTGTTTTAATTGCTATAAATAATATATACTGGCATTTAACATTGTTGTGATGCAGCACTTCACTTCATAATATGGACTTTACTGCTTTGATTGTGTTTTTATTTTCAGCTTTTTGTTAGGAATCATTTCTGAAATAAATATATAAATATACGTTAACAGGCTGTTTGTTGCTGCTGTTCTGTCAGTGACTCCACAGAGCCAGCTGACCTTAGCTTAACGACTGTTAGCCATCTCTATGTGAGAGCAAGAAGTTTGAATGAAAACAGTAAAGTGTGTGTGTTAATTCTCTGGTCTCTGCACTTTAAAAAAGTTTCTTAAATGGAAGAAAGAGAAACAGATTTTACACGTGAACCAAAGACAGAGTTATGAACGCTGGACTGTAGTGTTTAAACCGAAAGAATCAAACTCTGCCTTTAGAATACAATTAGGATGAACTTTAATCCTGGTCTCATTCTGGTGTGTAAAACACAATGATTGACAGATCACTGTTAGTACATCTCAGAGAGAGTTTCTGTCTCAGCAGAGTAATAGATTACACATCTACAGTATCTGATCAGCTGCTGTGGAAAGTCAGTTTTGAGTCTTTTTAGACACAGAGATAAAATATTTTTGATCAAATGCTGATAAATAAATAGATTTTAGAATATTTGTCTTTTTTTCAGCTGAGAATCTGATTAAAACTAAGTAATAACTAATCTTTATACTTTTTTAACTCAGCAAACATGAAACTAACGGATGCTTTGATCATTTGCATTTTTTGATCTACTTTTTATATGATGTGTAAATGATTAAAGGCAAAGTGTTTTGTTCCTCTGCGGTTTGCTCTGTGGCCTTACAGTAACATGTTTACTTCAGGAGCTCCAGTTTCTCCAGCCAGCAAATACATGTCACACTAAGGGAATGCTTCATGCACCAATGACATCATCACGCAGCCACACCCATTTATACCAAAGGAGGCACCAGTAAGGTCTTATGGAATGATTAACCTAAACTGATGAAATGATGAAAGCAGAACCGAAACGTCAGATTTTGAGCCACCATATTATACCATGTGGGAAGCATCTGATTGGACGTGGCTTCATTTTTCAATATAACCTACAGCCAATCCTGTAAAAACAAAGAGGAAGAACCATCAGGAGTGCCAGTGTACTGCATGTGCTTTTATGTATGAATGTGTGTGTGTGTGTGTGTGTGTGTGTGTGTGTGTGTGTGTTTGGGGGGGGGAGGGGGGGGCACGCTCAAAAAGGGACTGAGCTTACCCAGTAATCAAGCAAGTTTAATTTCAGCTATTTAACCTCCCTTTAACAGGAATACATGAATAATGATCAGTATGCTGTTTGTTTACAAAGGGTTAACCCTGAGTTTACCAGGGTATAAAGCGGGTTCGCAAATTCAAGCAGCTGCAGCTCAGAAAATTAAAAACTCAAACTGTCAGGAGCAGGTTCTGTTGTGTATGGATGAGTTTCACCCCAAAATCAACTGCAAGCATCTGTACTGATTTTGGTTTTCAGTGTCATTTTATTATTAAACTGCTTATTATTATTATCTGCTCAGAAATTCGTCTGCTGTGTTGGTGAGTCTACAGTAATATTGTAGGGTATTGAGAGGCTCAAGTGAAGCAATCTGACCATTTTCATAATTAATTTTGTTCCATGTTGTGTACTTCAACTTTCAGTGTTGCAACGCTGAATTTTGTCATGCTGGATTTAACAGTAACATCGTCAACTGTGTGAGTCAGATCATGACCATCAGCTTTTCCTCTCACAAACCCTCTCTCAGGACTGTAATACATCTTACGATAAAGAGCACTATCACAGTTTGTCTCCCTACCAAAGACTCCGACTGCGCACCAGTTAGAGTACAAGCGTTTGTCAAAAGGAACCGAGAACATGACGGCTATTTTCTTATCAGCTCTCTTTGCAGCTGTATCGTAGAGATCGTAGGCGAAGACTCCAACAGATCCTCGCCCGGTGCTGCCAGAGAACAGAGTGTTGCCACATTCAGAAGGCTCAAGTTTGGCTGGCAATGGGATTTGGCAGCGTCCGCTAACAAGATACAGACTGTTCAGAAAAAAGAAAAATATGAATTAATATTCTTATTCAAACAGGATCCATACTCCTCCTAATGAGGCAGGTGATCAGTTTGTTTAGAGAAAGAAACATATAGCTGTGAGGCGATGTGCAGGCAGCTTCTCAGTTACAGTAAAAAACGTTTCAAAGACAAACATGTAACTTCCTATAAATGACTCTAATTTCAAGTGCTGATGTGTTAAGTGTTTGTCTCCGTTGCAGCTTTCTTTGCACAAACACAAGTGTTATGCTGCTGAGCTCGATTCTACTTGGTTTGATGTGAATGTATCTTACTTTTTATTCAGCAGCACTCACCTGCATGAAAGGTCAGTATGTATGAGTTTGTAAAAGAAAGTGAAAAAAATAGATTTCAATTGCTTGCAGTTAAGATATTTAACGTGTAGAAATTTGCTTTACAGTAACAGAAAGATGCTGCCCACTTTAGAAATCATGACTGTAACACTAAAGAACAAATGTGCATTCACCTGGGCTCACAAAGGGTGTACCGGTCGCTCTTGTTTGTGATATAAATGGTGGACTGATGAGCACCCATGATGTCTGCAAACTGGAGAACAAAAAGAGAGAGAACAACATATTTCTGTCTGTGGAAGCATCTATACATCAGTGAGAACATGGCTAACGACAATGCACATAATACAAATGCCATCATAGTGTCTCAACAAAATCCAAGGTGTTCTAGATGTGGTGTTCAGAGCTGCCCTCCAACAGGCTGAGAATCGAAGCCAGAAACTAGGAGATGCTATAGGTGACTGAGTGGATCATACAGACGGTCCTAAAGGGGGACAACAACAGCTGCAGAGTGCCGGGTCTGTGACATGATCGTGTCATTACGGAGGCAGATGAGACCATGGTCTCGTACGATGTTACATCTCTCTTCACTTGCATCCCAGTCACGGAAGCGTTGGAGGTAGTTCCTAAGAGTTTACAGGATGACCCCAACCTCAGCAACAGGACCGCTCTCAGCATCGACCACGTGTGTTTGCTTTGGAACTGTCATCTTACATAAAAAGGTCAGTTCTACATCCATCATTGTCATCCACACCTTAGAGGTGTCTTAGAGCAGCGGGCCCCAACCCCCGGGCCTCGGACCGGTACCAGTCTGTGAGTCGTTTGGTACCGGGCCGCGAGAGTTGAGACTCGGGTGTGAAATCTATGGTTTTCAGGGTTTTTATCAGTTTTCAGCGTTATTTTGTTATCATCTTTTTTCGTTAACTCGGTTTTCCTGGGTCTTTTCACGTGTGTTATGAACAGTGTTGGTCAAGTTACTTGAAAAAAGTAATCAGTAACTAATTACTGATTACTTCCCCAAAAAAGTAATCCTGTTACTTTACTGATTACTTATTTTCAAAAGTAATCATTTACTTAGTTACTTTTTAAAAACACGATTTACAACCTGAAGAGGTGATAAAGCGATAGATCTTTTAGCCCAATTCTACTTTTCTACATAATCCATCATACAAAATGTAATCAAATGGAAAAGTCTCTTTTTAAAACTTGTTTTATCAGTTTTAATCTTTTAACTTTATGCATCAAGCAAAAATGTAATTATATGCAACATTCACTGACTGGAAGAAATTAGTTTATCATTTAAACCTATTTTCTGCACATTCCAGCACATAAAATATTTTTTGTGTTTACACTGTCTTTCAAATAGATGCAAGTAAAACACAGCAGAAAATAAATAAAGTCAAAGACTCAGCGGTCCTGTTGCTCTATTTTCACCTGTAAAGCAGGAGCAGGGTAGGCGGAGGTTTACCCTGGTGCAGGTGTGCAGCGGTCAGTGGAAGAATCCGCGAGTTTCTCTGTGAGTTTCCCATTACGTCGTAGTCAAAGGAGCTTGCAAAGAAAAGCGTCTGGACTTCTTTAAGTTGCTTGAAGACGTTTCACCTCTCATCCGAGAAGCTTCTTCAGTTCTAAGGTCAAATGGTGGAGAGTCCCAGATATAAACCTAGTGGGAGTAACCCCCCACAGAGGGACAAAAGGACCCCCTGATGATCCTCTAATCGCCTGAGCCAAGCTGTGAAACTGGGTGTGGGTCCCAATCAGCCAGAGTTTCGGGTGTGTTCATTGTGAAACCTGGCCCCACCTTATCATGCGAATTCCTGAGGTCAGATGGCCCAGGATGTGAGAGGGCGTTAAGGCGTCTGGGAAGGGATCTCAAAACTGGATTATAGATGGCAGAGAGTTGGTGTCGTAAGCCCCGCCTCTGTTCAAAGATGGTCGCTCACAGTGGACATAGATGGCTTCTTTCACTCCTCTTTCAAACCATCTGTCCTCTCTGTCCAAAATGTGAACATTGGCATCCTCGAAAGAGTGTCCTTTATCCTTAATGGCCAATGTTCACATTTTGGACAGAGAGGACAGATGGTTTGAAAGAGTTTTTTACGACCAATTCACCAGCATCAGACTCTAACTGTTTCTGGTCTAATCTCTAACATCCCTAAATTAATTTAAAAGCGTCAACCAACCCAAACTTTGCCTGAAGCTCTATTTTTGGCGTTTCACAGCCAAGGCTTTCCCCGAAGTTTTAAGTTAAAATTACACGCCCGAAGTCCAACTTCTGCTGGCCAAAAAAGCGCAGATACCGTTCCAAACGGTAAGGAGACTCTAACTCCTAGCTTAATTCCAGGATGCCCTGTACCCCACAGTTAAGCCACACTGAACTAACCCTCTTCGCCGAGAGGTCAATGTCGCGCGTCCACGACAAGGAGGGAGCGTAACCTCCGGGCTCTGCGCTTCCTAGAACTCCCACGGTTCCGTTCTAAAATAATTTATAATACTTTGAAACAACAATCAGCACCCAAAACAAGTGTATGACTGAGGCAGATCTATCCTGATGGACAATGGGGACTCTAACCCACAAAATGACCAACAAAGGTCTGACCTAATAACCAACCGGGACTTTAACCCACAAAATGACCAAATTCCCTACCAAACTACTTGAGACCAACTCAATTTCTTTGGGACTTCAACCCAGTATGCAGACTCAAACTGCTTTCATTTCTTTCTTCTTAGCAGACTCTACTGCTTCTACTCATGAGATTTTCATCAAAATCAAAACAGACATCACCAGTAATTTCAGTGAGTAGACTTAAATTTTATCATGTCCAATTTGGCACACTTTGGAAATAATTCAACAGGTAGTGCCTTACCTTTGGATAAGCCGGCTTATGCCCACTCACTTCGACCACTGGAATTCATGTCTGCCCGTCAGACCACCGAACCTCTCCATCTACACCTCCCCTAACCCCACTAGAGAGATATGGCATAAGAGGGATAGCATACAAGTGGATGAAAAGTTACCTGGATGAAAGATATCAATATGTCGAATTCAATAATGTAAAATCTAAGCAGTTGAAGGTAACTTGTGGTGTTCCTCAGGGCTCTGTGCTGGGCCCTAAATTATTTATATTATATATAAATGACATATGTAGTGTTTCCAAACTGTTAAAATGTGTATTGTTTGCTGATGATACGACTCTGTACTGCTCAGGTAAAAACTTAGAACAGCTTCTGACTACAGCGGAAAAGGAGTTAAATATATTAAAAAACTGGTTTGATGTAAATAAGTTATCATTAAATATAAAGAAAACAAAATTGATTATTTTTGGCACTAGACAAGTGAAAAATGTATCTAAAATAAGGGTTAATGGAATTGAAATTGAAAGAGTGTACGAAAATAAATTTCTTGGAGTGATAATTGATGATAAGCTGAGTTGGAAGTCTCATATAAACCACGTGAAAACAAAAATGTCAAAAACCATTGCTATTCTCTATAAAACAAAGCATGTCCTGAACAAAAAATCATTATACACACTTTATTGTTCTCTGTTGCTTCCATATACGACTTAATCTGAATACCCTGAAATTTTATGATTTAGTTGAATATAAAATGGCACAGATAATGTATAAAGCACAAAATAACTTGCTTTGCCCCAGTACTCAGAAGCTGTTCAAAGTCAGAGAGAGTCAATATGACTTAAGGGGAACAGATTTCTTTAAGAAAAACAAGATGAGGACAAATATAAAGCAGAGATGTGTTTCTGTTAGAGGAGTTAACCTGTGGAATAGTTATGACAGTGATTTAAAAAGGTGTAGTTCATTTTCCTTGTTTAAAAACATGTTTAAAAATAGAGTATTAGAAAAATATATATATCAAGAATGAAAAGAGCAAAAAGGAGAAAAAAAAACAACCTCTTGATTCTTTTGCTTTGATGTAGTTACTTATCTAAGGTGGAAAGTTTTTTTTTCTTTGTTTGTTTGTTTGTTTGTTTGTTTTGTTTGGTTTTTGCTTTGTTTTATTATTTTCTTCAAGCCCTGTGTACAGGAGCTGCATACAAAAAGATATTTTGTGAAAAGGGTTGGCGTAATAAGCAAATGCTTCAGCCAATACCTTTTGATTAGCCTTGTCTCATGCTTTCTTTCTTTATGGTAGATTTTTGTTCTGTTTTCACTGTTTGTTTGTTTTTCCTCACTGTTTTCACTGAGATTTGAATTTGAATGCTAATCAATAAAATCAAAAATCAAACGTAAAATCAATCAATTCTCCCTCCTCAACCACCGGACGAAGCCCCCAAAATGTTAAGGTTCAAATATTGAGGAAGGAGAGTACAAACCACCTTGGTCCAGAAGATCCTGGTCAAACAATGATTTTAATGAATACACACGTGTGGGAAGAACAACTCTGTACGCAGACAGCAATCGATCTTCGACTTAATCAAAGCATACACAGATTTTTATAGCATCAGGGTTTGATTTAACGACGCCCCTTCATCCGTCACCTACAAAAGATATACAGACGTCAAATCAACCACAATGACTTTTAACACAGTTTAAAAGAACGTCGTCTTCTATTTTCATGGCCGGTACTTCCTGTCCACCTTTCAGTTCTTGTCTTGAAGTGAATTGTTCCTCTTTTACAAAGACACTTTTCGCAGTTACAACCAGACATGACTAACCTCTTTCCTATAAATACATCTAACTCATGTGTTTGTGTGTGTGTATGTCACGACCTCACTCAGCCTCTATGTCACCTCTCTCTTACTGTCTTGTCCTTAAATGCTCTTTCTCAATCCACCTGTTGCACTTCTGACCTTTCTCTGACTTTGAACCTTTGTCTGGCCAGTTTGTCAGTTAAAACTGGTCGTCCATCCACTCCTCTCCAAAGGCAACCCTCTTTTCGGGCTCCTTTGCTCTGCCACACCTTTTTCTCTTTCACCAGAACAGAGGCTCATCCTAACTGAGACTATGTATATGTCATCTACTAAATAAATATTTTAATCAAGAGCCTCTACCAAAAGCTTAGTAAAAGACAATTTACTAAGTAATTCACCTAGTAATTCAAATAGCCTCGTCTAGCCTGCTTCTCAGAATACTTAGACTGCTTTCACTTCTGCTTTCGCTTCTGCAAACTCTCCTGCAAACTCTCTGCAACTTCCTGTCAGCCTGCTGCACTTAGTCTTTCTAAAAGACACACTGTTTAAACCTCTGAATACAATATCAATACTGCAGATTCTATTATTAATGCAATGGTAATAATGATGATTATTTAACAATAGCAGTAAAATAATTTCCCTGCTCCACAGTCCTAATGAAAGAGTGACAGGGTTATGCACAACAGAATAATCCCTTTGTATGGCTATCCCTTTCAGTCCTTGTGGCACATGTGGGTGCCATCCTGCTCCGGTCCAACCTACCACATCTGTCCAAGCACACCACTGATCTGTTATGTAGGTATAGACATGTTTGCTCCAGGAGGAGCCCCAAATAGCCTTACGAAAGCATATCATGGGATGATTGCAGACCCACACATCATATGCTTTCCAACTACTACTTGCTCCTGTACACTTAACAACGTCACACAAATCAAACATGAATGAACTGGTAGACCCTTTAACATAGTTCAACTCTATGCCATTATTTCTGCTGAGACATTCATCACCTTTACCTTTACCTGACCCCTCGCGCTTTTGTCTTTCTACCGATCCTGTTTTAGGACCTACAGTCTCAGGAACTGCTGGGCTGGACTGGCCTCCGTGTTCAGACAAGGGATCCGGAGTGCCTTGCAAAATACAGACAAAAGACAACAGAGCCATGGTTACTATTATTGCATATAATGCACATGTAGTTGTAAGGAACGTTTTAATACGTTTCTTCCCATTACATGTGTCTAATTCGTTTGTTTGCATCATGTTACATAAACTTTGTATTCTAGACTTGTTATATTGATTTTAGATTCTGGACTGAAACTCCCCTCTTTGTGGAGCCTTTAACTTATCACTGTCCCTTTCTGATGGCGTGGCGACCTTCTAGGCTGCTGCTCTTCTTTCTTCAGCCTTCCAGGTGGACTACTGGATGGCCTGTTGCACAGGTGAGAGGGTTTATTCTGCCTCTGTTTGTTGACACCTGTGTTGGTTGAAGCCTCTTCCTCAACCAAGCTCTCATGTGCTGGTGCACACTGCGACCAGTGATACCAGGTGTCGCCCTTCCCTTTCAGCTGAACTGCTGTAGTTGTCCTGGCAACGACCTCATATGGACCAGTCCAGCGTGGCTCCTTCCACTTCCGCTTGATGACCTTTAGCCACACTGCCTTTGCGTCCGGGACCTCTCCGTTCCCCGTGGGTCTCTCACAAGTGACCTGTTTTGTAAAGCTGGACACAAGAGCTTTCAACTCATTAAAATATTCTGCATGAGACCTGTTGCTTGTCCTGGGCTGCTCCACCGGGACCACTGTCCAGGGTGCTGGAAACTGTCTCCCAGTCTGCAGCTCGTACGGCGTGAAACCTGTGGATTGGTTAACAGAGCATCTTATGGTCATCAAAGCAATCGGTAAAGCTGAAACCCAATTCAACCCGGTTGCTGCACAGATTTTTGATAATTTGTTTTTTAAATTTAAGTTCATTCTTTCAACCTTCCCTTGAGATTGAGGATGGTATACCGTCCCAAACCGGTGCTTCACTCCTAACATGTTTTCTGCTTCCTCCAGGTCCTGATTTTTAAAGTGGGTTCCATTATCTGATCTAATGCACTTTGGAAACCCATGCCTGGGAATATAATGATTGATTAAGCACTTAATCACACTCTTGGCGTCCTCTCTTCGAGTTGCCCACGCTTCGGGCCATCCTGTCAAAGCATCTACACATACTAACAAATATCTTACTCCCCCTGGGCCCACATCAATCATGTCAGTAAAATCAATCACAATTTCTTCTCCTGGCCTCTCTGGCAGGAGAAACTTACCTGCTTCTGGTTTTACCACTGGTTTTGGATTATGTGCCCCACAGATTAAACATGTTCGGGCTTTTTCTCTTATCATGGCTGTTAGATCTGGGTGCCACCAGTGACACAGATTTTTCTCCATCTGTGCCACTCCCACGTGGGCAAGGCCATGAGCTTCAGTGATCTTTTGTCTGGCCAGTTTGTCAGTAAAAACTGGTCGTCCATCCACTCCTCTCCAAAGGCAACCCTCTTTTCGGGCTCCTTTGCTCTGCCACACCTTTTTCTCTTCCAGAGAAGCCTCCTCTTGAGCCTGTCTGGCTTCTTCTAACCTATTCACACCTGCCTCCTCTTCAGCCATCACTTGCACCATTTGCTGCCGTCCTTTATAGCCTGCTGCCTCCTTTGCTGCCTCATCCGCTTTTTGATTTCCTTTTGCCACCATGGTATTTGCCTGAGAGTGTCCTTTACATTTAATAATGCTCACCTCCCTTGGGTCATGCAGGGCTCCCTCCAGCTCCTCCATCTCCCTCCTATGGCAAATAGGAGTATTTGTTGCTGTTCGAAAGCCTGCTCTCCTCCACTGCTGAAGCTCCACATGAGCTGCTCCAAAAGCATAGGCTGAATCAGTATAAATGTTCACTCTTTTGTCTTTGGCTAATCTCAAAGCCCTGCTCAGTGCAATGACTTCTGCTCTCTGAGCCGACTGTTGTCCCTCAATTCTCCTTGCTTCTTTTATCTCAAATTCAGTTCCTTGTTTGCAGACTATAGCATAACCTGCTTTCAATCCTTCTTCATCACGATGACAACAGCCATCTGTGAACCAATCCTCAGCTCCAGGAATAGGTTCTGCTTTTAAATCATCCCTAACTTTCCCTTCAACTTCTGCTTTCCTAGCACAATCATGAGGTTCTCCTAATCCCATTAAATCTGCCATGTTGATTCCTTCATGTGTAAATGTCAGATTTGGAGCCTCTAGAACTTTACTCAATCGCTGTTGTGCCAATGATGTCATAGTGAACGCCTGCGAGTTCACGTAGGCCACCACGCCATGTGTAGTCAGAACTTTCAGTGGGTGTTCTCTCACTACATGTGCTGTTTTCTGTATTATTTTGGCAACCCCTGCTGCATGCTGTGTGCATGTAGGATGCCTTGCTTCTGCTGGACTTAACCTTATGCTGACATACATAAGTACCTGTCTTCCTCCATCTTTTTTCTGAAACAACACACCATTTATTATTCCATGTGTTTCAGAAATATCCAAGTAAAATGGCTCATCATAGTTAGGTGTAGCCAAATCTGAAGCTCTTGATAAGTCTTGTTTTAATGAAATGAACGCGGCTTCAGTGTCAAGAGTCCATGGCAGTTCAGCTTTAAGGTTTCGAGCACCAACTTGTTTGATCAAATCCCGTAAGGGAGCTGTCCTTCCTAATAAGTTCGGAATGAACTGTCTGCTATATCCTGTTAGGCCAAGAAAGGAAAGAAGTTCTTTCACCGTTCTTGGTTTTGGATGTGCCAAAATTTGGTCTCTGTGCGCATCCATTAATCCCACTGATTTATGGGCTATGACGCGGCCCAGAAATGTGACTTCCGGTCGGACCAACTGTAGCTTCTCTCTACTTACTTTGAAACCGCAGTCAGACAGTCTTTTGAGCACAGTGAGTGAGGCTGCTGTACAGGCCGCTGCTGAAGTAGCTGCTATAAGTAAGTCATCTACATACTGTATTAATGTACACCCTTCAGGCAACTGACAAGGTGACAGGGCTTCTTTGAGCACCTGATTGAAAATGCCTGGAGACAGGGTAAAGCCTTGTGGTAAGCGTGTATATCTAAACTGGCAACCTCTGTATGTGAATGAGAAAATGTCCCTGAGTGAGTGGTGTAATGGAATGCAAAAGAATGCATTTGCTAGATCAATACATGTAAACCACTTTTGCTCACAGGTTATTTCAGTTAGGGCTGTGTATGGATTAGGTACCGGCACTGTGTCCGTGCGCAGTATGGCGTTAATGAGTCTTAAATCATGCGCCATACGGTACTTCCCTGTTCCATGTTTCTCCACTGGCAAAATTGGCGTGTTCCACAGGGATTGCAAGGGCTCAAGCACGCCTGCTTTTAACAACCCTTCAATCGTTTCAGCAATCCCTTCTTCTGCTTCAGGTTTGTGTTTATACTGTGGTCATGAGATTGGCACATCTGACTTCAGCTGAAACAAAACTGGCGAACAGTTAGCTAGGCCGACATCAGTGGCTCCTGTAGACCACAGAGTGTTAGGCAATTTTGAGAGTTCTACTACTGCGTCTGGGTAATCAGTTCTTTCATTACCATGTGTCCTTGACACTTGCTGGTGCTCCAAAATCACAGCATCACTGGATACACATGTGATACGATACATTTTACAGTTTGGTGCATAACTAACATCTGGAATTTGGGTGGGTTGCCACCAAGCAGTATCCAGAGCTCGCCTCACCATTGTACCCAACTCCTTAGCCTGGTGTCCTTCATGGACTGCTAATGTGATGTGTGGGGCTGAATCTGATCCCATGTTATACCAGGGCCCTTGTTCATCTGTTAATTTGACAACCGCTGCCACACCTTCGGGCCCCACGTAAATGTTTTGTGTTTGGACGTTCCAAGTCTGACCCTCAAGTTCAGACTGGAAGGCTTCTCGGTAAACATCATCATCGTCCCTATCATAAAAGAGAGTGACATGAAATGGATCTCTGGGCGAGGAGTATACCGCAAGACTCATAATCCAGGGTCTCCACTGCTGATATTGTTCCAGAATGCCTTCTTCTACCAAGCGCCCCCAGTAGATGTCAGCAGGGGGTGGTTCACAGTGTTGCATCAAGTATTGATTCTTTGAGTTCATTTCCAGGCAGGGGAGCGACATTCCATTTGTCACAGTCACAGAGTCACAGTCAATCCATCCTGAGAACACATAATGGTAGCTCCCAACTTGATGAGTAAGTCTCGGCCCATCAAATTCACGGGCACTTGTGGAGAAACCACATATCGGTGCCTCAAAGTCTGTTTGCCCAGCTTGGTCAGAGCTGGGTCTGTCAGTGGCAGAGTCATTGATATCCCAGAAAAGCCTACCACACTAACAGTGTGGTCAGAGATGGTTGCACTATTTGGTGTCGTTCTCAGAGTTGAGTACGTTGCCCCAGTGTCCACCAGGAAGGGCAATTCTGCACCTTCCACTGTCATTGGCAGCATGGGATCTGCCATTCCCCTGCTGCATGGCTTTTGTGGGCTCCATCAGTACTGATCCTCCACACTCCAGTCTCCCATTGGATACTGTGAGCGTGGCGCAGCGCTCGGATTAGGCGCTTGATGTCTGTCTTGATAGCCGCCTCTGCCTCTCTGAGTCCTCCCTGCCTGGTAATCCCTTTGTTCATAGGCTTGGGGCCACTCACGGCATTCTCGAGCCCAGTGCCCCTCTCTTCCACATTGGTAGCAGACATTCCATGAATTCACTCTGGGATCTCCCGAACCACGTGCTCTTGGCCCTCCTCGCTCCTTCAATACAGCGGCTCGGAACCAAGCCCTATTTTCACCTTCCTGGCCTGGATGGATGCCAGTTTGTGACATCCACTGCTCTTTAGCTCTTTCTAAAAACTCTAATGGAGTGTATTTTGGATCCCAAGTTATTTTTGGTATTGAACCTACATTTGGGGTGATGTATTTGCTACGAACTGCGTCCGCTAGCTCATCTTCTACTCTACTATATGGCACATCATTGGGAAGAGTTGTAGTTTTAGCAATTTCTTCCACATGTGCTAACCCCCCAGCTATCATAGTTCTTCCTGAAATAGCGCAAAAGTCCCCCAATGCCAGCTCATCTCCTTCGGTCAAGGTCCTTAACTTCCTTAACCAGGCTGCTCCTCCCTCTGTTATAGGGGGCAGCTGCTGAACTAGGGCCTCCAAATCTCTCATTTTATAAGAGCGATAAACTGGTTCCTGCTTTGGTCCACACATCAGAGGCATCTCCCATTCTAAGTTATCTAAAGTACTCTTAAAGTGCACTTCCTTTTCTTCAGGCTTCAACTGACCAAGTTCTTTAAATATAGACTGCCGCTTTTCTCGCCCTGATGTAGTCTTATCCTGACTCGCCAGCTTCTGTTTTGGTTTGTCCATTCTAGGCACAATTTTCTGGGAGCGCAGTCTCATTCCTGCCAGTTTGGTGTCTGGCCGAGCTTCCCGACCTTCCACACGATCTGGCTCATTCTCCTCCATCTCCTCTTCTTCATCTAGAACAGCTAAGTTTTCTCTTTTAACTCCCTCTTCTACATCAATTACTCTTAGCAGAATGTCTACCAGAGCATCTTTGTCAGCCTGCACCTCTCCATAAACTTCCCCTGTCCACTTATGCTTTTTTCTTTCAGCTATCCTTTCTGACTGGGGCTGTTCTTTTCTTTTTGGGTTAGGCAATGGAGTAAACTCTAGCCTCCGGACCTCGTCCGCTGGCGAGGCTTTCTCGTCTGTTGTAGGGGTGTTAGAGAGTCCCTCCTGACTGGCAGCTGAGCTCACCCTCGGGTGGTTCTCAGTTCCAGGTTTCCCCTGTGTTTTCAAGGGATCAAACTCCATAAAATCTACAAACTTGGGAGATGAGGTTGAGGCTCCAGCTTTGGCTGAAGCTGCTCCTCCCACACCCATAGGCTGTACTGCCGTAGGGGGTGCCCTGAGTGGCTGAGCTACTTCTTCTGGGGTGACATGTGTGATATCTGCAAATCCTCCAACTACTATACCCTTTTGGCCTTGTGGTCCCCTAATCTCTCCTCCTGCTAGAGACATTACAGGGAGGACATAAGGAGGTGGCGGAGCAGATGGCGCCCGAACGACCCAAGGGTAGACCGGTTGGAAAGAGTCTACAGGTGATGTAGGTGGGGGTGGCGGCAGTGTGTTTTCTAGTAATTCAGAAGAGGTGTGGAGAGCATTTGAAGTTCCTGCTAGGTTTGCATGGGCATATTCCAGTTTCTCCTTTGCTGTATTTAGCAGTTGTATCTGTCCTTCCAGTTTCTCATTTTCCTGTTTCAAGTCCTCAAGAGATTTCATCATGATGAGCAACTGTTCTAATGTTTCTGGTTTCTGTACCTGTTGTGGTTGAGCCTCATCCTCCTTCATCCAAGCTGAAATTCCTCTACACGTGATTATCCATCTGCAGAGTTTTGCATGATTTTCTTTTAAAAGTTTCATTTCTGCTTTGGTGTGTCTGTCCATTATATGTGCTGGTGTTTTCTGCTCCAGTTGTTGTAGTCTTTTTGCACAGTTCTCTCTTTCCTTTTCAAAAATCAGATAAAGAGGTTGCTTATCTTGCAGAGTTTTTTGCTGCGCAGCACATAATTTTTCCACTTGCTTTTTTACCGCTTTAAATTCTTTGTCTGCTGTTTTAGTTGTTTTAGTGCAAGCCATGTGAATGTCACTGCTGAATTTTCCGCCATATTTTATTTTCTATTTTCTATTTTTATTTCTTTTAAACTTTTACAAGATGGCGCTATATATCTCCGCCCTTGCAAGGTCTTTGGCGTGACTTCCTATTTTTATCAGAAGCTCTGTTAGCCAGAGAGCAGACACTTCCTCCTTTCTGTCAGAAGTACTGTAGTCAGCCACACAGACGCTTCCTCTTTTTGTACCTAGTTAATATAGAACAATGACCAGCACGGGGCCAGACAGCACAGCTTTTATTTCACCAACTTATTGAAACAGACACAATTTTAAACTCTTGAAACTCAACGCACCAAACTAACTGCAAGTCTTTTCTATTTTTTGAACAACCAAACCCCCTTGCTCACAGCCTTTCTTTGTGCCGAATATTTTGGCTCGAGCAGGTTACAGTCTAGGCCTCAGTGAGAAAGAGAAAGTGCAGTCTGAGTCAAATATTGCGTTGGTCTCAATTTCAGCCGTTTTAAACATGCACAACAAAAAACACTTCTCTGCTCTTTCTTCTTAAAATCAAATATTTCACTGTTCAGAGTATTGGGCTATTTTAAATCAGTGAGAAGCCAACAACAATATTTTCTTACTCTTACAGAGGCCTACAGTGCATATTTCTCTCTTTATACAACCCAAGTAAAAAGACATTGACCACACCTTATGCCTAAAGCAAAATAATCCAGCACCCCAACCTTTTGTTTTAAATCAATATCCAGTGGTATAACTTTGTTTCAGACCTAAAGGATTTTACTTTGAATAGAATAAACAGTGCCGACAAGGGTCTTTTCTAACAGACTCAAACTCCTTCAGGAGCAGATTCTCTCTCAGCAATATCAGTCGCCTCTTGAAACTGCCTTAAACAATAACCAAGGAACTCAGGGAGGTGCTCCTCCAGCACTAATGCCGAGATTATAAAAATATAATGATTATCCTGTGTCTCCCCCTGAATCTGACCTATCACATGAATTCCTTCAGGGAGATTAATCAAATCAAACCTCATGACCGTACAATATATCATAGTTCTTTATTAACAAGAAAACCGGATCTTCCACATCACTGACCAACACAGGGTCAGACCGGAAAAAGAGGAAGTGCGGGCCAACCCACTGTGGAAACTCTCACTCTTCTAAGTAACCGTGCTGTGCCAGAACCTGGGCTAAGCCTTCACACAGTTCTACACAATCAGCCAGAAAGCTGGGAAACTGGTTCGGTTAAAATCTCTGCTCTAGAAAAATCAAATTCTCTATCTGATGTTTCACAGCAAGCAAACACCTCCACTAACACCTCTCCAAGCTCCCCATGAGTGACAGGTGTCAGCAAAATAGTGAAGGTAAAACCAGTTAATGTCCTAGAATCAAACGTCTGATAGGGGAACCTTTCCTCCATTCACTGTGCAGAATCCTTTTTTTTTTTTTTTTTTAAAAAAACAAGGAAACGCACTCAAATAATTCTATAACTTCTCTGCAATCAGGAGGACGCTCACTCCTTCATTTATTACTACGTTTCTGGTTTGATCAACGTGCCTGTTACGTTAAACTTAAAAGGGGGAAGTGGCCACCCCCCAAATTTTTAACTACGCACTTTCTCAACCCGAAAAGAGAAAGGAAAAGAGACTTTTGAAAAGCCTCAGACAGCCAGCCTGCAGGCGCTTTAAATTATGGCACTTTAAATTATTTCAGACAGTTTCTTATGTCACAACCATAGTTCAGTTCAAGCCGGATATGCACACTGCCGCTCGTCTTTCAGACGGCAATAGGAATAATCAACAAAAACCCAGCTTTTCACGGACCACAGCGGGCCCAACAATGCACAGGTAATAGCAGACTTCTCACTTTCAATAATCAGCACACTTCACTACACGACCTCAGGCTCACAGCTTTGCCTGAGTTTCTCTTCAATCATATATCAACTCCTCGGACCTTCTTGTCCGGTATTTATTCTCAACACATGTCACTTCAAACTCAATTTACTGGGCCCCTCAAGCTCACAGCTGGCTTGAGTCTCTTAAATCCTATGTCAACTCCTCGGACTTCTGTCCGGCATTTACTCTTAAAACATGTATTTATTAAGTGTCTCTCAAGATGATCTTCTAGATCACCAGGGCTATATCCAAGGCCACAAAATCTTGGCGGGGCCCCTCCCCTAGTTTAGTACCCAGAAAACGTCTTTCCCGGGGGTGGAACCCTTCGGTTCCGTGACTTTAGACACTTCTTAATCCCTTTATTCCTTACACACAAATCAGTCTCTCTTCTCTATTTCTTCAACAATGACGTCTCAAGTTACTTTTAGCTCAGTACTGCTTTTTCCTAGTCAACCGTGAATGCAACAATTCTCTCAAGTTTCACTTTCGTTGCAAATAAAGATTTTTATTTTAAACCAAACTCAAAACAGAGATCAACGGATGACCACTTGACTACTTGTTTTAGAATTATACTCCAATACAGCACAATTTCTGTTTAAGAGGTTTGTGCCTTACCTTCTTGTTCTGTGGGCCCAATAGTCAAATTGATCACCGTGACATCTGCCGTCTGATCCACCGATCCGGCCTGAACCTCCGCCGACAACCAACACCTGAAACTCGTTCTACTGATCCTCAGTTGCCCGCATCCTCCACCAAATGTTACGAGATCGATCAACTTTAGACCAGACAACAAACGACAGAGGCTCCGGAAAAGTGCAATCAAACGATGAGTTTTATTGTCACAGGAGAACAACCAACCGTCAGCATACGGAATGGGTTGCTCTGGCAAAAATACATTGGGTTCTGGTTTTATAGGATAAAATATCACACCTACGTCAATACATTTCAAAAATACAGGGTGACAGACGGGCAAAAGTTCATCCCGTGCAAACAAGGGTACATCACATATACTTTTAATAACTTTTTAATAACTCTAAACTGACATATAACTTCTCCTTTCTTCATTACTTGCCTTTTAAGGTAATAACTTCAGGTCTTAGTATTTCTGAGAGCTAATAATTGGACCCTCGTCATTAATCACTAAGTAAAGTACTTTAGCAGCCAGTCTCAAACTGAAGTAGAAGACACTTAGGCCTTCACTCAAACCTGGTACTAGATTAATATGTGTATTGTAAGCATGCATGCAATTAACCTGCTATGTTCTCATCTCCCAGCAGCATGGATCACCTGGACAGTCACGCCAGTGAAGCTTAAAACCTTCTAGAATGGAACATCAACTCTTAACCAAGCACATTCATGCATTGTGTATAAACTGAACTCAACCAGATAAAAATAGAAAGGTCAATGTGATGACAGACATATTCAATGCAATATAAACCCTGTAGGAAATATTACTGATAAATGATACTGTAAAACAAGTTATTAATACATTCTTCATAAGGCAGATTATATGGTAGCAATAAAAGAATCTCTGAATCTCAACACTGGCTAAAGAAGCTGACTGCACTCCATGAGTGTCTGGCAGCACAAATGAACCAGCTGCTAGTTAACGAGAGACACCCGGAATGGCTAACCAAAGGTCGGACGGTCCTGATCCCCAAGGACCCCAAGAAGGGACCGGTCCCCTCGAACTACCGACCAATAACCTGCCTCAGTACTACATGGAAGCTCCTGTCAGGCATCATATCGGCTAAGATGAACAGGCACATGGGTCAATACATGAGCGGGACACAGAAAGGAATTGGCAAAAATACCAGAGGCGCAAAACACCAGCTACTGGTAGACAGAACAGTCAGCCGAGACTGCAAGACCAGACTGACCAACCTGTGCACTGCCTGGATTGATTACAAGAAGGCCTATGACTCAATGCCCCACAGCTGGATACTGGAATGCCTAGAATTGTACAAGATCAATGGGACCCTAAGAGCCTTCATCAGGAACTCAATGGGGATGTGGCGTACAACACTAGAGGCCAACTCCAAGCCCATAGCACAAGTCACCATCAAGTGCGGGATCTACCAAGGAGATGCTCTGTCCCCACTGCTGTTCTGCATAGGCCTGAACCCCCTCAGTGAGATCATTAACAAGACTGGCTACGGATACCGACTATGGAACGGAGCAGTTGTCAGCCACCTCCTGTACATGGATGACATCAAGCTGTATGCCAAGAGTGAACGAGACATCGATTCACTGATCCACACTACCAGGCTATACAGCACTGACATTGGAATGTCGTTCGGACTGGAGAAGTGTAGTCGGATGGTAACAAAGAGAGGGAAGGTAGTCAGAACTGAGGGGACTGAACTACCAGAAGGCAACATTGCAGACATAGAGGACAGTTACAAGTACCTGGGGATCCCGCAGGCAAATGGGAACCATGAAGAGGCCGCTAGAAAGGCTGCAACCACCAAGTACCTGCAGAGGGTCAGGCAAGTCCTGAGGAGTCAGCTGAATGGTAAGAACAAGATCCGGGCCATCAACACGTACGCCCTGCCCGTGATCAGGTACCCTGCTGGGGTAATAGGCTGGCCAAAGGAGGAGATAGAAGCCACTGACATAAAGACAAGAAAGCGCCTTACCATGCATGGAGGGTTTCACCCCAAGTCCAGCACCCTGAGGCTGTACGCTAAGCGGAAGGAAGGGGGCCGGGGACTGGTGAGTGTCAGCACCACAGTCCAGGATGAGACAATGAACATCCAAGAATACATTGGGAAGATGGCCCCAACTGACCGAGTGCTCAGTGAATACCTCAGGCAGCAGAAACCCAAGAAAGAGGAGGGAGACGAGGAACCATCATGGAAGGACAGGCCCCTGCACGGTATGTACCACCGGCAGATAGAGGAGGTGGCTGATATCCAGAAATCCTACCAGAGTTTGGACAAAGCTGGACTGAAAGACAGCACAGAGGCACTAATCATGGCAGCACAAGAACAAGCTCTGAGCACAAGATCCATAGAGGCTGGGGTCTATCACACCAGGCAAGACCCCAGGTGCAGGCTGTGTAAAGATGCCCCAGAGACAATCCAGCACATAACAGCAGGGTGCAAGATGCTAGCAGGCAAGGCATACATGGAACGCCATAACCAAGTGGCCGGCATAGTGTACAGGAACATCTGTGCCGAGTATAACCTGGAAGTCCCGAGGTAAAAATGGGAGATGCCCCCAAGGGTGGTGGAGAATGACCGAGCTAAGATCCTGTGGGACTTCCAGATACAGACGGACAAAATGGTGGTGGCTAACCAACCGGACATAGTGGTGGTAGACAAACAGAAGAAGATGGCCGTAGTGATCGACGTAGCGGTTCCGAATGACAGCAATATCAGGAAGAAGGAACACGAGAAGCTGGAGAAATACCAAGGGCTCAGAGAAGAGCTCGAGAGGATGTGGAGGGTGAAGGTAACGGTGGTCCCCGTGGTAATCGGAGCACTAGGTGCGGTGACTCCCAAGCTAGGCGAGTGTCTCCAGCAGATCCCGGGAATAACATCGGAGATCTCTGTCCAGAAGAGCGCAGTCCTGGGAACAGCTAAGATACTGCGCAGGACCCTCAAGCTCCCAGGCCTCTGGTAGAGGACCCGAGCTTGAAGGATAAACCGCCCGCAGGGGCGTGCTGGGTGTTTTTTTTGGGTTTTTTTTATTTATTTATTTATATTTGTAGGTTGTGTATCCTTGAGGTGTTAATGGGGTTATTGAAAATGTGTATATGTGCGTATGTGTGTATATACGTATGTTGGGGGAAAACTCTGTAAAAGACCCAGGAGAAATAAAGACACAATGAGACAAAGTTACTTTCTTTATCAAACGTGTACACGGGTGAGCTGCTAAGAACAACTCACACCATGCACAGTGGCTTGGTAATTTTTATAGGCACAGAGCACAGAGACAGTGAGAACAGGATAACAAATAATAAACAGATAAAATAAAACAACTCCATATATGGTGCTAGTCTCGTCAGCAGAGAGCTAGGGAAGATAAAACAATCTAAAACAATATGTCCCAGAAACAAGATGTGTTTGCTGGGAAAGTCTAAAAAGATAATTCTAAACTAATCTAACCATAGGCAGAGGGCAGACAAAAGGCATCTTTGTACATTTAAAAGAAGGTAAAGAAACATAGAATCATTTTTCCTGTAACATTCCCTCCTGTTTTAACTTATTTTAAATGTATACAACAATTGTCTGTGAAGGTTATTTATTAAGTATCTTAAGCAATTTTTTAATTTTCAAAATGTCAGCATAGCAGAAATGGAAGTCATTTGGTCTAAAGAATAAAACAAAAGAAAATAATAAAAAGAAAAACATAGTAAATGAAAATCATAGTAAATGAAATAACAAGTGGAATAAACAAGAAAAAATAATAAAACTAAAACTACAAAAAATAAAAGGATGAAAACTTCAAAAAATAAAAGGATGAAAACCTGCATAACCTACTAATGTTTTAATCAGTGCGTGATCACTTGACAAGTCATTTTTAATCACCACGTCATTCATTAGCAGTTATTACAAGTTCTCCTCTAACAGAATTGCAACGGGATGCTGTTCTTCTTGAGGCATGGCAACATAAGCAGTCATTGTAGTTGTTATCATCTTTGAAATCATTACTCTTAGACATGGCGGTGTAGCTGCTCCAGATGTGTGGTCAGTGACATATTTCTGCAGAATGGTCAAATTCTGCAAAGCTTCATAAATGTCTCCGCTTACAAACTCCTCCTTGTGATGCTGTTAGCAGGTCTAGAGTCAGTCTGTTCTGCAGCACCATCGTTCTGATGGCCTGCTGTTCTCCTGCTAAGGCGGTTCCCAGGGTCTTAGTCAAGTTGATGTGTCGTAGCAGAGCATATCGGTTGATTTCCACGTGATCCCGCACCTCGGCAACTCCAATGCCGGGGATCAAGCTCTGTAAGAATTTCACTCCTCCTCAGATGCGAAACTCTGGTTCCTTTACTGCTTGGTGCCGTCCGTGCACATCCTGTCTGGTAATGAGTCTTTGTTTGTAGTATCATTCGGTAGCTGTAGTTGGAGCGACAGTTGAGGCTCATCAGTGTCGCGTTACTGGCACAGGTTTCGTTGAGTGAACAGTCCATACACTTCCTCTCGTTCCTTGGTGGGCAGAAAGTGTATATGTATTTGCATAGCAGTCAGTTTTATTATTCAAGTAAGCTGTAGTGTTCATAAACTGCCACCAGAAATTAGTGGCATAGCCATGGGGAAACTTGGTGTACTTTCCTTTGTCATACAGTGTCTGCCTTTTCTTCATATAGCGTGACTTATTGTCCCTCACGGAAGCAAAGATGAGGAGCCCGGCCATGGTCAGGGCCACTGCAGTTATTAAGAGCCACCACCTCATGACGACGGGACACACCCTCCTGTCGCGAGTAGACCCCCCGGCCAGGAAAGCTGACCCCTCCACCGGGCGAGATCACAACAAGTGGGCAAGCCTGCCGTCAGCTGTGTTTAGATGGCTTCACTGACTCGCCTGCAGTGACTCTGATGGATCCAGGATGGTCGTTCCGCAATTTTGCAAGCTCCAGTTTTTCCTTTGGAGCACTTTGATCAGAACCCAGTCACCGGGCTGTGATCTGCAAGACACTTGATAGACATCATTACATTCTTCGTCATTTACAATCATCTCTTTATTTTCCTACAACTTAGACATACATTTTGCTACTGAAATTGTATCTGCCTTTTTCACTGGGTAGATTTCTGGCCACTTTGAGAATACATCTATAACCACTAGGGTGTATTTTTACCCTTGGCATTCATTTAGCTCAATAAAGTCCATATGGATTGTGTGGTCTCAGGTTTCCCTGAGCATTATATTTTTGACACGTCATGCACGTTCTGACAAATTGTTTTGCTGAGGTTTCAAAACGGTTCTAGCAGGCGTTGTCTCTATGTTATCTGCTGTTTCTGCGTGGCTGTCTGCAGCCTTGGTGTTTGTGACTTTGCTCGCCTCTCTGTTCCTGATAGCCACCTGCGAATTAGTGTTTTAGTCTGTTGTCAACACGTCAGCCTTATTTCTAAGTTACAGAATGCTTCTTCTCCTTTTTTTTTTTTTTTTTTTTTTGGTTTGGGAGAATAGATGCAACTCTACATTTTCACTTAAGGCATTTTTAGATAATTTCTAGTTCTTCAAACAAGTCATGGATCTCACACATTTCAAACTTTCAAGTTAGGGTTGTTTCCCATTTATACAAATATATATATATATACATATATATATATATATATATATATATATATATATATATACACACACACATTTAACTTTGCATTGCTCACAGCTCATAGCTCTAAACCTAGGCATTTTTCAATCATATGCCTAATCACTATGTGTCACTGTGATTCTCAAGTATGGTCACAAGTTCGTTTAAATTCGTTTCCAAAACCAACAAAATAATCAAACAAAACAAAAAACATAAACGTGTCAGGACACAAAAGAAAAAGAAAAATGCTGCCACCCGAACAAGGCAGAAGTCTGCATATGTTGGCTTGTAATAGCATGCAGCTTGTAACATGGTAGACTAATGTGCCTGTGTTAATTCAGCTCCATATTATTGTGTGAAGTTGCACTGGGTTGGGAGTGGTTTTGTGGTTGTCACATTTTTGGTGAGCCAATGGCTGGAATGGGGTTGGACTAATTAGAGGCAGGTGTACTTGATTGCACTGATACACTGGTCTACATATAGCCCACACTACAAACACTGCTGTGTTGTTTTGTCTCTCTGTGCAGTCCAGGGCCTATTATATGCCACAGCCTAAAGGCAGCAGAGTTCCAGAGGCTTGAGTGACCACTGACTATATGCTTGCAGGGTGGTGGGTCTCCAAGGACAACTTCTAACCCTGTTAAAGGCAACATGTGGGGTGCAACTTGGCCGTGTGGCATAGCTGGCTCTGGCCTTGGGACTGTGTGTTTTTATACAATTCATAAGTGGGACACTGGACTGTTTTATCTTTTATCTCTTGATATATTTTTCGTCAATAAATTATCTTTTAGAATTTTATTGACTGACATCTTTTTGCCCATGACTGAAACGGTTGGTCAGACCTAGAGTCTTTCTTTGGGCAGAATAGCAGCTTCTGCTCTAAAAGAAACAAAAAAGAAAAAGAAAAGAAAATGTGGAACA
The DNA here is from genome assembly GCF_963969265.1 of Rhamphochromis sp. 'chilingali'. Taxonomy (NCBI): domain Eukaryota; kingdom Metazoa; phylum Chordata; class Actinopteri; order Cichliformes; family Cichlidae; genus Rhamphochromis; species Rhamphochromis sp. 'chilingali'. The sequence continues at coordinate 72,173,761 of NC_137929.1, forward strand.
TGCTCATCAGCTTAGCAGTGTCTACATATTTAATTCAGCTTCTCAATCCTGTAGTTGTAGCTGTTGTCTACAGGGTTTTGCTTATTGGTTGTTATTATAGGTGTGCTCTATATCTCAGCAATGTGTCATTCTAGGATGATAGGTTTCAAGCTGGTCAAGTGCCTCTATGCACTTCATTAGTTTAGTTATTCTCCGTATTGTCTTCATCTCACATGTCATTACACTGAGTTTTAGCAAACCTTAAGCTTGATGCAGACTACTGCTTAACAATTATCCACCTCACATCATAACCGATTAAGGTGCCTCTTCATATTAATATTATGTCATTGTTAATATTATCCTCTTTGTCTTATATAACAGCAATAGCATATTATAATATTTTATCAGTGTGTACCACTATACTACTACTGAGCCAATTTGTTAGTTAGGATCATGTTATTCAGCAAACAGATAATTTAGAATTCATCCAATCTGCGGTCACATTTGTTCTCTCTGTTGCATGGTGGACCAGGCAGTTCTATTATAATATATTATTTATATTTTATTTTGTATCCATCAAGGGCTTCAGATGACCTGCAGAATCATCCTTTTCCCAAGGTGGAGACAGTTACCTTTTCACACACTGTCCTTGGCTGAACAGTGACACAGCCTTAATATACCTTATTTATTTTATTAAAATATTTTCGTGTGAATTATTTGCTTTATATTCATTTTATACATTGTGGGCATGGTCATCATGCCAACTGTGTTTCATTGTTAATATCACTTTACAGGTTGTTATCCTTGCTATTATTAATTTCAAATACTCTAAAGATAATTTCTACTGTAATTTTCCCTTCATCTTTATTTCGTACTTTTTATATTTATATCTACTCAGTGGGGTCTGTTTTCAACCCTTTTAAACTACTTCAAACTACTTTGATCTCTAGTTTTCACTTAATAAGGGATTATTAAGTTCTTCCTGATATGGGTGGTGCTGCAGATGCGGCTGCAGGAATGAGTGATGGCTTTCTAAAAGGATTGTGGGAACTGCACAGTGTCTCGTCTTCTGGTTTTACTAAACTGGCAGTTGAGTTCTATTCTTCTGACTGTTTATATTTTGTTTTCTTAAATCTCTCAGTTTACAGACACTGTTTTTGTCCGGCGTCTGGACTTTTCTTTTCTCACCACTGCTCGTCAGGAGTGAGTTTTAATTTCACTTGCTTGATTACCCATCTTATTTATGTATTTACTTATTTTTGTTTAAGTAATATATACACAATACAGCTGCTATCACCTTCGCTGGTATTAGAGACGAGAGTGGTTGCTCACACGCCCTTCTACTTTCGGACTATTTCCAAAAGCGGTGTGAACTTTACGAGACGGAACTCGACCGTTCTCTCAACTCACCAGCACGTCAGTGAATAGCAGTAAAAGAAAAACACAGTAGGAGCAGCTCAGTCTCTTATTGGACCGTGAAAATTCAGCTTGCTCCGTTAATTAAAACAATACACACACATACATTCACATTCACACTTATTCGCGCGATCGGAACCCTTATCATAAGGGGAGCTGCCAGTCTTTCTGTAGACGAGCTACTTATTCCCTAGACCCAGCTGGGGGAGCTACCCAGAGCTCCAAACCTAACCCACAGAAGTGGGGAGCTTCCAGTCGACGAGCTCCAAGCTACCAGCCGACGAGCTACTTTAAACCCACAGAGGTGGGGAGCTTCCAGTCGCGACGAGCTACTTTCGCTATTTTAAATTCCCTGAATTTAAAATACGCTTTTACGCAAGATTGTGTCAGTGTGTCTGTATCTACCTGGTCAGTGTCGCCGGGTCTGGTCCACCTCGATCGGGCCCCACCACCGTGGGTCGCTTTCTAGAACGTTGGCCAAGACCCGAATTTAACGCTCTTGGTCTTTTTCCACACACCTGGTGTGTGGGCTGTCGACAGACGAGCAACGTGGACTGGTCACGGAGATGGGACACGATGGAGGTGCTCCGGCTCCGAAGGACCAAGAAATGTTGGGGGAAAACTCTGTAAAAGACCCAGGAGAAATAAAGACACAATGAGACAAAGTTACTTTCTTTATCAAACGTGTACACGGGTGAGCTGCTAAGAACAACTCACCCCATGCACAGTGGCTTGGTAATTTTTATAGGCACAGAGCACAGAGACAGTGAGAACAGGATAACAAATAATAAACAGATAAAATAAAACAACTCCATATATGGTGCTAGTCTCGTCAGCAGAGAGCTAGGGAAGATAAAACAATATGTCCCAGAAACAAGATGTGTTTGCTGGGAAAGTCTAAAAAGATAATTCTAAACTAATCTAACCATAGGCAGAGGGCAGACAAAAGGCATCTTTGTACATTTAAAAGAAGGTAAAGAAACATAGAATCATTTTTCCTGTAACAACGTATGTATGGATAGATAGAAACCTATGTGTGTGTGTGTGTGTGTGTGTGTGTGTGTGTGTGTGTGTGTGTGTGTGTGTGTGTGTGTGTGTGTGTGTGTGTATGTATGTATGTATATATATATATATATATATATATATATATATATATATATATATATATATATATATATATATAAAAAATTACACATAACATATAATGTAATTGCAAGGAGGTATTTCTGTAGTCTATTGATACTAGATAGTGGAAAAGGGGTGGGATTAAATAAGCTTATGCTTCTTCCTGCTCCTTTTTGAAGATGAACGTTATTTGGAGTTGTGGTTGCTCGTTTTCCTTTTGTTTTGCTTCGTTCATTTGTCTCTTTTAATTCTATTTTTTTGTACTTTTTCAACATGTTCAAAATAAAGATTCAATCAATCAATCAATGGTGGTTTTTACTACAACTGGATCTGCTCCTTTAATTAATCCTACGTCTGTTGGTCCGGTTGACCACAGTGTTGTGGGCAGTTTTTGTAACTCTGGGTGTGCCTCTGGTGAGAGTGTATATCAGCTAGCATCGTTTTCCACAACATGTAAATCAGTGTTGTCAGTCATGTGGGAAGCGGGTTGGGTGGTGAGCAACCACCCTAATGTGTATTTCATACAACCTGTTCTGCGACCCTGTAACCATCCCTCATGTGTCTCTTCAGTTTTCTCATATCTGTCTCTTTCAACTTGGGTGAGAATGCGGCCTAAGTCTTTCCACTCAGTGCTGTCATTACGGGCTATGGACACATGTGGGTTTGGCATTCTGTTTACTCGCTGCACAGCTTCAGGTTGTATTACAGAACAGACTGCGTTGCCACTTTTGGTGACATAGAGGTTTTGTAAAGTTAACATCTGCGGACCTAGTCTGTGTATGTCTTTGTCATACGGAGGGTCAGGACCTTGGCTGGATTTGAATCTCAATGTGTTGTGATAGTCAGTGTAGGGCTGATTTGTTGAGGTAGCTGGCAAATATTTGCTTGCTAAATGTTGGAGTGGCTCTAACGGAGGCAGATCCAAGGTCCAATAATAGTGGGGCTCTCCGAGTCCCCTTCACACATTTATCTGACAGCCTGCTTGGCCTTGTTCCTCATTTAACATTAGCTTAGCATACATGCCTTCTGGCCCTGATGCTGACTTAACTATCAGAGTGGCATTAGAGAATTTCATTTTCACTTGAGGCACTTTTAGATACCTTCTAGTTTTTCAAAGAATTCACACATCTTACATATTTCAAACTTTGAAGATAAGGTTTTTGTGTGTGTGTGTGTGTGTGTGTGTGTGTGTGTGTGTGTGTGTGTGTGTGTGTGTGTGTATATATATATATATATATATATATATATATATATATATATATTTTTTTTTTTTTTTTTTTTTTTTTTTTTTTTTTTTAAACTTTGCATTGCTCACAGCTCTAAAACTGGGCATTTGTAAATCATATGCCTAATCACTATGTGTCACTATGATCCACAAGTATGGTCACAAATTTGTTTCCAAACCAATAAAATAATCAAACAAAACAAAAAACATACATGAGTCAGAACCCAAAAAGAAAAAGAAAAAAAAAATGCTGCCAGAAACAGAGCAGAAGTGTGAGGGAAAAACTGAGCTCACAGCCAGCTGCATGTGTTGACCTTTAATAGCATGCAGCCTCTGCTCTAAAAAACAAATAAAATAAAAAAAATAAAAGATAATGTGTAACATGCTCATCAACTTAGCAGTGTCCACATATTTAATTCAGCTTCTCAATCCTGTAGGTTTAGCTGTTGTCTACAGGGTTTGGCTTATTAGTTGTTATTATTATTAGTTGTTATTGTCCTTCTCACCCTGGACACAGTCTGTTTGACCTGCTCCCCTCAGGCAGGAGGCTCTGGTCCATTCGCACCAGAACCTCTCGCCATAAGAACAGTTTCTTCCCCTCTGCTGTTGGACACATGAACAATAACCGTATGACTGTCCCCGCCACTAACACATGACCCTACGCTGTGTTCACTGCATCATTCCATGTTTGGCACTGATCACCACCTGCACTCATGTATATATCTTTCTACGTAGCACTCTTAATTCTTATTCTCATGTATATATCTCATGTATATCTCATGCACATATCTTTCCACGTAGCACTTTTAATTCTTATCCCCACTTTTATTTTTTCCATGTCTATTTAAGTGTTATTTATGACACCATGTTTGCACTGAAGCACCGCAGCAATTTCCTAATGTTGTAAACCTGCTCAACATTTGGCAATAAACCCCATTCTGATTCTGATTATAGATGTGCTCTATATCTCAGTAATATTTATCTAGGATAAATGACAGGTTTTCAAACAGGTTAAGTGCGTCTATGCACCTAATTGGTTTAGATATTTCCTTTATTTTCTTCATCTCATATGTCATTATACTGAGTTTGAGCAAACCTTAAGCTTGATGCAGACTACTTCATAACAATTGTCCATCTCACATCATACTGACTAGGATACTTCTTATTAATATTATATCATTATTAATATTATCATCTTTTTCTTTCTATATAATGACAATAGTATATTACAATATTTTATCAGTGTATATCACTATACTACTACTGAGCCAATTTAATAGTTAGGATCATCTTACTCAGCAAACAGATAATTTAGAATTCATCCAATCTGTACAGATTTGCTGTTTCTCTGAACAGGTTTGTGCATACTTTTTAGACTGGTCTTCTGTTTGCCTCATCTCAGATCCAACCTTCAGTCACATTCATTCTCTCTGTTGCATGTCGAACCAAGTAATTTATTATTATATTTTTATATTTTATTTTGTATCCATCAAGGGCTTGGGATGATCTGCAGCTTCACCCTTTTCAGAGCTGGAGACATTTACCTTTTCACACACTTTCCTTGGCTGAACAATGACACAGCCTTAATGTACCTTATGCATCTCTCTGTTTTATTTAAAAGGTTTTTATGTGAATTATTTCCTTTTATTCATTTTATACATTCTGGGCATGGTCGTCATGCCAACTATGTTTCATTATTTAGTTCTGTTTGGAGGGTCTCTTTTAAAATAGTTACTGCAGAGGGACTGCATTTTCCGTCCCACGCAGGGCAGTTTAATTTCTTTCGGTTCCTCCATCTATTTGCACTAATTTGACCGGCGCCGGGACAATTTTTCCCTAACCACTGCTCATCAGCAGTGAGTTTTGTAGATTTATTACCTTTTTTTTTTTTCTTAGTTTACAGATATATTATGTTCTCACATTCATACACACACACACCCGTGATGCTTTTCTCTGGCATGAGGAAATGGGAGTGGCTATTGACACAGCCTTCTACCCTCAAGCTAATCCTTTGTGTGTTGAAACACAACCTTCTTCCCATTTCCACCAGCACGTGAGCGACCAACGGTAAACAATTCGGTGGAGTAGTTCAGTTTTTCTAATAACTGTGAAATCAACTTACTCCACCAACAAAACAGTAAAACAACAGGTTATACGCGTAATGAGTATTATTCTGGGCAACTCTGTGTCTTCCTACATTGCTTGCTTGCTCCGAGCCCTTTTTCAGGCGAGCCAGTAAACTCTACCAGTCCTATTTCAGACGAGAATGTAACTTAAACTGTATATTTTATTTACAGACCACAGGTTGCCTTTTTCGCAAGGTGTGTTGAGTGTAAAGTATTCACCTCAGTGGATTGTCGCCGGTCTGACGTCCGCCATCAACCCCCACCGTCGTGGACCTGTATAAGACGCTGGCCAGGACCCGAATTCACGTCCCTGGACTTTATCCTTTCCGAGAAAGGAGCTGTATACAGCGCAGGTTTTTCACGACGTCGGGACTTGATGAGGGCACTCGGCACGAAGGACCAATTAAATGTTAGGGGTGAACAGTTATCAACCACTCAGGTGAAGAAATGACACTCAGACAGTTCAACAGTTAACGTGCACGGGTGAGAGCCCAACAAGACTCATACACCTCACACTTGTCTTGCATTTTTATTTATACACTCAGTATAGTGATGTCACATGGCAAAGCAAAGATAAAACAGGAACTTAGCTGCACGCTCTTCACTCGTGGGGAGAGAACATGCAGTTTCTGGAACTTAATCTAACAATAACAGCTTGTTTTCACAACTCATTGTGGTGTTGTGATGTGACTGTTCAGAGAGTTCATGATAGAAAGACATTTGCATAAGCAGAAATAGTAAACACAAGCATGATGATGAGTACATTTTGATACATTCTTACAGTGTATAAAATATGAACACTTTTATAAGCACAAAATAACTTTTCCCTTAACAACTCGTCATCAGTGTTGGCGAGTAACGGAATACATGTACCGCCGTTACGTATTTAAAATACAAAATATGAGTAACTGTATTCCGTTACAGTTACCGTTTAAAAAGGTGGTATTCAGAATACAGTTACTTTGTTGAAATAAATGGATTACACTGCGGTACTTTCCTGTTTCATTCTGTCGCGGGTCAGGACTGTTTGGGTTTTGTTTGACAGCTACGTTCTGTTGTTCCAGGCGGCAGCGTTACGGTTGCCATGGTTACAGGGCGACGCTCTCTCTCTCTCTCTCTGCGACTGTGTGTTTCCTGGGTGAGAGAGCGCCTTTTCGTTGTTGTTGTTGTGCTAAGCTAACAGGCAGAATGCTACAAGCATAGCTCTAAAGAATGTAGCATCATGGGCAGTGTAGTCCGTGCTGCAGGGAGAATGGACTGCCATACACGTTATGGGTCTGTGAGCGCGAGGAGGGAGAAAAAGGGGAGTGGAAAGGTACGAGCTGTCATCGAGGAAAAACGGGAGCTGGAAGCATGTAAATATAATAATAACCACTGCAGCCAAGAAGAGTGCCTGACGAGCCCAGCTGTAAGTAAGCTATTAAGACTCGACTGTACACCGTGTTCGTGTTTTCCTCCGAAACAATAAGTTCCGTTGGAGCAGTCTTTCAACGCCTCTCTCTGTCTCTCACAAGAAAAGTTGACCCACACAACAAAGTAAAGCTATTTTTCGGCTACGAGCCGACAGGGACCCCGCCGTATTAGTCAGAGGTCCCTTTACTACAGTTCGGAGTGGCGGACCTTCAGTAATAGTAATAAATCACCCAGCAATAGTACATTCACGTTGTTGTAAAAAGCATGATAATATATTAAGTAATCCAAAGTATTCAGAATACGTTACTGTCATTGAGTAACGTAACGGAATACGTTACAGAATACATTTTGGGGCATGTAATCTGTATTCTGTAATGGAATACATTTTAAAAGTAACCTTCCCAACACTGCTCGTCATGCACACAGATGTTAATTCTACATATTCCTGGTACTGAACTCTAAATCAATATGAAGAAAATGCTCCTGCTAATCATCTATGTTGATATCAAATCCTTTTCCAGCACATGGATAAATCTCTATAAATCTTTCAGTCTGATCAGAATGGGCACAGTGTTGTTATTGCAGCTGATGTTTGAAAAGCTAAATGTCCATTTTAAAGTGCTCGTGTGTAGGATTGTGTTTTCTTCCTTTGTGCCGTTCTTACAGTAAACATGTTTGAATGTTTCCTGTTCCCCTGATGCTGCTTCCTGTTGGATAAAGTTGGTTTGAATAACATGTTCTTATAGGTTTCAATGAACTTCAAACTGTGATCCACTCACAAAACTGTCTCATGTTATTGGAACGATCCACATTTGCATCCATTCACGGTACATTTGACATCTGAACACGTTTGTACACATGATGAAAGGACAGATGGTGTTTGTGCGTCCTTCTTAAACTTAGTGTGGATGTTTCATCATGTAGAACGACTTAGAACAAAGTCTTTGGAACATTTGGAGAACACGTTTAGGAACGTAACATCCTGGTAGAACATTTTCTTAAAGCAGAGCAGAGCTGCAGCATGACAGTGAGGATTCAGAAGAATAAAGTCAGAATACTTTATTATTATGAAGACTAACGTGCACCTTAATGCTGCCGATGAACACACATGTTCTTTGCGAAAGCATGTGTGAGCACAGCTGACGTGCACCACACTGACCCCACTCGCCCCATTTCTTCCTCCACTTCTTGCTCTTGTGCTTGAAATGAGACGCAGCAAAAGTCAGAGGCTCTAAAATCCATAAAAAGGGGGCTCGTTAGATCAGGATATGATCTAGGAATGCAACTATACCAATTTTTTCAAACCGATACAATACTTTGTATTGGCAAGTACTCAGATCCGAGTACAAAAACTGATACTTCTACCACACACACACACACACACACACACACACACAAATAAAATCTTAATAAAAATGACCACAAAAAAAAAAATTCCAATTGAAAAATAAGCACTTGTGTTAAATTATTGCAGAGTCTCCACATTGTAATTTTACAAAATATCACTGAACTATTGGCACTGTCTCGAGCTTTCAGAATAATACACTCAACAAAAATATAAACGCAACACCTTTGTTTCTGCTCCGATTTGACATGGGATGGACATAAAGACCTAAAAGTCACTCCAGATACACAATATAACCATCCCTCCCAAACATTGTTCACAAATCAGTCTAAATGTGTGATAGTGAGCACTTCTGCTTTGCTGAGATAATCCATCCCACCTCACCGGTGTGCCACATCAAGATGCTGATCTGACATCATGAGTAGTGCACAGGTGTACCTAACCCTAACCTTATTTTTTTTTCCACATTCTGTCTCTCACAGTTGACGTGTACCTCTGGTGCAAATTACTGACCTCTGTCATCATTTTAAGTGGGGGAACTTGCACAATCGGTGGCTGACTGAATACTTTTTTGCCCCACTGTAAGTCACTTAGACAACCTGTTATTGTTGGGCTTTTTCAGTGTTTTATTTGTTCCGGAGTAAATCGGTTTGGCTGAGATCAAAGTTATTAGATTATTAGATAAAATAAAACGTTATTAATCCATCTGGTGGGTTCCTCCAGGATTTTCACACAGCTGAATACACGTCAAACAGAAAACTGATTAAACAGAAGTGTGAGACGGTCGAGAGTTTACGCCAGTGTCCTGTAATATTTTAGATAGCAAGGAGCAGACGGCCGAGTTTATTAAACTCCACCGACACAGCGGTGACGCAGATCTGAAGGCTAGACCGTCCAATTTTACAGCCTTGCACTTCCGGCCTTCTCGGTCTTTGAAGGACTCAGCCCACGTAGACCGCGAAGGCCGGGTCCTCCGAAGGATGCGGCCTACATTTTGGGACACAGCTTTTGTCAAACATGTGAACCTTGGCACACTCAAAGAGTGACCTTTGACATTTTTATGCAGATGGACAGCCGGGTCTTGTCTCATCTTTTCTATGTTTTCCCATGAATTGATTTTTGGTCTCTCGAGTGTCGAGGTCTAAATTTCAGAAAACAGATTTAAAATCAAGGAATTTGTCCTGTAGTGACCTCTGACCATTAGTGAACTTTACAGAGGCCTTTTTGTTTTTAATAAAGGCTATGTGTTTAAGAATTATACCACAGAGTCAAATACTTCTGATTTGAGACCTTAGTTTTCACAGGAGCTGAGCACTAAATGAGATAGCAAATAGACTTATTAGCTGCAACCAACAATAGCTGGAATATTTTATGTTAGCTAACTAGTGAGAGAATTGACAACTCAGAGGAAAATAAGGACACTAAAATTAAAAAATTATTTAAGGGGGATCACATGTGTACTGCTCCTGGCTGCAACAATAAGTTTTATGTTAAGAAATGATAAAGACATTAGGATGTTAAGGATATTATCACACTGTTCTCATAAACTGTTGTATTGATCATTAAAAAGCGTCCTCACTGGATTTAAAGCACAGCTGGCTGCTTGTTCCCTGCTTCAGTCTATAAGAATACATTGTGGACCTGATAATAAATGATAACTGTAGCTGCCGTCATAGGCAACTCTCGCATTTAAGTTCATGTCATGAGATATTTAAGGTTGAAACAATAAGTAGTTGAAATATTAAGAAATAAATAGTAATTAATGTTTAGTTGTTTAGATTTATATGTTAAAATGTGTTATTTGTGTTATTGGTTAGTTCCGTCTGTTCTTGCTAAGAGGGCATTTTTTTGGCTGGCACACTCAGCAAGCTAATTAAGAGACGAGCCACGAGGTTTGCACGTCTACAGAAAGATAAATAAAGAGTACCTTTTTTGGACCTCCCCACGACGTAAAAATGAAAGTATTATTCCATTTGAGTGAGGCCAATGAGGTAAATGTTTTATTTTGTTTCTTATCGTTGTATGTATATATGCGAGTGTTGTGTGACATTCAAGTGCAATTACCGTTGTTGCGGCTACTCCAACCAATGGCCGTGGCAGGCTAAACATGAGGACACCGATGACGCGCAACAATTAACGCACAGAACACTTCTGTATCATTTGCTTCTTTATTTACAGATGCCACTGTCCAAACTACAAATCAGCACATGGGATCAACTATCAAACAAACGCACAGAATATCAAATCATTCAAATTGCGGTATGTTGCAATATGTTGAGATATGTTGCGATCAACAGAAAGTTTTGCCTCGTGCTCACCCTACCTTCTGCTCATCACATCAGGTGCTGTGCACAAGTGAGTGCAACCACATTTACCTTATACCACACCCATGAGACACGCCCCACACCCATGCACCAATACAGTGAGTCTATTTAAACCAACCCACTTAGTCAGACGGAAACAACTCATATGGCTCCTACATACCGGCCCCTAATTATTTTAGAGCAATAATTACATCATACTTACCATGTAGGAGACATACTGATAAACATGATCAATCTTTTATCAAACATTCAAAGATACAATTTCAATTCCAAATAAATAAATACACATTAATGCAAATAGATATTTGAAAAAGTCAATTTTCATGACTCTTCTGTTTCCTGTAGAAGACACACTTTAGTGATCGGCCTGTCCAAACAACCAGTCTTTGTCTTAACACGAACCCGACGTACAAGTCCTTTACTGTCAGAAATTGCTTCCACAATCCTTCCAGTCACCCAAGAGTTACGAGGCGCAGAATCATCGACAACGATAACCACATCCCCAGGAATGAAGTTCCGTCCGATTCTCTGCCACTTCTGACGCTCTTGAAGCTGGGGCAGGTACTCCTTGACCCAGCGCTTCCAGAACAGGTCAGACATGTACTGTACTTGCCTCCATCGACGTCGTCCATACACGTCCCCCTTCTGAAACACTCCTGGTGGTATCAATGGCTTGGTCTTAAGCAACAACAGATGGTTAGGAGTCAAGGCCTCCAAATCATTAGGATCAGTAGAGGCTTTAGTTATTGGTCTACTGTTCATAATAGCCTCTGCCTCACAAAGAACTGTACAAAGGCCCTCTTCGTCCAAATTCTGCACTTTCAAAATGGAATTTAACACCTTCCTGACAGACCTTATGAGACGTTCCCAAACACCGCCATGATGGGAACCAGCAGGAGGATTAAAAATCCACTTTATGCCGTTTTGCAGCATCATCTCATGAATCTGTGCCTGATTCCATCCTTCCACTGCCTCTTTCAACGTCACCCGGTTTGCTACAAACACTTTAAACCTTGAGGTTTCATTGCTGATATACCTTAACACCGAGGTACTATCAGTCCAGAATACTGACTCCTGCAAATGCATTTGCAGCTCTTTTTTCCACATCTTATCCATTCTACTCGCAACTAAGGCAGCTGTCAATTCCATGCGAGGAATGGAAGTTTGTTTCAATGGAGCCACTCTTGCTTTACCCATTATAAACGCACAATGCACTTGATTCTGGGTGCTGCGCAACAGCAGATAAGTGACTGTGCCATAACCCTCCTTGCTTGCATCTGCAAAGTGATGTAACTGAGCAGAAGCAACGTCTCCAAAATCAGAAGGTTTAAGGCACCGGTCGACCTTAAAATCTGCAAGAAGGCAAATATCATTTAGCCAAACTGTCCATTCTTGTTCAACAGTAACTGGCAACACATCATCCCAACCCCAATGACTTCTGCACAGTTTCTGAAGGATCAACTTAGCAGGCAGCACCACAGGTGCCAAAAACCCTAATGGATCGTAGATCGAGCTCACAAGGGACAATATCCCTCTCCTTGTTGGAGGTTTGGTTTTCAGTGTGATCTTAAACTTAAATGCATCTGATTGGATACACCACTGTACACCCAGTACTCTCTCTCTACCGGTAACACATCACTATCCAAATCCAGATCCTTCACCTCCTTGGATCGCTCTTGCTGAGGTATGGCAGCAAGCACTGCTCTTCTGTTGCTAACCCACTTTGTGAGCTTAAAGCCTCCTTTAGCACAAAGAGCAACAAGTTCCTGATAGAGCCTCACTGCCTCCTCTTCAGAACCAACAGAGATAAGGCAATCATCCACATAGAAGCTATGCAAAACATTGTTGACAACCTCTAGTCTGAAATGATCTCTGTTGTCCTCTGCACATTTCCTCAAGGCAAAATTCGCACAACTTGGGGATGAAGTAGCTCCGAAGAGATGTACTTTCATTCTATATTCCACCAGATCCTGACTATGGTCTCCGTCTGGCCACCACAGAAACCTTAACAGATCTAAGTCATCTCTTTGTACTCTGACCTGATAAAACATGGATTCAATATCTGCCATGAGCACCACATGTTCTTTTCGGAATCTGGTTATGACCCCAACTAGCAAGCTAGTGAGAACTGGGCCTTCCAGAAGTTGTCCATTCAGAGACACTCCCTGAAACGAAGCACCACAATCAAAGACAACTCGCAACTTCTTCTTCTGTGGGTGATACACCCCATGATGTGGAATATACCATAATCCTCCATCACAGCGATCGAATTCTTCAACAGGCACCTTCTCTGCATACCCTTTAGAAATGATTTCAGTCATAAAACTGGTGTATTCATTGTGAAATGAACCATTCCTAATAAACTTTCGTTTAAGGTTCAGAGCTCGCTGTTCTACAGCCTTCCTATTATTTGGCATGTTTACCTGATTGCATCTAAAAGGCAAACCAATGGTGTAATGACCATCAACCAACTTAGCAGAATCCATCACTGACTTCATAAACTGCTGGTCTTCTCTAGATAAAGCCAACTGCTCATCTTGAATACATTCTGGAAAGTCAGTCTTCATTTGACGTTCCCACAGTTCATCCAATCTTGCTACGGAAATCCTATTGACACTCATCAAAAATGTCAGTATTACAATCCTCTCTGAGAGGACCATTCACCGTCCAACCCAGCATAGTTTTTACCGCATAGGGACCTCCATCTTGACTTCTAACAACCTCCCATGGCTCTAAAGCCTTGGGCACATTGGTCCCGATCAACAGGTCTACCCCGGAATTTATCTCCAGTATGTTAATATGGCGCAAATGTGGCCATCTGTCGAGATCTTCCTGTCGGGGAATATTACGTTGATGAACAGGCATGCTTTTCTGAGTAAATAAGTCAGGCAAGTCACAGTAATGATCTAAACCCAAACCAGCTACTTCCAAATCTGAAACCATGTAGCTACTGACCATTTTCTCCTGACCCATTGTCCGCAAAAGAATGCCAGTTTTCCTTCCTGAAAGATTCAGTCTATTCGTGAGTGCTTCCGTACAAAATGAAGCTGAACTCCCAGGATCCAGAAAAGCATAGGTTACCAATGACTGAGTACCTTTCTTAGACTTCACTCTAACTGGTATTACGGATAGAGCACTATTTTGCTCACCGGCCCCAGTAACACCACTGCTTTGCACCGCACATGAAGGACCTTCATCTGATGGTTCTCTCCCTCCTATAGTTTGCACTGCAACACTTTCCCTCTGCTTGGAGTGGATATGTAAGAGTGTGGGGTGTTTCTGATTACAAACTTTACACAAGAGACGTTTCCTACAGTCCCTGCTTCTGTGCCCAATGCGCAGACAACCATAACAACACACGCCATTCTCTTTCAAAAAAGATAATCTTTCACAGTGTAACTTTCTTTCAAATGAAGGACACAACTCCAACATATGCCCTGCTCCACAAAACAAGCAGGCCTTGGTCATAACTGAACCATTTTCTCACCTCAATGCTGGCTCAATCTTCCCTTCCACCTTGGCCACTGTAGTAGCAAAACTACTCTGCTTAGCCTTAGTGTAAAACTGAGACTTACTATTCCTCGCATCTTTTCTGGTGGCTGTCGGAGGATCCTGTATATCTCCAAACAATGGATCACTTGCAATCTTTACTTGCCTTTCAACAAACTCAACAACATTGCAAAAAGACACTTTACGTTGAAATCTCTCCTGCAAATCGCAGGCAACATTTCTCCACTTATCCCTGAGCTTGTAAGGCAACTTTTTTATAACTGCTTGCATATTAGCAGAGACATCCAACTCATGCAAGGACTCAACGTCTCCCATTGCATTACAACATTGCCTTAATAAAAACCCATATTCCTGCAAAGCCTTCACATCATCAGATTTTATAGATGGCCATTTACTGACCCTTTCAATGTAGGCAGCAGCAATTTTCAGCGAATTGCCAAAGTTCTCTTGGAGCAAAGATTTAGCTTTAGCATATCCATACTCAGCAGGCATATACTGACAGCTTCTGACCATTTCTCTTGGATGGCCTCTAGTGTATTGCTCGAGAAAATATAAACAATCCTTAGCACTGTGAGCTTGACTCTCCACCATGTGCTCAAAAGCGCTCATAAATGTTTGATATTGCAAAGGATTGCCATCAAATAACTGAATGTCACGTCTTGGTAACAAAAACAGAGACTGCTGCTCAGCTAATAAAGTTGTAATTTCATTTTGTTTCTTCAAAACTGTGACTAGATGATCATGACCCTCACCACCTTGCACTGTATGTGTAAGAGGTTTTGATTGTGCGTGAGACTGCGAAATCATCTGAGTAGTTGAAACTGCACCTGGAAATACTTGATGTAACTTCGTCTCTGCCCTTTCCAATGAAACAACCTTAGGCTGACAAGTATTTTTAACCTTGGGCCTTACATCCAATACCTGTGCTTGATGATCACTAGCATCCACACCCTGATATGGTTGTTCTGGTAACACAGGTTTGAACGTCGGAGCATTAGGATTTAAAACGGCTAAACGCCCCTGCTCTCGTTCTAAATACGAATTCATTCCATCAGATTTAACATTAGCAGCACTTGAGACTCGGGACATTTCAGAAGTTTTTAAAACATTCACCTTTGCTGCTGAGGCTGCTATTTCAGTTTCCAAGTCAAGCAGCTCCTTTCTTTTCTTAAGCTGTATTTCTTGTTCTTCCAAAGCATGCTTTTCTTTCAACAACCTCTGTCGAACAAGAAGGGCAGCCATGTCAGCTTCTGCCATTATGCGTGCTGACAAGGCAGATGAAACCATTGAGCCACTGAGTGATGATTTGCTTTTCCTACTTTTGTTTCCAACATTAGAGACGCTGTCACTTGGATTAACATCATCTATTGCAGCACCCTTACTAACATTCCCGGCGATCTTAGAAGCACCAGAACCATTTCCAGCAGGTAATACATCAGAGGAATCAACACCAGGTGGATTTAAATGTGGCAAATCAAGCTCAGACACCTGATTTTTGCTCTGAAGGTTTCCCTTTGCATCATGAAGCCATTTCTTTATCTCTTCCATAAACTCAGTATTATGTGCTCGCACACTTATAAACCAAGCAGTTTGTTTTTCTTGCTCTTCTTGAGGAAGCAAAGGAAGCAAGGTTTCATGCAGATGAGTCGCCTCATTAAGCAACACAGACAAATTCTCTAACTGAGCCTGAACAGTTGAAACATTATCCTCAGATTGCTTTAACTCTTTAATAATCTTTATGACCTTTTTAACTTTATTAATCTTAGTGTGCCGTTCTGTTTGCAGCCTTTCAATCTGATTCTCCAAAGCCTTAGCAGTCGGTTTCGGCTGTCTTTTCTTTCCATCCACATCACCACATTGTGTTAATTGGTGTGTCTCCATTTTTCTTCAAAATATTACAAAAAATCCAAACGCTGAACTGCACCTATGCCACACAGCTTCATTCCAAAGCATCAACTTGATGACATTCACTTCATAAACCCTGGCCATACACAATTGACAGGAGCAATATCCCCCACTAACTGCCTATTAAACCTAACTAACTTAACCTAGTCTTCCGTACATACTAGCGGTGGGTATTTATGTACCTCCATACCGTCAGCTGTGAGAAAGACAAACTGTCTTAAACACAAACTGTGGCGGTACTCCCAAGCCAATGGCTTCAGCCGCCTGATGCACAAAAACTAGAAAGATAATCAGTACAACGCCTTGTGCAGCTGTACTGCTAAAACCTAACAGGGGAACAAAACTCCTGAACAAAATGCGCTCGTGTAGCCAAAGGCTTAATCTAAAAGCAGGTGGTGAAAGGCAACAGCAAACTACAAAACTATCATCAATAAAATCGGCTCTTTATAACTAATCCAATAAAACCTAAAAAGAGCCCTTTCTGTTGACAATTTGTTGCGGCTACTCCAACCAATGGCCGCAGCACACTAAACATGAGGACACCGATGACGCGCAACAATTAACGCACAGAACACTTCTGTATCATTTGCTTCTTTATTTACAGATGCCACTGTCCAAACTACAAATCAGCACATGGGATCAACTATCAAACAAACGCACAGAATATCAAATCATTCAAATTGCGATATGTTGCGATCAACAGAAAGTTTTGCCTCGTGCTCACCCTACCTTCTGCTCATCACATCAGGTGCTGTGCACAAGTGAGTGCAACCACATTTACCTTATACCACACCCATGAGACACGCCCCACACCCATGCACCAATACAGTGAGTCTATTTAAACAAACCCACTTAGTCAGACGGAAACAACTCATATGGCTCCTACAACCGTAGTGTGAAGTGTAATGTGTATTTTATTGATCCTTTTGTTGGAATGTTTCGTTACATATAATGCTTAAGGACTTTATTAAGAATATTCATTTAAGTTTGTATTTCTTTTTAGTTCTGACGGCATTGTATCGGCTGTGGTTGGACATCATTACAGGTTAAGACACGTTGGAGAATCCTCCTGTCCGAAATAAATGTCAGCTAAAATGCAAAGAACAAGTTGAGCTTTATTAAGACTCGAGGGGAGTAACAATAACTGTCCAGAAAATAGAAAAAAAAAGAAAAATTTGCATATAAATGTTCTCAGCATTTAAAATAGTAATTGAAGTGTATTTTGAGTAAATATGACATTTAATTTTTTTTAACTGAACTTCAATAAATTCCTGTGTCACAGTAGAGCAATATCTTTATGTTCATGCTAACAGTCAATTTTGTGAAAGCATCGGATTATTGGCTATAAATAGTTAACTCAGTATAATATGCTTTATATAGTATCACTGGACTCAACCACACAAAAATGAAAGACACTGGGGAAAAATAAGTATTCACAGACTTTCAGTCATTTGTAATCTACACATTTTCCTAAAACTGCTTTAAAAGTACAAGCATGCATTACACACAGTGAGAAAATAAAACTCTTTTGTTTCCAAACTCATTTCCAACAAACTTTATTTGTAATCAAAAGATTAAAAAGGAACACATTCAGGTTACTTTATTTGAAGCTGTCAGTATAAAGCCAGTCTGCATTAAGTTAGCAATTCTAACTGCACAAATAAGCACAACAGACAAGCACAATACAACACAATGAAGGAAACGTCAGCTTGTTAGCCCATTTAACAATTAGAGTGAGCGATTTTCTGTCTTTTTTACAGATAAAACCTTTAAAAACAAACTGTTTCTAACGTTTAATGAAAACATGAATTCAAAAACAACTCTACTGCTGAATTTCACTCACACACACTAAATGGTCAGCCTCGTTGGTCCAGCTGTGAGTCTGTTACCGTGAACTATGGTGCGGCAGATTTGTGCTGAACTAAGCCGCACACAACTGATGTTAGCCAGGAAACATTACACACTGCTTCACTTACGTTCACACAGAGATAATCACCTGACACCTGATAGGTTTGTAGCTTGAACCCATCCTCTGGAACGTTGAAGACAATATAATTACACAGCAAAGCAAGACACAAGTAGGCAATGTTCTTCATGTTTCTCGTGCACGGGAGAGAATCGGACAAAGCGCCGTTCCTTCGCTTGACCACAGTTGCTCTCGCCCGCTCCCCCGTAACACTGTTCTTTTATTGAGGTTACATGAATATGCATAGGTTCATTAACATATGACGTCTACATTCACACAAAGAGTACCTTGCCTGTGTGTGTGTGTGTGTGTGTGTGTGTGTGAGTGTGAGGTCAAGATGTGACCCTGTGAAGACTCCCCAAAGCTGGTGCCAGGACGTCTGAACAAAAGGCTCTTATACTCAAACAGATATACGTGTGTTTGCTATACCATATATTAACAAGAGAAGATGCGACCTCTCCTAGGAGGTGTGTGATTTATACCAGAACACTCTGGAGAGGAGTGAACGCACTCCCCTCTTCATGCTACACAGAGTTGTTACAGACCTCCTAGAATGAGACATTCTTTCAATCTACAAATGATTATACACTTCTAAGCATATATGAGTAAATATTTCTAAGCATAAATGACAATCAACAATACAAAACCTAACACACCGAGTTCAGAAAAGAGAAGTGAAACGTTAACAATCACTCTTAGAGGTGATTCTGGGAAAGTTCAGACTCAGAAAAATCAGGAAGTGATCCATTAGGAGAGGATTTTTGTTCTACAAACATCTGCAAATGCTAGAGGCTTACCAGAAACCATCTTGTTAATGAGTAGCTTCTAAAATGAGTTGTTTATACATATTCAAACTGTTAAATGGCCTGTATTTGTATAGCGCTTTACTCAGTCCCTAAGGACCCCAAAGTGCTTTACACATTCAGTCATTCACCCATTCACACACACATTCACACACTGGTGAACAGAACACTTTCCAGTTTGGGCATATCAGACGGATATTTATTTTTCTTTCTTCTTTTTTTGATTCGATGTTAAATAATTCATAGTCAGTGTTTCTGTTCCTCTTTTCTATCACAGCCACAGCAGGTATTTTCTCAGCATAGGTTAGGACTGAGTGAAGAGTCTCAGAGCAGAGACTTTTGGCTCACAGCTTTTAGCGTCTACACAAATAGCTGATGACGCTCTTTTTCTGAGAACATCTCCACCTCCTAAAAACAAACTCTCCTACTAGCAGCTGTCATAACCACAACAGGCAGAAGACTGAATTTCTTTCAGGGTCAGATTTCATGCAGTTTGCAGTAAATTGTGTGTCACAGACTTTGTAGTTCACATTTGTGTGACTCATTTAACCCTCCTGCCATCCTTTAAAAAACTCACACCCATCACCCTAGGGACCATTCTCAGCCACGCCATAAAAAGACCATATATCCATATTTTATTCCACTTTAAATTAGCCAACCTTGTAAAACTACTTCTCCCTGAAATATTCATGTAAAGTTTTAATTATATTTTCGTTGTTTTAACCCTTCAAATCCCAGTGTTATTACATGAGCGCCCTGTGTTATAAGCCCCAAAAACCAAAAAACGAAACTAAATATTTCCACAAAAAACCAGTTGAAGTAATATGTGATTGTCATTATAAGTAGGCCTTTAGATGGACCAAAGATTGGCACCAACATACATTTTGACCTGCCATTATTTTTTTTGCATTTTTTTTGCAATTTAAAAATTAAAACTTCAAGGCCCTGAGTCTTCATTGACATCCAAGAAAAGAAGAAAAAATAAAATCATATGATGATAATTTGGGGTTGAAAAATAGCGTTTATAATGGAAGTCAATGGGCAGAAAATGGTCCCCAGGGTGATGGGTGTGGGGATTTCTGCTGCTCAGCCATTTTAGGCTGATTTAAGGAATTCACACTGGAATATTAACATTGACAGGTAAAAACTATCCTGTGGCAAGTTTGGTTATATTCCACTGAACACAGTGGAAATGGCAGCCATTTAACACATAGCAGTGGCACAAAAAGGTCCCAAGAAGGCAGGAGGGTTAAATCTTCACCTCCTGAAAGTGAAACTTTTACATCCATCCATCCATCCATTTTCAACCGCTTATCCGAGGCCGGGTCGCGGGGGCAGCAGCCTAAGCAAAGAGGCCCAGACCTCCCTCTCCCCAGCCACCTCCTCCAGCTTATCCGGGGGAATACCAAGGCGTTCCCAGGCCAGCCGAGAGATATAATCTCTCCAGCGTGTCCTGGGTCTTCCCCGGGGCCTCCTCCCGGTGGGACATGCCTGGAACAC
The DNA here is from genome assembly GCF_963969265.1 of Rhamphochromis sp. 'chilingali'. Taxonomy (NCBI): domain Eukaryota; kingdom Metazoa; phylum Chordata; class Actinopteri; order Cichliformes; family Cichlidae; genus Rhamphochromis; species Rhamphochromis sp. 'chilingali'. The sequence goes on from NC_137929.1 coordinate 72,194,398, forward strand.
CTCACCCAGGAGGCGCCCAGGGGGCATCCTTGTCAGATGCCCGAACCACCTCAGCTGACTCCTTTCGATGTGGAGCAGCAGCGGCTCTACTCTGAGCCCCTCCCGGATGGCCGAACTTCTCACCCTATCTCTAAGGGAGAGGCCAGCCACCCTTCGGAGGAAGCTCATTTCCGCCGCTTGTATCCGCGATCTCGTTCTTTCGGTCACTACCCACAGCTCGTGGCCATAGGTGAGGGTAGGGACGTAGATCGACCGGTAAATTGAGAGCTTCGCTTTTACACTCAGCTCCCTCTTCACCACGACGGACCGGTGCAGCGTCCGCATTACAGTGGCTGCAGCCCCAATCCGTCTGTCAATCTCCGGCTCCCTTCTCCCATCACTCGCGAACAAGACCCCGAGATACTTGAACTCCTCCACTTGGGGCAGGAACTCATCCCCGACCCGGAGAGGGCACTCCACCCTTTTCCGGCTGAGAACCATGGCCTCAGATTTGGAGGTGCTGATCCTCATTCCCGCTGCTTCACACTCGGCTGCGAACCGTTCCAGTGCGAGCTGGAGGCCCTCACCTGATGAAGCCAACAGAACCACATCATCCGCAAAAATCAGAGATGAGATTCTGAGGCCACCAAAGCGAAAGCCCTCCGCCACTTGGCTGCGCCTAGAAATCCTGTCCATAAAAATTATGAACAGAACCGGAGACAAAGGGCAGCCCTGGCGGAGCCCATCACCCACCGGGAACGAGTCCGACTTATTGCCGGCAATGCGAACCAAGCTCCTGCAACGGTTGTATAGGGATCGAATGGCCCGTAGCAATGGGCCAGACACCCCATACTCCCGCAGCACCTCCCACAGGACACCCCGAGGGACACGGTCGAATGCCTTCTCCAAGTCCACAAAACACATGTAGACTGGTTGGGCAAACTCCCATGCGCCCTCAAGTACCCTCGAGAGGATAAAGAGCTGGTCCAGTGTTCCGCGACCAGGACGAAAACCGCATTGTTCCTCCTGTATCCGAGGTTCGACTAGCGGACGAACTCTCCTTTCCAGCACCCTGGCATAGACTTTCCCAGGGAGGCTGAGGAGTGTGATCCCCCTGTAGTTGGAACACACCCTCCCTCTGAAACTTTTACAAACACCATAAAAATCCTCGTGTCCACACCTTTCCGTCTCAAACTGACTCTGAGCCTCGTCAGTAATTCCAGAAGCTTTTTACCATCTAAAGAAGCCTTTGTGCTGCTGCAGACATCAGTAAATCTGATCCTAAATGTTCCTTTTTCTTTAACCTCAAAGCTGATGTTTCACAGGCTGTTCTCCTTTAAATGACCTGCAGAAATCAGCAGGGTTAGAACATGTATTGAATTAAGACGCACATGTTGTAGTCCATTTTCTGTACATTGTAGTTTCAACATGGAGGACATGTTGTAGTCCATCTTCTCCACATTGTAGTTTCAACATGTACACTTAGAGAGACAAACTGTCACTTCTTATTTTTCTTACTAACAGTAAATTAGTGGCTGTATCCCAATTCAGAGTCTGCAGCCTTGAAGGCCGCATTTTAAGGCCGATTACTTCACAGCGATAGGACGAAGGCTGTCCCAATTCAAAGGCGGCTCCTTCATTTCCCTGAATTTTAAGGATGGGTAGGTGTATCCTTCGTGGTCCCATATATCGCAGGATTCCTTGCGCGGCGGTGGGTGTGGATAATTTTTCGAAAAAAAACCGCGGACAGCTGAAGTGGGACGGCCGAAGAGTAAATTGGACTGGCCCGTGAAAGTGAACTTATTCTCCCAGGACCTGAAGCTCAGTGAAGCACCCTTCCCACAGCCATTCTTTGACATGTGATTGACATTACATTGACCAATCAGCTGAAAGTAAGAAAAATTAGGTCAAAAGTAGGGATGGGTACCGGTATCCGGTGCCATGATGCACCGGTTCTGACATAAACGGTAGTAACCAGACTGAAAAGCAGCGCACATTTCGGTGCTTTTTTTTTCCTGAGCTGTGATACACTTTAGATTCTAGCCAATCATTTTACGTTTCCGAGGATAGTAGGCGGGGCCAGGTACGTACGTTCTTTTAGAGCAGAGCTACAGATTAAAAATGCCCAAGGCGAAGCGGTCAAAAGTCTGGCTGTACTTCACAGCAAAAGATGCAAACTCAGCAGCAACAAGTGCTTTAAGCTGATACTGTGATACTGTCAAAGGAGGTAACACCTCGAATCCGATGAAACACCTGGCGACGCATAGCGTTTTTTTAAAAGCCGAGAAATGCGCCATGTTTGATAGCTTGCTGCGAGACCTCACACTGTCATATCGTTGTATTTTTACTCAGTTGTACATAGCATTTGTATTCTATTTTTATCCTATTGTATATTTTATTCTATTTTATTCTACTGTATATAGTATTTTATTTTATTCTATTCTGTACAGTTGTGTACGGTATTTATTCTTATTGTATTGTAATTTTTGCTTCATAACTTTTGCACTGTCCACTTCCTGCTGTCTCAAAACAAATTTCCCACGTGTGTCTTATAGCGTTTTTTTAAAAGCCGAGACATGCGCCGTATTTGATAGCTTGCTGCGAGACCTCACACCGAGCACATCTACTGCGGGTGTGGTGCCTGTTATCGACCCGGAGTTAGCAACATCCCCCAAGAACCCAAAGAGGAGAGTCCTGGCCCCTAGCCCTGCCAGTGTAGCAGAAATGATGAGGATGATGATGCAGCAGCAGCCGTTCTTCTCTGGGCGAGTAGCTTAATGTTGTTCGTGTGTAATTTACGTTGAGTAGGCTAACCACGTTATTACATTAATGCATGTAAGGTGAACTAGCAAACACAGACGTAGTTACATGCAGCTGTCTTCTTGTTTGATGGCAGATGCTCCCTTCACCCTGACCAAAAAGGCTAAAATGACCAAAGAAAAAGTGGAAAACAGCTGAACATGAGAGGTTTTTGGACAAAGTTTGTGTTGTTTCCATTGTTTAAGCACTGCTTCCAGCCAAGAGTGATACCATATATGCCCCATAGCTGCAGAAAAGGCTAACATTGTTATCTTTTTACAAAAAACCAGCTGAACATGAGAGGTTTTTGGACCAATTTTGTGTTCTCCATTCTTTAAGCACCGGTTTGAGCACCGTTTAAGCACCGGCACCGTTTCAAAAGAACCGGTTTGGCACCGGTATCGGATAAAACCTAAACGATACCCATCCCTAGGCAAAAGCTACACATAGCCAGGGAACCTGTATCTGTAACCAGACCTCAACAAAAAAAAAAAAAGTAACTCGTGCAAAAAACTTTTACAAACACAAATCTTTTTCACACACACACAAATTCTTATCTGAAGATGCACAAACATAAAACTTTTAGATATTTTTGTTTACAAGGTTACAAAACTCAGTTCACAACTACGCATTTGATTTACAAGTACAAAATATTTATGGTAAATGGCCTGCATTTGTATAGCGCTTTTTTCTAGTCCCTAAGGACCCCAAAGCGCTTTACACTACACCTATTCACACACTGGTGATGGCAGCTACTTTGTAGCCACAGCTGCCCTGGGGCGCACTGACAGAGGCGAGGCTGCAAGACACTGGTGCCACCGGGCCCTCTGACCACCACCAGCAGGCAAACATGGGGTTAGTATCTTGCCCAAGGATATTTGGCATGCAGCCAGTAGGCAGCCTGGGATTGAACCACCGACCTTCTGATTAGTGGCTGACCTGCTCTGCCACCTGAGCTACAGCCACCCTAAAGGAAAGGTCAAAGGTCAGCAGCACATGTAGTTGGGACAATTCTTCAGTCGCACAAACTACACAATGATTTTCCTCCAATGACGACTTTTCACTTGCAGAAATGGTCCTGTGTGATTTCTAGGCTGTGATATAAAAACTAGTTCCTAATGGCAGCGACTCACTCAGTAAACATGTGTTTCCTTCACCAACCTCACACACAGATCCAATAAGATCAGGAAGTGGGCAGTATAGTACAATATGTGTTATTTTGTGCTGCACTGCCCAAACTAAAGATCTGCTGAAGTGTTGGAAATGATCCAGATGTTTATTTTGGACGATACAGCAGAAGATCAGACATGAAAGTGGAGATAACACAGAAGACCTGCAGCAAAGGGTCAGAGGTCAGACTGGGCCACTGGATTCAACAATGAACCAATGATCATCAAGCAGTGACTAAAGCAGTGACGTTCTGACATTCATCACACAGTCAGAACAAATGTCTGCTGATGACTTCATCTCATGAAACGACTGATAGATGTCAGTTCATTGATCAGCTGAGCTGCTGATCTTCATCGTCACAGAAACATTCAGCTTGTTTCAATCAGTAAATAACTCCCACTACTCCCAGTTTGAACTGTTCCCACTCAAAATGCTGTGAGAACAATGATCATTGTAGAACTTCACAAACATCAAGTGTTGTTTTCCACATGTAAGATCAGCAAACACACAGAAACTTCCTGTTGCCACACACGGCCTCTAAAATCTCTTCCACGCTTTCTGTCTGAAGTCCACTCTCTGTGTCGGATCCACAGGAAACAACAAGATCTTATTACAGTTTTTTCTGATTGCTTAAGCACATTTTTTGTAACTATTGGCTAATTTTGCAAAACTCTTCACACAAATAAGAAAACCTGTCACCCAATCATCAAAACATTGTAGTTCTCTTGCAAAAGCGAACACAGCTAGATTAACTCTTCACACCTTCGTAAAAATGGTGTTTCCGTATCAAACAGTACACACAAGCCATCATCTACTAAGCACACAATGCGCCAACTGCACACCGATGGTATGAATACAAAACACATCTGGCGTTTGCCTTCCCTGTGCACAAGGTAGGCTATGTCAGTTTGAGCTCATACTTCTGTCATAGATCCATAAGCATGGAGGGATCCAAACTTCAAGTACTGGTGTTTAGTCAAACACATCAAAACAAACACAAGTGTTTATTTCCAAGTATAGGATTATTTGCAATCGCCATAATGACTATATGGGTTACGTGGTCTGCAGTGAACATGCTTCCTCTGCCCCCTCCTCGTCTTCCTCTTGCTCCTCCTTGTCCTTGTCGTCCTCTTCATCCTACTTCTTCACCTCCATTTCCTCTTCCTCGGCCTCCTCTACTTCTCACTCTTTCTGCTCCCTCCATTGTACTCCACACACACAGCTTACCTGTATTATAGTGCTTAGGCTGATTGCAAAGTGAACAAATTATCAGAGAAAGTCTTCACATGTGAAAGTGTGCCAGACAGTTGGCAAATTAGTGTTAATGATAGCCATACATGTGTATACTTTTGCTAGGAGTGTGTTGGAAATTTGGAAATTGAGTGTTGTGCAGTGAATTGTGCCTACAGTCTTGCAAAGTGTGTGTTACAAAATTGCAAACTGAGTGCAAAGCAGTTTTTGTGCTTTTAGTTTTGCACACTCAGTGAGTGGTTTTGCTATACGTCTGACTAGTTTTAGAAATTGTGCTACAGGAATCACAGTTAGTGTTTAGGCATTCGGTAAAAACTGTAACATGGTTTTCAATGTGTCTCCTTCCAAAAAGTCCAACCAATGAACAAATGTGTGTATTTGTGGAGGCCGAACAAAAGCATGACACATTTCTCTGTTTCTATAAACTGGAGTCAAACACAAACATGAAGAGTTTCACTGACAGACTCCAAAATGCCCCCACAGTGGATCAAAGGGAAATCCTACAGTGTGGCCAGAGACTCTTAATGGCTCCAACATCAACACATCCACAATGTTGGATCCAGTTCTGCCTCACAGAGTTACTAAGACACACCCTCTGCCAGCATCACAACAGCTCCACCTGCCTCCTCAGCATCTGTACACCTGAAGAGAAAAGAAAGGCTCCAACAGCTCAAATCTACAAAGGATTCATGAAGTTTCATCCAACAATAACATGTTTGCCTTCCACAGTGTGCTGTTAGACACCACTGTACCTCTGCCATTTCAAAAAGAGCAGCTTGGGAACATTTTGGCTCCAAACACTTTGTGTTTAAGTTCTTTGTTTTCTTTGTGAAGCCGACAACATCTGGAGCTTTGTGACTCATAGAAACATCATTTTGTTCTTTAGATGACAGCAGATTGGGACTGAATAATCAATCACTATCAAACCAATAAAGACAAACATGCTGATTTTACAGGAACTTTGTTGGAGAAGCTGCAAAGACATGAAACTGGTGGAGATCCCAAACCAGTTGATAGTGCTGGTTATTCCAAATAAAGCTGTTTCCCTTTGAGATGAAATGACTTTCTGTCCTGATATATAATAAAGATGTTGTTGTTTTTGAGCCCCTGTATTAAAAGTAGTTTAAAGTCAGCTTGAGTTTGATGTCTTTATGTCAAAGCTGCTCATGATGTTGAGCTGCTGATGGAATAAAAACAATATAAAAGCATGTAGTCCAGACTTAAATGTAGCCTGTTGTTAGCTGAGGTCCACACACAGTGTTTGACAGTGTAAAGTGTGTGAAAGGGCTGCTGGTGGAGCTCACTAGGATGAGCAGGTGAGCACGAGGTGGAGAGCAGCTGGCCTGGCTTTGACCCGGGCCACGCCCCCTTTCTCTCTGCTTTGCTGTCACTTATCTTCACTGCTCTGTCCAATAAAGCTGAAAAAGGCCCCGAATCAAAGAAATCTGCTGCAGCCTCTGAAATGTCTTCTGTTTCCTTCCCGACGGCTTTTTCACCGTCAGCCCATCAGACAGTCCAGCAGCATTTATGATGATGTCATGATGTTGAAGAGGCTGCTACGGTGGCCTCCCATGACCCCCAGCCTCATCACAGCTGAGATGCAGACATTTGAAAACATTCAGCAGACAACTGAATAACAGTCCAACACAACAGTCTGTGTGCAGACACACACTGAGCTTTCATATAGTCAAAGGAGTCAATCAAACACAGCTGGTTGAGTCATTTCTCTGTGAGTCTAAAGTGAATCTAGTATTTGAAAGTCCACTTCCTGTATTTGTTGTTGGAGACTTCTTCAGCTTCTTCTCAAGGACATCAGCTGCTTGTTTGGCAGCAGAGGCAGTTAAGAAGCTTCCTGAAAAACACTGAACAGTGAGTTCACTGTGGCATATGACAGATTCAGCTTTCTGTGTGCAAATGTGTCTGTGTCGACCTTTCAAATGCTGTTGAATCCAAAACATCAGCGGCTCCTCGGCTGCTCACTTCATGCACTTCTGTCTGTGTGACAGTCCAATGACATCACAGCTGTTTCCAGCCCCAGTGTCTCAGGACTGGACACCTTTAAACATGTCGAGGATCAAACAGCGTCCAGCTAAACACACATGAAACTATCAGAGCTGACAATCATTCCAATAACATCTAATGGTTCATGTATGTAGACACAGGACTACAAGGAAATGGCTCTCAGCATCTGGCTGTGGGAACACATGAGTCCCTGTTTGTGTTCAGATTGTGTGCATGTTTTAGACGTGTGTCACATGTAGAAACACAACAATCCCACAATAACACACAGATGTGTTTGACACAGCTGTGCAGCTGTAAGTTGTTTCTAATGATTCATTGAAGCTCTTCTAACATTCTGGAGACGATCAGTACATGAATCTGTTCAACACGACAACAATTTGACTTCAGTGTGAACGTTTGCCATTAAATAACCTTCTTCATCCAGCTGACAGCATCCTTCATCCTATGATATGAACAGTTCCTCCTGTTGATGACCCTCTGACATGATCTGCTTGAGGAGCTTTTTCATGTGCAGCTCTCTGAGCTCAGGGCTGAGCTGCTGTTTCATCTTTAAGAGCTGCTGCCTCCTCGCCGGACTTGTTCTCCTCTTCTTCTCCTAATGACACCATTTCTGCTTCATATCTTTCACTGGGCCTAAAACAGATGAAGAGTAGATCTGCTGCTGTTCACTGTTTGTGTCAATATGGAGAAACATGAAAGACAAACACAGCACACACAGAGAAATGTAGACAGGATGTGCAGCCAGTGCAGTAAATGGTCTCAATATCAGCTCTTTAGAAAATGATCCCGATGAACATGGAACTAACATCCAATGAGAAACAGCTTCCTTGTTTCATGTCCAATAACAATAAATGAAGAGCTAATAAAGAGCTGTTCTATTGTAAAATGCTGAGATGATTATTAGATAGAACCCAGCGGCTCACCAAAAGCCTGCATTGAAAATCTATATGAAAGTAATCTATGCTCATATATGGCAAAATCCTTTAAGTGTCACTGTGTTTTTCATCTGTGCTCTTGTTGGTTGGACAAGTTTGTAAATGACAAAGAGCTCAGTGGACTTTGCATCCATCAGATCCTGTTAGATGTTTGGTTTTCCTTCACAGCTTTGTGATGAAGGCTGAAGAACAGAGATATGAACTATTGCCAATATGAATCCTGATGCATGACGTGGGCACAGACCCACCAAAGCAACACTCAGCTCACCTCATTCCAGGCGCTTGTCTGCTGGAGACCATGAGCCTTGTTAGTCACACATCAGCACCGTGGTAGGAAACAGCCTCCATCATTTCATTAGATCTGAATTTGGACTGTTTCCCTCTGGATGAACCAAGTCTGTCAAATCTATTGATCCAACACAAACAAACACATTGGCTCACAGTCAGATTGGCTTTGTATGGATGGTGTAACAGGGGGCTGGGAAAGGATGCTGGAAGCTGAATATAACACAGAACAATAACAGGACATATAATAATGTAGAAACATGATCTTCAACAGGCACACTTCTATTATTCATGATCACAGACACAAAGAACTTGTGCAGCCCTGATATCAGCCCTAATATATGAGTGTGTTTGCCCAAAGATTGAAACAGCATCAACATGACAACTGTAAGAAATCTTCTCTCAGCCTTGTGTCATGGTCCGGGTGTGTGCCAGGGTGTCTCCCTCCGAGCCGGCATCTCCACCCCTGGGAGGGGCCTCAGTGTTCTGCTGATTGCTCACACCTGTGGGTAATTAAGCCGGGGACTCATAAGGCCAGCGCTCTCAACCTGTCTTTGCCAGATTCTCAGCTAACCCTACTTAGTGCAGGCCACCACCGTGATTTCCCACTCGCTTTGTGAATTACCTTGTCTCATCGTGTGTTTCTCTCATAGCCACACCAAGCTGCCAAACACTAATCTCTGCCGAAGAGCTCCAACCCGGACGCTGGACCACCTGACAGTCCCACAGGCTGTTCACCCGAACCATCTGCTAGTGATGGTGAGATGAAGCCTCATGATGAACTGAAGCTTTCCACCCAACTGGTCGACTCGTGGTTCGAAGCATTGTGATGATTCATTTGCTCTACTGCACCATCAAGTGGACAATTCAAGTGAAACGGGCTCAATGATTATAATGATGTGATGTGTAAACCTCTAAACTGAATAAATAAATTGTTTTTCTTGGTTATTTATCCCGAATATTGTCTCAGTATGTCTGATACAAAAGAGAAAGTGGAAACTATCAGTACACAGTTTTTGGGATGATTGTGTAACTGCGTAATCATGCTTATGTACATCTCAATAATGACACAAACTAGTGTGTGGCACTTCAAGTTGAATGAATAAAGGAATTACTGTTGTTCATGACACCAATAACTGAACTCTAAATATTAGTTATATTTAATATTATACCAATTTTATATTATATTAATTTAATTAATATTTGTGTATAATAAATTGGCAGCTTAACACAGGAATGTACATGGAAACAAAAAGGGAGGGAGTTGTGATGTGAATATGCTTGTGACTTTATAACAGTGCTCATGACACTAGGGAAAAGTTTTCATTTGTTTTTATTCCAAAATAGCAGCTTTTCCACAGTGCTGGGCTTAAGACGGTTCCTCTTTTTTGAGAGGATTTCTCCTGCTTTTGAAAATATCCTCTCACAGGGCACAGATGAAGCAGGGGTTGCAAGAAAAACCACAGCAAGTTTATACAAGTTTGGATAAAGAAATTTGTGTCCAGCCCAGTACTCCAGCGGATTCTCCAGTCTGTCGATATTTGGTTCATGGAGGTATGTCTGTACTTCAGCTGTTGCATCAGCTGTAGCATTTGGGGTCTTTGTCTCCAGAACAGTGGTTTCCAAACGATGCCACAGTTTGCTACCTAAAACAAACAGAATGTAAGTAACTAAATACAATATAGTAATCGAAATGTGCTCATATACCTTGAGTCACAGGCTGAGAAGCTTTTGATGATGAGGCTGCTGCTGATGAGGCTGCTGATGAGAAGGCCACGTGCCGCAAAATAGCAGCACATTCAAAAATGAGTCTCTTCTCAGCATCCATTGCTTTATTTGAGCTAAAGAAGCCTATTTTTTTGAACCTTGGATCCAGCAATGTTGCCAGTGACATGATGCTCATTGACTGCAATGTGTAGAGCTTCTCCTTTATTTGTCTCCTTAGACACTCAACCATGGTGGAGCTTGTGGGGATGAATAGAAAAGTATTTGACCAGCATAATATAATCTGCAGTATGATCATTGCTTTAACAATGTAACAGATAGCTTTAAGATGGCCTTAAGATGTTTATGATGATGTTAACTTTGTATTCCAGGTGCAGTTATAACTATTTTATACATATTGCATATCTGTGCTTGTTTGAGTTGATGTTCAGGTTCATTAATGGTTTTGAGCTTCATCTAGTGAGAGTGTCTAGGTGATACATGCTGAGGGAAAACTAGAACATAGAAGGAATTGCAATACATGCTTACAAAACACTTATATCAGGTCATTTTATATTAAGGTTTTAGTAGAGGTTCTTGGTTAAAACATTTATTTAGTAGAAGACATACACATAGTCTCAGTGAGCCTCTGTCCTGGTGAAAGGTCAGAAGTGCAACAGGTGAATTGAGAAAGAGCATTTGAGGACGAGACACAGACAGTAGGAGGTGAAGAGGTGACACAAAGAGCATGTGAGGTCAACACGTACACACACATTAGTTAAGACTTATTTAGAGGAGAGATCAGTTATGTCTAGACAAGAAAGAGGAACAATTCATTTTAAGATAAGAACGGAAAGTACCAAGCCATGAAAATAGAAGATGATTTTCTGGGTGAAAAGTCATGATGATGTTGATCTGATCTATGTATAAAATGTACCGGTGACGCATGAAGGGGCGTCAGTAAACAAACCCTGATGTTATAAAATAATTGTTTGTGCCTTAGTAAGTCGAAGATCAATTGCTGTTTCCAGTGATCTTCCCACGTGTGAATTAAAATCTTCGTTTTAATTCACACGTGGGAAGTTAGGACAACTCCCATTTCCTCTTCATTTAGTGCATGGTGTAACATTGTTAAAAGTGGAATTACTTTGGATCCAGACACTCGCTTTTCCTCTGACACCTCAGTGGTGGCATCATTAAATGGGGAGAGTATTTTAAGACATTCTGCCATAAGCTCATACTGTTCAGAGGATAGTGGGCAAATATCAGTGTGCAGGCCAGCTAACGATGCTCCAATAGGTTCCCTGAGTTCATGAACACGTTGAAGCATTTGGAATGTGCTGTTCCAACGTGTATCCACCTCTTGAATTAACTTCAGTGCAGGCCGGCCCATTTGCTCCTGCACCTCTGTCAGCCTCTCCTAGAAAAACAGCCAACACAAACTGATTAATTCAAGCTTTGTTACTGCAGCAGCACCTTAAAGCAGCAATGAAATAATGGAACAAACCTTAGCAATTGTACTGCTCTTGAAATATCCCACTATCCTCCTACAGGAGGATAGTGCTCCTCCCCTTTTGCGAGTGTGGACGCTTCATCTCTTTGCTCCTTAAGAGACGAGCCACGAGGTTTGCACGTCTACAGAAAGATAAATAAAGAGTACCTTTTTTGGACCTCCCCACGACGTAAAAATGAAAGTTTTATTCCATTTGAGTGAGGCCAATGAGGTAAATGTTTTATTTTGTTTCTTATCGTTGTATGTATATATGCGAGTGTTGTGTGACATTCAAGTGCAATTACCGTAGTGTGAAGTGTAATGTGTATTTTATTGATCCTTTTGTTGGAATGTTTCGTTACATATAATGCTTAAGGACTTTATTAAGAATATTCATTTAAGTTTGTATTTCTTTTTAGTTCTGACGGCATTGTATCGGCTGTGGTTGGACATCATTACAGGTTAAGACACGTTGGAGAATCCTCCTGTCCGAAATAAATGTCAGCTAAAACGCAAAGAACAAGTTGAGCTTTATTAAGACTCAAGGGGAGTAACAATAACTGTCCAGAAAATAGAAAAAAAAAGAAAAATTTGCATATAAATGTTCTCAGCATTTAAAATAGTAATTGAAGTGTATTTTGAGTAAATATGACATTTAATTTTTTTTAACTGAACTTCAATAAATTCCTGTGTCACAGTAGAGCAATATCTTTATGTTCATGCTAATAGTCAATTTTGTGAAAGCATCGGATTATTGGCTATAAATAGTTAACTCAGTATAATATGCTTTATATAGTATCACTGGACTCAACCACACAGAAATGAAAGACACTGGGGAAAAATAAGTATTCACAGACTTTCAGTCATTTGTAATCTACACATTTTCCTAAAACTGCTTTAAAAGTACAAGCATGCATTACACACAGTGAGAAAATAAAACTTTTTTGTTTCCAAACTTATTTCCAACAAACTTTATTTGTAATCAAGAGATTAAAAAGGAACACATTCAGGTTACTTTATTTGAAGCTGTCAGTATAAAGCCAGTCTGCATTAAGTTAGCAATTCTAACTGCACAAATAAGCACAACAGACAAGCACAATACAACACAATGAAGGAAACGTCAGCTTGTTAGCCCATTTAACAATTAGAGTGAGCGATTTTCTGTCTTTTTTACAGATAAATATCCAAATCATGACACCAATGAAAATGAGAAAACAGACTCCAGAAAATTTACCTCAAACATAACAAATGCTCTTGCCCCTTTTTCTTTTTTTACACACAGTCACAGTCTGTCTCCCAGTTCAGTTTTCAGTCGATCATTGTTCCAACATATATTAGATTATAATACTCAACACATTCCACTGTCTGACCCCTAATGAATGTGACCTTTTGGACATTAAAAATCGAGGCGCTCGTGCTTCTTATATTAAATCCTCCATTAGGAACCTTGGTGTTACCTTTGACCCAGCTCTGGACACACACGTTAAATCTTTGGTTCGCTCTTGTTTTTACCATTGAAGAAATATCACTGAGTCCCATTGTGTCACGCTCTGAACTGGAAATGATTCTTCATGCTTTTGTTTCATCTTGCTTAGACTATTGTAATTCCTTGTTTACTTGCTTAAGTAACGCCTCCCTGGAACGACTGCAGGGTGTTCAGAATGCTGCTGCCAGGCTTCTGACACAGCATCACAAACACTCCCATGCCACGCCCCTGCTGATTCAGCTGCACTGGCTCCCTGTCAAGTTCAGGGTCCAATTTAAGATCATAATCATGACCTATAGGGCCCTGCACAGTGTAGCTCCAACTTACTTAGGTGATCTTCTCCTTTCTTATCACCCCAGCAGGTCCCTGAGGTCTTGTGTCCAGGGGTTGCTGGTTGTCCCGCTTACAAGGTTAAAAACAGAAGGTGACAGAGCGTTTGTATCAGCGGCTGCCAGACTCTGGAGCTCGCTCCCTTTGAGTTTGAGATCTGTGGACTCAGTCGTGTCTTTTAAAAAGCAGTTAAAAACGTATCTGTTTAAACTGCTTTTGGTTGATTTTGTTTGAGATTTTTCTGCCTCTGTAAAGCACTTTGTGATTTTATCTTGAAAGGTGCTATATAAATAACATTTTACTTTACTTACTTACATGAGTATGTTTTCTAAATTCAGTGATGACGTCTTTTGAGACAGGACTCATCAGAACATTTAGCATAATGGTCAAAGTCTGGGTTGTAGCTGCTCTCATCATCCTGAGGCCAATTACCAATGACAGAGTAAACTGATATGTTTAATTGATAACTGATTAAATCTGCAAGTGAAACATTTCCATATGCAATTTTTACAGAAAACTGTATTTTCTGTAAAACCATGAGAATGTCTCGTGATTTGAGTTTAATTCTACATATCTGTCTGATGGGTTTTCATCTTGTTCCACAAGGTTTGCCCAAACTTTTTCATAACTGCAGGTATGTACTGCAGAGCTCCTCTGGTACCTTCATCCACTCTGCTTCTCATCTCCTCCAGTTTCTGGACCTTCTCTGTGTCTCCTTTCTCCTTCATCTTCTCACTTAATAACTCTAAGTGTACAATAGTGGACAGAGAAAAAACATTCAGAGCGATTTCCTCCAGTCTGACAACATGTTGGTAGGACTCCTCCAGCCACTGTGACTTCTCTGCTGTCAGCTGGTTCATTTCCTTTTCTAGATTTTCCAAAAGGCTGGACTTGTCCTCACTTTCTGTCTTGTTCTTGTCATACTTGTTTTTCATTTCTTCATTAGTCTTTTTGACACGACGTGTCTTGGTTACATAGATCTTCCTTTCTTTCACATGATCTGATGCAGGACACTTGTTGGTACAAACAGTGCAGCGGCCTCCTTTCATGACCTCACAGTGTTTGGGATACCAGGCCATTGTGCATCCAGGATAGTGACAGTTCTCCTCACAGACTTTACAGCTGACAGCTCCTGCATACCCAGCCAACAAGCACCACCACCCAACCTCGATATCTTCTCTAACTTTGTAGACCTCATCAATTTCTATAGTGAACTGCTTATTTGTCTTCATCTTTTCTTCGTGTTTCTTCAGAGCCTCTTGAGTCTGTTTTATTTCTGTCTGTTTTAATTCAATAAAATCTATTCTTTCTTGCAGGTTTTGAATGCAGGCTGTCAATCTGATTCGTTCATTTAACACTTCAACAGTTGTCATCAGTTTCTGAGGTTCAATATTTTCCAGGAATTCTGAGAATTCACTCATTCCTCCCTCTGATACTCTCCATGCGTTATGCAAACCCACCTTGTCTTTCTTTTTTCTCTCTTTTTCCTGTTGGTTATTGAACAGGAAGTAAACTGGCTCATCCTCTATTCTGGCACATTTTATTTTTGCAGCTTCAAGAGCTTCAAGAGCATTTTCAGGTGTTACACCATCTGAGTGTGTGATCAGGGCCACAATGTTTTTCTCCAGGTTTTTTCCAAACAGAGAAATGACTGAATCAAAGATGTACCTCAATCGATCACTCAGTCGATTATCACTCGCCTTCATCACTAGACCCACTGCATGAACTTCATGGACTCCGTCATCTGATCGAAACAAGTCCAATAATCTTTCACTAACAATGACATCATGCTCAGTCCCTCTGGTGTCTCCATATCCAGGCGTGTCGATGATGGTCAGAGAGTAGGGCAGAGTTTCATCTTCAAAACCAAAGATCTCGTACACGATCACATCTGATGTCTGACTTTCTGATTGACTTTTCTCCTCCTCCTCTACGATCTTAAACCAGACTTCATCCTCCCACTTCACTCCCATCGTGTAGTTGACCAAAGCATTGATCAGAGTAGATTTTCCTGCTCCTGTTTCACCCACAAGTAAGATGGTTTTATTTGTCTTTTTTTGATTTTTTTCACCAACAGTCATTTTTGTCAGCGTTCCAAACATTTTTTTCTTTGGGTTTAGCTGGTAAACAGGAGGAGGTCCTGAACTGATAAGAACACTTTTGAGGATGGTGTTCTTGTATTTTGAAGACATATCCCTGGTCCTGAGAAGCAAAAATAAAAATTTGTTAAGTTTCGGTTTTTTGCCATACATTTAAGATAAGTAGGCATGTTTCAACATACAGACACATAAATCATAAATGCCAACCCAGTTTTGCAACCTGTTAACCCTTTAAACCCGGTCGGAGTGGGCACGCTCTGTTTTGCGTAACTATTTCTAAATCCCGGTAGCACTGCAACCACGTGAGCTAGCGCAATAATTTTTTTGCATATGAAACCGGAGGAGTTGTACTTACATCTTAGCTTGTCCTCGGTCACAGTTTCCTTCCACATATAGCTTTGCAAAAACTGCATAAAAAGCACTTGCAGCAACTAAAACATAATATTCCAGAAACACGCTTTGCCGATCCGATCAGCTGTTCGTAACACTTCCTACGTCCATCAGCGCGAACTATCGCATGTCCGCCGTGACCTGCCCGAAACCGGAAGTGACGTCATTTCGTGGAAAATTTCGCTTTTTGCCTTCAGGGCCTTATGAGCCTACACTGGTGTTTTTAAAAGTCAAGTTTGACTTCATGCTTTTCTGTGTCGTTTCTGGGATGCTTAGGACTCATATTGCACTGCTGGAAATAGTTTATTTTGATGCACATGCTGGGTTGGTTTTTTTTGCAAATTTGCATCACACTGATCCATGCTGCTCAATTCACATCAGCTCACACACACTTTCTACCTGCAGAGGAAACACAAATCATTCATGTGCACATCAACTGAAATCCTCCTTTCCATCATGTGTGCTGTCCAAATATCAGCAAATAGCAGAGTTAAAGATGCTAAGATTTTCGCTGTGAGTGACCAAGAGAGACAATTAGAATTGAGTATATCAGACGGACAGCTAAGGTCAAACACTTTGGACAGAGAGAGAGAGACATCTGGGCTTTGACTTAAATCATGACTGTTTATTAACAGAAATCAATAACTGTTATTTGGCATTATTATATATAAATTGTTAGATTATAATATTATTTTATGCCATGTTAGACCCCTAATTAAAGATTGTGAATTATTATGTAGTTTTAGTTTGCATTATTCTCCTGAATTAGAAGAAGCTGATAACTAGTGTGAAGCGCTTTGGGGTCCTTAGGGACTAGAAAAGCGCTATACAAATGCAGGCCATTTACCATAAAGTGGCTCCTCTTAAAACTAGAAAGGCAGCACTATTAAATCCCCACCCTGGATCACAGAAGCAGCTTTACGCGAGTTAGCCATAAAACTGAGCGCCTGTGAAAAGCCACAAAACTTGAGCTTCATAAGCTCCACTTATAATGACATAGTGAAAGACACGAGAGCCACTTGTTTCTAGGGGTGGGTTTTGATTATCGATTTATCTATTAAAATCGATTCTAGCTTGGATTCTGCACAAAGACGTAAACACAAAGTGCAGACCTGCGGATCAGAATCAGTGAGATGTCGCCTCTCTCACCCGACAGCACGGACACGGTCGGGGCTGAAAGCCGACAGCTCGCTGACTCTGATCTGTCGGCGGGTCGAGCTTTGTGTTCACACCCTGATTTGCGCTGATTCTAAAGCTGTTAGTTTTATCTCTCTCCAAACAATATTGACTGAACCAGCAGCAAAAGAAGATCCAAACTACGCTTCACATAAACATCGTCATGAATTCACTCTGACTTTTGCTGTTTTGCTTCCACCACAATAAAAAGTGTGCTTCAAGAACAGTTTCCCGTCTAAAAATCTGTTTTCTGCATTATCCGCTTGCTTGTTACGCACAAGTCTACCGTTGTTTACAGCGCTGTCGGGCCCTGTTTTTTTTTCCTTTTACTTACTTTCAAAAAGAAAGCCTCATTTCTGCTGTTCAATAGGCTTGTAAACAAATTTAAACTTTTTAAAATTATGCAAATTGGAAAACGCGGTTCGTGGCTCAAAAAAGGATGGGAATACTGACCTAAATGATTAAGTTAATGGGGCAGGGATATCAATATTATATTTTTATGGGTTCACACAAAAGTTATTGCCCGTAAAATGACAAATTTAACCTTGACCTTATATGTACGATTGGGTATTGTCACTGAGTTCAAGTTTTATTGTCATATACAGATGAACAGTGTAGCCACATTTACCCATAATGAAATTCTTTGGCTCGTGCTCCTCAGCTTTACATGAGCATATAGAAAATGTCCAGTTATACTTAAGAAGAAAATAACAAAAAAATAACAATAATAATAATAAAGAAAAACAAACAAACAAAATACTAAACTATTCAACAAATGATTCGAACCTGATTAACCTTTTAAATTAAGAATATTTCATTGCAAATTATTTGACTATTTCTCTGCAATTACAAACTCTGTGTAAACGATCTATGTGTTAAAAACAAAGCTGGCACTTCATCAGAGGTGTAAGCATCACAGCAGATACCTTTGTGTCAAAGTGACTGATGGTCAAACGCAGAAAAATATGAAGGAGATTTTCATGGCCTGGTCTTTTATAGCTGTAGCCTGGTCTCAAATATCTATTTTAGACACTACAGGTTAAAAGGATATAAATATTGTCATGTAAAAACTGTATTGTAAATATTTCATATGTGTTTAAAAAAGAAAACAAGAGTTCAAATGCATTAAAAACGTGTTTAAAATCACAATAAATAGAAGTCAATTATAATTTAAGTGTTCATGGAGTTAAAGTTACAAGAAATCCAAAGGTTTGTTATCTAATGTAAAACAAGGAAAACTTTGTATTTGCTTCAAGTTGTTTTTTCATTTTGGGTTGTCAATCTTGTATTTGTTTTTATCCCATTGGTTGATGTAAACCTATTGTCCAATCAGACGTAAGGAAGGCGGGATCTAAGTGAGGCGAAGAAAAGAAAAACTAAGCTAGTGAGAGTTGGCAGCAGCACGTTACCGGATGAGGTTGTGTACCAGAGCTAACGGGAGAATAGTCAAAACAATAGCCGTGGATGCAGAGTCTACGTTCCTGTTATGGACTGTTTTGCCCTGTGATGATGGACCGAGAGGAATTCTCTGGACCCTTCTGCTGTGGATAGGATTTCCGTGGGTTTGTCCCAGTGTGCTCAGCAGCCCATGTATGCCGCTAATTCCGACCACGTTGCCGAGTGGAGGCCGCATGGTCACAAACCGAGCCTGCCCCTCAGCTTGTCCTCGCACTTAGCCCAAAGGATTTGTGAGTAGCCACGAGCACGTGCGTTTTGTTTTCTGCTTGTTTATCAAGCGAAGCGGCCATTTGTGTGTTTTTCTGGCCCAACGAGCCCGAGCAACGATCAGGCCTGCAACGGTTTCAGTAAATGAGCTCTAAAAGGTTACAAATTTGAACGGAACTTAAAAGGGGAATATCTTGGATAAATGTGTTGTTTCTAAACATTGACTGTGAATTGTGAAGAGGGAAAAACCATCCAATTGAATTGTAAGGAAACACTTCAGAACTTGGAATATTGTTATTTTTTTAATTTAAATCATACTTTACTAAATCTTACATTTTGAATTTAAAGTTTTGTGTTGTGTCATATTTATGATTTGCAGCGTTTATAAGTGATAAGGGTTATTAAAAAGGTAAAAGAGAGGTTTAGCATGTTAGATAAATTCCTTATTCTTAGTGAAGATTAAACAGAACTCCTTATTTTCACTAAGTGGAGGCACCGCCAACATTAAGATTTCTAAGTACAAAGGTTAAAACTGGTTAGCTATTGTTTCTCCTGTTTACCAATAAAATAAGTAACGTACCCAGGGCCCCGCTCAGAGTACTATCACCATCTTAACCGAGGGTTAATCCAGAGCTACTTGAGTTGGGTGCTACACATTGGAGGCACCGCTGGGATTGTTTTGTTATATTATATAACTTTTAAGTTACCACTAAATCTGCTGTAACCTTAAAGTGACTAAGAGTCACACTTGTCCTAAAAAGTAATTTCAATTAATTTCTTGTTTTCCCCCTACAAAGTAACTTGTTAAAACTATGGCCACTAAAAGTAATGTTTCACAACCAAATCTTGCAAATTGGTGCAGAGGTGAAGGGCTTGATCAGGCACATGCCATCCTAGTTCTTGGAGTGTCTGAAGAGGACGAAATATCCACAGTAGAAGAAACACTCGAACAAGTAAAAACCTTGGGCAAGGTAAGAGTAAGAGGAAAAATGTTTGATGCCAATAATCAAACCCTGACCATGTTATGTGAATGCCGTCAAGAAGTCGATCCTACCAAAGTTCCACCAGAGGTGATTTCCTTTAGAGAAGGAAGTAAATGGAAAATAGTTGTTGCAGAACAAGAAACAAACTCCGACTCTGAGTTGGACAGATTTCTACATGATGAAGGGAAAACATTGGAGGATGTTAAAAGACTATGTGATCCTAGCACCTCATGGAACAGCAACCCCGAGTCAATCATTCGGGCGGTAGGTGATGTTTTACAAGTAGATGAAGCCAACAAAGCAAGACTTGAGCAACTCATTAAAGGTGCCACTGAATCAGACTTCATGCTGCTTCAGCTAAGAGATAAGCGAAATGATCCCCCGACATTTTTAAGCCTACTCAAAGAAATTCGAGAAGAAGAGGAGCGTGAAGCTGCGAGACAAAAACTCAAAAAACCAGCACAGAGACCGCATGTGCATGCAGTGCAAGTAGCAAGTGAAACAGACTCTAAAGGCTGTCAGCAACATGATTTTCAGTCCGAATTTCAAGAGCTAAAAGAAAAGCTGAAAGAGCTCAACAAGCAGTCTCATTCTACAGAGTCAAGCCACAAAAAGATGTCCAGAGAAAAGAAAAAAGAGAAATCAGACACAAGCAGCGAAGTGCAACAGTTAAGAAAAGAAGTCAAAGAGCTGAAAACACAGTTAAGTGTAATGTCAGTAAAGCCACAACATTATGCAAAAGAGAGAGGCCATTATTCTAAGTCCAAAGGAGACTTTAGTCCAAAGTCATCTACCTTTAAGCCAAAGAGTAGTAAAGAGTCAGATAATTTCTGCTACAGATGTGGAGAAAATGGCCATTTTGCAAACAAATGTACAGCTCCGGAGAATGCTCAAAAGGTAATCAAAAAGCTTATTCATCAAGTGCATGGAAGCTCACATGGACAAAGTCAAAGTACAGACGCTCAAGATCAGTGTGTTGCCCGAGTTAATACTACCAATGTTCCAACTCAAAGTGTCAACATACCGGAAGGTCTTATCGGTCCATCATCCATAGCTCCTATTAAGGTCAATAACATCTCATGCCATGGTCTTATGGATTCAGGGTCAACAGTGACCATTATCTTTGAGGATTGGTATAGAGCCAACATACCAACAGTCCCTATACAGCCCATTTCCAATCTAGCCATCTGGGGCCTATCAGCTGAGTCCTATCCCTACCATGGGTATGTAGTAGTAGAGATAGAGTTCCCTGAGGATGTAGCAGGTGTCAAGGGTCCCCTTAACGTCCTCGCTCTCGTCTGTCCTGAGCCCCCACAAGGTCATGAAACCCCTGTAGTGGTTGGTACCAACGCTTTTCTGTTCAGCCGCCTATTTCAGCTGTGCAGAGATGGCGGTAGTGAGAACAAAGTCAGCTCCATGAGGATACAGGCAGTTTATGATAAAATCCACACTCAGTCCCTAGGATCCCATGCAGCCGACGATCCCATAGGGCAAGTGAAATGGCAAGGTCTAGGGCCACTTACCATTGCTCCCGGAAAAAAATGTTATGCCACGTGTAAAGTAGAGCAGAAAAGAACTAAACCCCAAGATGTTGTTTTGGTTGAAGCACCTGCCATGCCCCAACTCCCATCCGGCGTGTTGGTCCAGCCAGGTGTTCTCCGTGAAAGTGACATGGATGAGAACAGTTTCATCGTTCTATTACAGAATGAGTCAGAAAAACCCACCTCTATCCAAGTCGGCACAGTTATTGCCGAGATGCATGCAGTGGACGTCAGGCACGTGCAGAGGGGGGGGGGGCTAGAGGGGCTTGAGCACCCGCCCCTTTCCTGATGGGTGCCCAAGGTGCCCTTTTGTTGAGGCAACTTTTAAAAAAAAATATTATTATTATTTTTTTTTTTTTTTAATGTGTGTGTGCGTGCGGAGTCCTGTCTGTGCCCCTCAACAATAATATTTAACTATTAATCACAGTTTTGCTAAATAAAAGGATCTGGCTTGCATCAGTCACATGATCACATTTAACCAATGATCGCCCTTGACGGCAGAACGCGCTGGTTACGAGCCGGGAACGAGCTCACAAAGAGCACGTGCATTTTTAGCGGTCCGGAGCTGTAGGAGAAACACAAGTTAACTCAGAGACACAGACTGATGCGACACAACCAGTAAGTAGGTGTACAGCGTACACTGTAGTGTGTAGCACCCAGGAGTGTTAGCTTATTACGTACACGTTGGTAAGCTGTCTTGTTGCAACTGACGAACTGAAACAAACGAGCGTGCTGTGTGTGCAACAGCGCGACAAACATTACCTGTCCTTTTATTAACTGCACAGGTAGTGCTGCTCACAGCTGCTGGCTACCTGTGAAAGGCTGTCATGGGTCTGTAGCTCTGTCACCGTTTTAGGGAACATATTTAGTTTTAAAGGAAGTTTCCGGGCTTTTCCTGCCTTTCTGGAGGGATTATATTTCACTAAAAAACGATCTAATATGCATGTCCACATAATTATGCATTATTATAATTATAATAGATATTATAATATATTAAAAAACACACGCTGTATTTTAAAGAACATACATTAAGAAGCAGATTATATTAGATTTATATTTTAAATAAGACAAAAGTTGGATGTTACAGCAGTAAAATGATTGTATCTCTACAGTTTAAACATGTAATAAGCTTTGCCCTGCACAGAGTGGATAGTGAAACAAATGGAATCATCATAAATACATTATTTCATATTTATTACTTCCCCCTCCTCATTGCTTTATTATTGTAGCTCTAGTAATAAATAAATATGTAAGGATTCTGGATCAGCACCGTGATGCCCATAGTATATACAGTATTCTGAAGAAGGTCTAAAACGTCACTGTGTGTGCATGTGTGTGTTTTATTTAGATGGATTTAAAAAAAAAATATTACTCATGATATAACATTGTCCAGACATGCCTGGTAAGGACATGAGGAGGAAACAGTAGGACCTGTGTGAGGCTACTAAAGGCAGGGCTATAACATTTTTCTGTCATCATTTTATTATAGATTAAGTGCAGGAGTTGTTAGGTGTGGATAATTAGATTATAGTTTATTGCAATAGCAAGTTGTGCCTTGTTCTCAGATAGACAGCAAGTGGAGAGTGATATATGAAATGATGGGATGGAAGGAAGAAGAGAAGCAAAGAGTGATTCACAGGCAGAGCCTAAATTATTTCTCACAGTTTTTGTTGTCTTATGGTTCCAAGCGCTGTCACCAATCTTTGCATTTTGTTATTATCTCATGACACTTGTTTAATCAGCTACCATCTCTCCTGTGGACTTTTTAATGTCTACAGTCTCAGATCAACACAGCCCTGCCCTCCAGCACTATCCACAGCAACCCCTCAACAGCAACATTGTACCCATCAGGTAAAGCATCGGCTACGTTTGCTTTGTCTTGTTGCCCATATTAGATTCTTGATGAATGTGTGTTGTTGTTATTCAGCCTGGCTCAATGTGCCCCTTTTTAACTTTGAGCACCCGCCCCTTTAAACCTCTCTGCATGGCCCTGTGCAACAGCATGTTCATCATGAAGTCTGCAACCTGTCAAAGGTTTGTTACAAACTATGAAACACATGGTGCAGACTTCTGGACGTTAGAAGAAACTAATACTGCTCATGAAGGAGACTAAAGGCAGGAAGGTGTCCTTTAAAACTAAACATGTTAGTAGGTAAACAGCAGCGAGTCTGCAGCTGAGGGAACACAAACTCAAACTGTCAGAACAGGTTTGCTCGTTTCTTGGATTCATTTGGTGATTTATTAAATGTGTAACTGTTATTCTAATCTGCTGCTGAGGCTCTTACGCTGATGGAAATGCAGAAAACACAGATCACACCTGTTCAACCAATCACTTTCATTCCACTTTGTGACAAACTGACGCTTCATCTCTGCTACAGTGTTGTTACACTGCTATATTTTTCTGTTCTTTATGCTGTAGATTTTCACATCTCTGGAATAGTTGGCAGTAATAAGGATGATTTTCTGTAAAATCATACTGATATGAGCCGTGACATATTTGTAGATGACCGTTAGATAGTCAGCTGGGAAACTCAGTGTTAACTCATGGAGCTGAGGATATCGTGGATAAGCTGGTGATTTATTAAATGTATAACTATTATTCTAATCTGCTGCTGGGTCTCTTACACTTTTCTTTATGCTGTATATTTTCATGTCTCTGGAATAGTTGGCAGTTAGATAGTCAGCTGAGAAACTTTGTGTTAACTCATGGAGCTGAGGATATCGTGGATATCGTGGATATGCTGACCTCGCTGCGTGGTGTACAGAGCGAGGTCAGCATGATTAATATTCACAATAAAAATATTAGCCGAACATCATGAAGTCTGTATGTGTTTCATAGTGTCGAACAACCTTTGTAGAATAGAATAGAATAGAATAGAATACTTTTATTTGTCAATTTCTTCAAATGTACTTGCCATACAAAGGAATTGAAATTACGTTTCACACTGTCCCATGCGTAGGCATTGACAACAATAAGGTGCAGATGCACAACAAAAACAAAAACAGCCCTAACAATAAGATAATAAATAGTAATATAATAATATAAATAGTGCTAAAAGAATACTAAAAAAATATATATATAGCAGCAGGTGTGTGCAATTGCAATGCAAGTCAGGAATGTTTTCAGTTCTTGGTTCAGAGAGTGTTTCCTTGTTGGAGAGTGTGGGGGGGTAGAGTCCAATCTGTCTACTATACTTCTGCCAATCTGGTGATTCTGCTGGCTGGGAGCCGGGAGGGAAGAGAGTTCAGCAGTCTCACAGCCTGGTGGATGAAGCTGTTGGTGAGCCTGGTAGTGCGGGAGCGGAGACTTCTGTATCTCTTTCCAGAGGGCAGGAGGCTGAACAGACAGTGCGCGGGGTGGGTTGCATCGTTGACAATTGTGATGGCTTTGCGGGTGAGGCGAGTGGTGTAAATGTCTTGCAGGGAGGGGAGTGGTACACCAACTATCCTCTCAGCTGTTCTCACAATGCGTTGTAGAGCTTTTCTGTTATAGTCAGTGCAGCTACCGCCCCACACAGTGATGCAGCTGGAGAGGATACTTTCAATAGTTCCTCTGTAGAATGTAGTCAGGATGGGTGGTGGAGCACTTGCCCGCTTGAGTTTGCGCAGGAAGTAGAGGCGCTGTTGTGCTTTCTTGGCCAGTGATGCTGTGTTGGTGGTCCAAGAGAGGTCCTCACTGATGTGCACCCCCAGGAACTTGGTGCTGCTCACCCTCTCCACCGCAGCGCCGTCGATGGTCAATGGGGGGTGACAGGTGTGGCCTCTCTGGAAGTTGACAATAATCTCCTTGGTCTTACTGACATTTAGCAGGAGGTTGTTGTCTCTGCACCACGTGGTCAGGAGCTCAACCTCTTTCCTGTAGTGGGTCTCATCGCCCTTGGTGATGAGCCCCACCAGCGTTGTGTCGTCCGCAAACTTCACAAG
The DNA here is from genome assembly GCF_963969265.1 of Rhamphochromis sp. 'chilingali'. NCBI lineage: Eukaryota > Metazoa > Chordata > Actinopteri > Cichliformes > Cichlidae > Rhamphochromis > Rhamphochromis sp. 'chilingali'. The sequence goes on from NC_137929.1 coordinate 72,219,629, forward strand.
GTGGTTGGAGCTGTAGGTTGGTGTGCAGTCATGTGTCAACAGGGTGAAGAGCAGAGGACTGAGCACACAGCCTTGTGGAGCCCCCGTGCTCAGGGTGATGCTGTTTGAGACCTTGTTGCCCACACGCACCGCTTGAGGCCTCTGGCTGAGGAAATCCAGCAGCCAGTTGCAGAGGGAGGTGCTGAGGCCCAGTCTGTCCAGTTTACAGATGAGTTGTTGTGGTATTATGGTGTTGAATGCTGAGCTAAAGTCTATGAACAGCATTCTCACATATGAGTCTTTCTTGTCCAGATGAGTTAGGGCTGGGTGGAGGGCAGAGCAGATTGCATCCTCTGTGGATCGTTTCGCTCTGTATGCGAACTGGTGTGGGTCCAGGGTGGGAGGTAGGGTGGATTTGATGTGTGACATGACTAGTCGTTCAAAGCACTTCATAATAATGGGTGTCAGTGCCACGGGGCGGTAGTCATTGAAACAGGCTGGGGATGGTTTCTTTGGCACAGGTATGATGGTGGCAGTCTTGAAGCATGATGGGACAGTGGCTTGCCTCAGGGAGGTGTTAAAGATGTCTGTGAAGACATTCTTCAGCTCCTCTGCGCAGTCTTTCAGCACACTACCAGGGATGTTATCTGGACCCGCTGCTTTCCGGGCGTTGATGGTGATGAGTGTCCTCTTCACGCTGGCAGCAGACAGGCACAGAGGCTGGTCGTGTGGAGGTGGTGGTGTTTTCTGTGGGCGTGTGTTGTTCTGTGCTTCAAATCGTGCAAAGAAGCTGTTCAGGTTGTTGAGCAGAGTGGTGTCGCTCTCACAGCTACGCGCTACAGGCTTGTAGTCTGTAATAGCCTGGATGCCTTGCCATAGGCTTCTTGCATCCTTGCTATCATTGAAGTGGGAGGTTATCTTGTGTGTGTAGTCCTGTTTCGCTTTCCTGATGCCACGGGACAGGTTGGCTCTCGCTGTTCTCAGGCCTATTTCATCCCCAGCTCTGAAGGCCTTGTCTCTGGCCTTCAGCAGCCTGTGGACATCTCCTGTTAGCCATGGCTTCTGGTTGGCTCGAGTTGTGATACTTTTCACCTGTGTTACATCATCAATGCATTTGGTGATGTATGAGCTCACCGTGTCTGTGTACTCCTCGATGTCTATGATGTTATTGTAGGTGGCTGCTTCCTTGAATATGTCCCAATCAGTTGACCCAAAGCAGTCTTGAAGAGCAGAGGTGGCCTCCTGTGGCCACACTCTTACCTCTTTCATAACAGGTTTGATGACCTTCACTCTCTGTCTGTATGCTGGCATTAGCATAACAGTGAGGTGATCAGAGGTGCCGATGTGGGGGAGGGGGATGGCTTTGTATGCTCCTTTTTCCTGTGTGTAGACCAAGTCCAATATGTTGTCTCCCCTTGTTGGAAAATGTACATGCTGATGAAACTTTGGGAGAACAGTTTTAAGATCAGCATGATTAAAGTCTCCTGCGAGGATGATGAAACCGTCTGGGTGTGCTGTTTGTTGCTCACTGATGGCCTGATACAGTTCGTTCAGCGCCGCATTTCTATCGCTGTTGTTGCTAGATGGAGGTATATAGGTAGCGACCAACAAGATCGAACTTACCTCCCTGGGCAAATAGAAAGGGCGACACTTCACGATCATGAACTCCGCCAGTGACGAGCAGTGTTTGCGTACTACAGTGGCATCCCGACACCACTCGTCACGGATGTAAACACAGACCCCGCCACCTCGGGTCTTACCTCCGTCTACGAGAGCCCTGTCGGCTCTGTAGCATGCTAGCTGCTCCAGTTGTATGGCCGAGTCCGGAATGTTGTCATTAAGCCATGTCTCGGTGAAAACTAGCACACAACAGTCACTTACTTTGCGATTCGCTGATCTCAGAAGTCGTATGTTGTCCATTTTATTGTCCAGAGATCGTACGTTGGCTAAGAGGATCGATGGTATGGCTGGGCGAGTTGGCTTAGCCTCAAGCCTGACTCGGACACCTCCGTGCTTGCCCCGCTTCCTTGTCCTAGCGCACCGCTTTCGACGCCTCCTTGCCCGGGGAGGGTTAGCAGGCGAGTCCGGTGAGTTGCTAGGCCAGCTAGCAGGCTGTCGCAGAAGTCCTATCTCCCTTAGCATCTCAACGTTAGTGTTCAAAACTTGGCAAATCTTGCTTCTCCGAATGTGTAAGAGAGCCTGACGACTGTACACATATTCCGACGTGGACTGGCGAGAAACACTTGCAGAAAGACATTTACTTGACGAACAAAACATCGCATTTTCGGGAGAGCGTGAGGTCGCTGCGTCTACACGCGCCGCCATTTATATAACTGTTTAATATATTATGTATAACTTTGTACAGTTAAAGCCAGCAGTTACTACATGACGGAAACACCAACGTTATCTCTTTTATGTGTTTATACACAGGTCACGCTGATTACTGAACAAAAACCCAAAGATCAGATGTTAAACAGATTTATTTGCTCTCTCGCCTCCTTAAACATGTTTTTAATGTTAGTTATAATTCAGACTGAAACCCGTAGGACACATAAGAACATCAGGAAATAAAACACCGATAAATATAACCTCAGTAAAAGAAGTCAGCGGGGGTTACTACAGCTGTGTACCGGGGCCTGCGCTTTGTCGGTGGTAATAACAGCTCGATTGCTTGCGAGGCGAGCGGGTCTATCCACGCTTTGCCGTGAGACTGGGCAGACATCTCCGAACCATCTCCACAGCATGTCTTTATCCTGGCTTCCTTCTCTCACCCCAACCAATCACAGCAGATGGCCCCGCCCCTCCCTGAGCCTGGTTCTGCCGGAGGTTTCTTCCTGTTAAAAGGGAGTTTTTCCTTCCCACTGTCGCCAAAGTGCTGCTCATAGGGGGTCATATGATTGTTGGGTTTTTCTCTGTATCTATGAAGCGCCTTGAGGTGACTTTTGTTGTGATCCCATAGTAACAGCCAAACAGGAGGATCTCTTGGCGAGCACTGCTTAGCCTTGCACGCGTTCTTATTTTAAACTTAATCTAGAATTCATTGCAAACTGTTTGTGCGGGATATGAATGACAAAATTTTGTTTTTCAACAAGAGTTAGTAAAAACCATCTCCAGTGTGATCGAATCTTCTTGCCAAACATCTGCAGCTTGGCAGTGTACACAGCACTATAATACTAACTAATTCTTTTGAAAACATCTTTCCACAGGTCTCCACTTCATCAGACATCACCTAGACTCAGAGCTGGATGAGGCCAGCACAAACAGCAGCCTAACCGACGAAGATGATGGATCCATGGGGTCAGGAAAGCCAGAAGCAGGGGAGCTGGAGAGGTACCTTTCATGTCCATTCACTGGAGGTGTGGATCTATTGCATGGCGTTCCTCACATCAAGAAGCTGTCGATCAAAATCAGTACAGCTCTTCCTGCATCTGGAGCTTGTGAAGGAATCTTAGTCATGCAGGACTCCTGTTCACTGCTAAACAGTTACAGCTTCACAGAAAGAACCTTGAGAGCAAACTGCTGCTAAAGCTTAACCATCACCTCACTGAGTGAAGAAATGGCACATTTTTGCTGAATATGCAGAAATAGATGCACACCCATACAACTTATGGTAAACTGAGCTGCCTTGTATGAACATATGTTGAAGATGCCTCGTTCTGTTTTCTCTGAGGCTGCTGTGCCATTTGGAGCAAAGATGAATATAAAGTTTACAGCATATCTTGTCACTGGAAATTGTTTGCACTGTTTATATATTTATATTATTTACTGCAGGTATTGGTGAAAAAAGCTTTATGTTGTGAAAAACTGAAATCTGGTGTAACCCAGAGTAATTTCCTGCACTTATTTCCTGCCATTGAACGCATCACAAATACATGACTCCAACCACATGACTTTGCTCAGCCAATCGGATGGCATGTAGGTCATAGTAAGCCTGTCCCGGCTTCCTCCCGTCAGATGCGTGGAGGCAAGCCAGGTGACAGAGCTGTTGCAGGTGTGTATTGGCAAACATTTGCTTTTCCCGTTTTAATGCATTTTTTTTTTAACACCAACTAACTCATGCAACTTAGATGCTGATTACTGTGAGCCAGAGCCATAATGTTGTTGTGCACTGAACAGAACGGAATTGGTGAGTTTGAACTTTTAATTGACTGTATTGCTACCAGCTGACGCCGGTCCAAACAATTTGATTTTGATTTGACTGATAGTTGTTGAATAACAAATGTTGTGGAGCTACATAGTATATAGCAGTTGAAATGTTTTCAGTTAAATCCTTATTGGTTAGAAATATTATATTTAACCAATATATTGTTTGTTTATTTATTTATAAATTGTGTACACAGGAACAAGAATAACTTAATGTATTTAGCTTAATTGGCTGACATTTTTGTATTCTTGTGATTTCTTATTGGCCTTGTTTATTTAATGCAGGCCAGGTGAACCTTTTTGGGGTATGAAAAAGGATGGCGAGCCAATGAATGGCTAGGAGCGGGACACATTCTGCAATTGACGCTTCCACCGGTTGGGTAGGAAGCTATCAAAGACAACGCTCTGTCCCATTTTCCAAATACACTGATTTCTGCAATCATACACACCATTCCCTTCATTTATGGACAATAGCGCTTGGACATCTCTCATGGACATTCAGATAAAACTCATGGACTTCAGTGTGGATCAGTGGATTTGATATTAACATGTGTTGTTTATGGGGGAACTGTTTTTTTTTTTGAGAACCTGTATTGCTCAGTATAAGCCAGACAAATCTGCTTAGTTGTCTTTGTGTACCCTCACTGGGTTTTTGATTAATTGGATAGCTGCAGCAGGAGTGATTATTTAAGTTTTCCTTTTCTTGTTGTTCTTTTTTTTGGGGTTTGGTTAAATACATGGTACCTGCAAAACCATTTTTTGTGTTGTGTGTATTTATTAATTACTGCCCATCAGCTCCAGTAGCGTCCCTAAATCTTCTGATTAATAATAACCATAAAATCACACTCAATCCCTAGCCTGTATTAATTCATTAGCGCTACATCAGTGTTCATCACATTAGAATTGTTGTGCCTTATTTTGTTGATGTTTTTACATATATTCCTGTTGAAAATACTAAAGTTTGTATATTTATTTTTGTTTGTCTGATAGCTTTTATTTATAAAATAAATCTGACATTTCAAACAGTTACTTGCTACTTGAGTAGTCTTTTCACCAAGTACTTTTTTACTCTCACTTGAGTAACTTTTTTGACGACTACTTTTCACTTTTACTTGAGTAATAATATTTTAAAGTTATGCTACTCTTGAATACAATTTTTGGCTACTCGACCCACCTCTGGTTAAGTGTCCTATGGCACTCAGTGATGATGGTGCTGTGGCCCCACCACCTCCACCTCTTTTGAAAGGAACTAACTGTAATCTGAAGCTTCTAATGGAACTAAGACTTCCTCCACTAGGTGGCAGTGTCTGGTGAGAAAGTGTTAGTGGAGCTGGCCTGGAGTCAGAAACAGGAAGATGCAGGATTTGGGCTGAAATGGGGAAAAGTGGTTCGCACTAGTGCCTTAAAGCAAGAAGGTTGTAGGTTGAAGCTTGTTGGCCTTTCTGTGGAGGCTGGATGTTCTCCCACAGTCCAGTGAAATGTTGCTTCGGTTCATTGGTGCTTCTACATTGGCTGTAGGTGTGGATGTGAGAGAGTGCTTCTCTGTCTGTTGGCCCTGTGATGGACTGCTCACCTGTGCAGGTGGACCACGCCTCTTGCCCTATGACAGCTGGGGCACAGGCTGCAGCCCTGTGAGCCTAAGCTGAATAAACAGTTAGCAAGAATGATCCATAGATGGCCTGAAATCCCCCAGTTAGCAGTGTGGTAGATAGCTATGACATGCTAATCCCAGCTTGTAATCATTCAGTGTTTCATAATCTGCTCAGTGCTGAGACAAAAGCGCTGATCTCTGACAGACTGCAGTTGGCCAGTCTGAATAAAGAATGAAAGATGTAAGTTTACTAGACGAAGTGAGCTTGTAATCATTCAGTGTTTCATAATCTGCTCAGAGCTGAAGGAGGTTCAGAATGTAGACCTTCTCATTAATCTGAATGGTAACACGATAGTGTTCCAGGGCCACTGAACAAAAAAAACAACATCTAGGGGATTGGTCAGGGGTGGAAAACTCTGAGGAAAGTTGTAAAGAAACTATCTTAACTCTTGTGATCAAGTCATACAAAATGTTATCTCCAACACCTTTTTCAGATTGTGACGTAAAGGACCCATGGCACAGCTTTGCATGCACTTGAATGTTTATCAGGTGGTTTAAGGGACCCCAGCTAGGCAGCTTTCGACTGTTTTAAAGTCTCTTTGTGCTGGTTTACATCTTTGGTAAATGGACTTGTTTTTATATAGAGCTTTTTATACTCCAGCTGAGCGCTCAAAGCATATTTATACAACTTGCCTCATTCACTGACTCATCAAAGCACTTTTTTCTATGCTTTTCCTACATAAGTGCTTTTTATCTAACATTCACACACATTCATACTCCGATGGATGCATCTTGCCCAATATTAGGTATGCAAACTGGAGCAGACGGGCATCGAACCACCACCCCTCTGATTAGTAGCTGCTCTACCTCCTGACACCTGAGCCTAGGAGCTTTGCTTTCTATTGTCAGGTTTGTGTTCACACCGAAATAGTAAGAGAAAGATCGTGTGTGTCCTCATTAGTGTAGGATTTATGTTGGTGTGTGGGACTGTAGCCTCAGGCTTAAATTGTTAAATGTAATTATGAGAAAGTGCCGCTGTTACTCTATACTGACCTCAGGATGTTCAATCTACAGTCTGGACTCTCTAGGAAAAGACTGAGCTGCTTCATATGCAAACCCCCCAGGTTGTTTTCATCCAGGTCCAGATGTGTCAGGTGGGAGGGGTTGGTCTTCAGAGCCGCAACCAGATCACCACAGATGGTTTCTGACAAACTGCATCCACACAATCTGAATAAAGAACAAAACATGAAGATAAATTCCTAATTCGTTCACATCTGTACTCATCAGGGAGATTCTCTCAAACATGATCAGACACACTCATCATTCTGTTGTTGTAAAACAAGGTCAAAGTCGAGATAAACTTTATTATTCCCGGGGGGCAGTTTGCCTCGCAGCCAGCAGCAAGTCACCTTCACACCACACAAACCGCCAACAACACAGAATCACGTAAAAGAATTGAAAAAGTTAGTAGCAGTAGGGACAATTGAGAACTTAAATCTATTTGTTCATCGTCACATCAGTCTTCTGCTGACATCAAGTCAAATCAAAGTTTAGATACAAACAGCAGGCAGCTCAGACACGAAACATACTCCAAACAGCTGAACACATGATCTAATATTAGAGTAATCAGAATGTGTTTGTCTTCTATAACAAAAAGGTTTGACTCAGTCTGAATAAAGAAAATATAGTCTCAATAAAAATCTAATCAAATGGTTTTCCTTTAATCTCTGTTTTAAAGAAATTCAGAGATTTGTGACTTCATCACAGTCCTGCTTAATCTCACTGCTACCTTTAACTCGGTAAATCTTGACATCTTAAGACTTCATGATCCAGTTAGTTTAACAGATAAGGTTGTAGACTGGTTTCCATTATACCCAAAGGGGAGACATTTCTAAGTTTCAACAAGTAGTTTTAGATGTAATGAAAAATACAATGAGGGTTCCTTAAGGTTTTTTGGTCAGTTACTGTTTAACTTCTATTTGTTTCTGCTTATTGCTAGTTGTTAAAAGTAATACGATCATAAAGAATCAACATGATCTGCCACTTAAATGAAGAGGATACACAGTGATACTTGTGACTTTCCTCTAACAATCTAACTCCTTTTTAGGAAATAAGGTGCACTGATAACATTAGCTGATGGAGCTCAGGAAACAAAAACGTGTTGTCTGTCCAAAAGGTTAGAGACAGAAACTTTGTTCATATCATCCCTGTCTCTGAAACAAGTTTTTAATAATCATATTGAAATGGTTACCAGAACTGCTTTCTGCCATGGAAAATATATCAAACGTTTGAGAAAATGGGTCCATGCGTTTACACTGAGCAGGTAAGAGTACTGTAAGGATCTACTTGCAGGATTGTTCAAATCATAAGCAGGACAATTTAAATGTATTCAGTTTGCAGAGGCCAGAGTCCTCATATGTACATGGAAATGTGACCACATCACCCCAGTATTACTTCATTAATTCATCACTTCATTGACTCCCAGTTAATAACAGCTAAAAGTTTCCTATTAGTTCATACGTGAGCTGAAGGTGTTTTCAGTTAATCTGGTCGTATGCATGAATAACATTTTTTGTTGTTGATTTTGTTCAATTATGTTTAGCTTCTGCTTCAGAGATATTGTCTGAAATGTTTCCCGCACTGTTGGACAAACCTTTCAGAGTTTTCTTGATAAAGCAGATATCCTGGGGAGCTCTGTATCAGAGGGAGCTGGAGGAACAAACAGATCCTGGATCAGTTTAAACTGTTAAAGGCTGCTCCTCAGGAGCTCGACCGCTCTACACTCTCAACACTGAACATCCAGAGGTGGTAATTCAAGTGCTGAGGGCCAAACTGCTCCAGTAACAGACTCTCAGTGTTGGACTGAAACTGCAGGACAAATGCAGACTTACTGTGCTGCTGCTGTTTGTACATCAGAATTAATTAACATCATCGTTAATGTTCTTTCAGGACCATCATGAAACTGACCAATCACCTAGCTCTGATGTCATGGTTTTGCCAAAGGAAGCAGTAGGAGAAGTTGGCCTTCAGCTCTTTGTGGCAGAAACACTTTAGAGCAGAAACGCTCACAGAAGTTATTTGATTTGTTTTCCATATCTTTCATTTCCAGTTTGTTCGGGTTCAGACAGAATTATTCACTTAGATTTAGGTTAGTTGTAGTCATAGCGACACATTTCTTACATGTCAGTACTACTGAGGGTGGCTTGTCCATCTGTGCACACACAGTACTACCAAACTCCACTCGTACTAAACACTTTGTAGGAATCATCAGTACTGTTTCTCAGGTTAGCTTCAGGTTAGCCATGTAGCATTTCTCCAGTCTTTTTTTTGTCGACTCTGCACATTAAAGGAGGAACAGCTGTTAACCTTATCTTTACCTGCCTCACTCTCATCGCATTATTCTCATCCTGTGTGACTGGATTAATCTGATTTGGACTAACAACACAGACTTTACCATGAAGATCCTCAGTGTGGATCAGTATAATATCAGCCTGATGCCTGCAGTTTAGTGTCAGCACAACTTTCACATCATGCCAAAAGATGGCGCCGGTGTGTATGGCAGGCCATCCTCGTCCTCATCTGCGCCTTGGCTTAGTACTCCTTATTGTTTTGTTTTTGGTTACGCTTTATCCCCTCCTTCAGAGGCCGCCCTGATGCTAAACTGCTGAGCCACCGCTGGATCTGCCCCGCTGGTTTTCAAACCTACCCAGCCCTTCCAGTGGCTTGCCTCCCTGTTCGGTCCTGGATAACATCCTCCGGTCGTGGCATCCATCACAACAACCTCAGCGTCACACGGATGGCTTTATTTAATGTCAGTTTAAATAACTTTTTCCTCGCCGCGGGACTGGACGTTTTACTCCTGACGGAGACGTGGACTTCTCCCGGTGAGTTCATCCCCTTCTCTGAGCTTCTCCCTGCAGACTGTGTCTTTTGTAGCTCGCCGAGGCTCACTGGCAGAGGTGGTGGCTTAGCTTCGGTTTTTAAAAACAAAGTTTGGCTGCTACCCTCCCTACCTACCCTAGCTTTGAAGCACAGCTACTGGAGACGACTGACTCTTTGACTACTCGGTGTGTTGTGGTCTATCATCCGCCTAAATACAACAAGACTTTCATCTCTGAACTCGCTGACATTTTAGGATCTGTTCTTTTTAAATATGGCTGTGTTCTTATTACTGGTGATTTTAATATACATGTCTGCTGTAAGAACGACCCATTATCTAAAGATTTTCTTGCATTAACTGAATCTTTTAACCTCATTCAGTGGGTTAATGAACCAACCCAAGGCCAGGGTATGATACCCTTGACCTGGTCTTCTCATATGGCTTGGACATTTGCATCAAGGATATAAACAATGCTGGGTTCTCTGACCACTCCCCGGTCATCTTTGATGTTGACTTAGGTAATACTGACCTGCACCTTGAGGCCCTCCTTCGCCCTATGCGTACAGTTAATGCTGAAACTGTGGCAAATTTTTCTGCTTCTTTTTTGAATTCTGCATCCACTACATTTGATTGTTCTGCCTCTCATATGGTTGAGGACTTTGCCAACACCATATGCTCCTCTATCCTTGACACTGTTGCACCTATTAAAATGAAGCGCCCTAGAACTTATTCTCAATGTTGGTTAAACAACTCTACACGCGCCTTATGATGTGTGTGTCGCCGCGATGAGAGGAGGTGGAGAAAAGATAAATTCCAGTTATCTTATGAAATCCTACCTACCAGCCGCTCAAAATTCCAAACTGCTGCCAAAATGGCCTAAGCGGCTTTTCTTTTTTTTGGTCCCGTTTGGATCTATAGCCATCAGAATTGTTGTCTTAAGGCCAAGAAAGATGCCAAGCGGATTTATTTTACCAAGTGGATCATCATGGCCTTGCCATATTGGTCCATTTGATTGACCTTTATTATAATTATGAATTTATTTTATTTTCAGTTGCTACAAACGGGACAGACATAACTGTGGGATAGGATAGGGGGAAAGAATGAAAGAAAACCAAAGGGGAGAAGAGACGGTGAGAAGGGGGGGAAGAGAGAAAAAAAACAAAAAACTCCTGGGTCACCTGTATGGAGAAAAAAAAAAACAGAGGAGAAAGCAAACAACAAAGAGCAACATAATAAGAAAAAAAAGCCCCATCACAATAAACTAGCTAGCCGTAGATATCAATAGTTACTAAATAATAAACGATATTGTGCAACACGCAAGATAGACAGCGCACAGTGTGCTTTGAGGCAGCAGCCAAGAAAGCTGTAGTCCACGTCTGTGAACACCCATGTGTACACCTGTGTGCATACCTGTGTGGATCAGCATGCTTGCATTCCAAAGGTTTCTCCATGTAATGATCTGCTAGGGAGTGTGGGGGGGCCACAGCCCTGTCCTCTATGGTATCAAGCAGGTATGGAGGAGATCAAAACTCCAGACATCCAGAGGCCCCCAGAACACAAGAGACCAAGGAAGACCCACAGAGGGGCAGCCGCACCACTGTCCCAGTAAGAGCTAAGGAGAGTCCCAGATGAGGGCTCATTCAGCAGCCGCGGAGCAGAAGCCAGGGGGAGTTGCAGTGACGCGCCCGTGAGCTCCGCCGGCAGCCAGCTGTGCCTGAGTGACCGAGCCCCAGGCCGAGAGGCCGGGGGCACCCCACCTCCGAAGTGGCCCGAGCAAGCCCCAATAAGCGGCCGCCAAGGAGTGAGCCGGTGTGTACCCGGACGCCCACCCCCAGATACAAAGAACCACCAACGCACCGACACCTGAGGGAGTCCGCCACCGGCAGGGGAAGTGGTGGTGGGTGGAGATAGGCCTCCAAACCTTGGAGGGTCTGAGATGTCCCCAGAGAGGTGGCGTCTGATACCCAACCTGACATATAGACACAGACATACAGGCACACACAGACACAAACATCCATTCCCACCCTCATGCTCTCATATGCACTTCACACTCAACCGACGTGGAGACAGACATAAAGAGACGCTGTATACACACTCCCCAAGCGTACTCTACGAACCGGGTCTAGGTACCCTTGCCCTTGGGAGGGGGGAACTGCGGCTTTTCTATCAAAAATTATTCTAGCCAATGGTCACAACCCCCAAACACTATTTAAAATTTTTAATTCTGTGGTCAATCCCTGCCCTGTTATGCCGCTGGCGCGCTCTCCGGCTCTTTGCGAACAATTTTTAAATCACTTCTTAGATGAAGTTTCATCTCTTAAGTCTTCACTTCCTTTAATGTCAAGACCTGTTTGTACCCCTGGTTGTTCGTCTACTTTCCATCAGTTTGAGCCCGTGTCACTCCTTACTCTTAAGCGTTTAGTTGAACAACTGAATAATACTAATCCCATACATGATATCCTCCCATCTCGTATAGTTAAGGACTTACTCCTGTAATTGGACCCAGTATCTTATCGCTATTGAATTCTTCCTTACTCTCTGGCTGCGTCCCGTCAGCTTTTAAACATGCTATAGTTCAGCCTGTTCTTAAAAAAAGGAACCTTGATTATAATGATTATGTGAATCACAGGCCGATCTCTAAGCTCCCGTTCCTGTCCAAAATCCTTGAGAAGACAGTTCTTCTACAACTCCAGGCCAGTGCCTGGATAAGAACGACATTAATGATAAATTCCAGTCTGCCTTCAAACCACCTCATAGCACTGAAACAGCGTTGCTTAGAGTCCTTAACGATCTTCTTCTAATTGCTGATAATGGACGCTCTGCGGTCCTAGTTTTATTGGATTCATCCTCGGCCTTCGATATGGATCACAACATCTTATTAGCGAGGCTTGAGCACACTGTAGGCATTAAAGGTGTTGCCCTTGATTGGTTTAAATCATACCTCTCCAATAGGTTCTTCTCTGTCAACCTGGGCACTTGCTCTTCCTCCGCTGCACCTGTCTGCTGTGGCGTGCCTCAAGGATCTGTGTTGGGCCCTATTCTTTTCTCACTGTATATGCTCCCTCTAAGCGCAATCTTTGAGAAATACCGCACCGCTTTCCACTGCTATGCTGACGATATACAGATCTACTTTGAACTAAATGATGATCTTGCTTTGTCCTTACACTGTTTCCAAGAGTGAATGCGCGAGGTCAAAGAATGGCTCCTAGCAAACTCTCTTATCCTAAATGACAAGAAAACTGAAATCGTGGTGTTTGGCAGCAACGTTCCTCGTGGCCAACTTCGTGATGCCTTTGGTTTCCTTACCAGCTCCCTTTCTGACACTGTTAGCAATCTGGGCGTGTTGCTTGACAGCTCGTTCAAACTCGATAAACAAGTGTCTGCTGTAGTTCGATCTAGTTTCTACCAACTCCGTCTCATCTCTAATTCTAGGCAGTATGTTCTGCATAAGGACCTGGAAAAGCTCATCCACACCTTTGTGACCTCAAGGTTGGATTACTGCAACTCACTTTATTTTGGTCTTCATTCTGCCCTCCTTCATAGACTGCAGACGAACCAAAATGCTGCGGCACGCATTCTGACCAGAAATGGGAAGTTTGCCTGCATCACCCCTGTTCTAGCTGACCTGCATTGGCTACCCAATAAATACCGCATCCAATTTAAAATACTGCTGCTTACAATTAAAATTACCAACAACACATCACCGAGCTACCTTAAGGAACTCCTTAAATCGTATGTTCCTGCCAGAGAATTAGGATCATCTGCTCAGTTAATCTTGGTGCAGCCTGGATCTCGGCTGAAGTCTAGAGGTGACCTTTGCCCTGGCTTCACCAGAGTTGTGGAATAACCTTCCGATTGTGATCCGGGCGTCCAATTCCATCCAATCTTTTAAATCACGGTTAAAAACCTATTTGTTTAATCTCGCCTTTCCTGCTTGTTAATGCTCGCACCTGACTTTTACACTGACCCTATTTTTCCTTTATACATATTTTTTATGGCTTGTGCTTTTATTACGTTTTATATTACCCCTGTGTATTAGTGGCATTGACCTGTGAGTATATTTGATACTTTGCTGAGGCATTATAATACTCGTGCCACTTCTCTGTCTCTTATGTTAAGCACTTTGGTATACCGCTGTAATGTGTATTTAAATGTGCTCATAAATAAAGATGATTGTTGTTGTTGTTATTCATCTCAGCACAACTAAAACATGCTGACTGACCTCAGAGTTTCAAGTTTACATCCTGGACTCTCCAGAAAACCACACAGATGCTTCACTCCTGAATCCTGCAGGTTGTTCTTACTCAGGTCCAGCTCTCTCAGATGGGAGGGTTTGGACTTCAGTGCTGCTGCCAGATAATCACAGCTGATCTCTGACAAACCACAGTCCTTCAATCTGTATAAAGAATGAAAGATGTAAGTTTATTAGACAAAGTGTGAGCTTGACATCATTCAGTGTTTCATCATCTGTTCAGAGATGAAGAAGGTTCAGAATGTAGAAGTTTAGAAAATAGAAACTCCAAACAGCTGAAGCCAACAGGAAGCAGCTTCAAACAAACACAACAAGAGAAAAAACTGAATGTTTCACATTAAAGTCGTACATTTCTCATAAAAACAGGACAAAGACTTGAAAAAGTCGTGTTTTCCTTTAAAGGTGAAGCGTGAAGAAAAAAGAAACTTATTTGAAGTCCAACATCTCCCAGTCACATTATTAAAGCAGACAAACTACAAGCTCATTTTCATTCCAACAAGTCATCTTCTGACCTGGACTAACAACACTGGTCTCTATGTGCAGCTGGCTGTGAGACCAGTGCTCAGGGAGCGTCTACAAAGGGCAACACTGAAAGAACATCACACACTCATTTGCTTCCAGCACTTTCACACAAACATCTACTGTCATTATTGTCACCAAACTCTGTGGATCCTTTATTGCAAATTCAAATGGGATCAGACAAAAGAGGCTTATGAGGAAATATGATGAAATGTTGTGTATCAGCAGCAAGTTATTGAATCATTTTCCTCAGAAGCCAAACAAACTGATTGACAAACATGTTTTGACAAACTCAGTGTTGGACTTGGATCAGCAGGACAACCCTGATGTTCAGAGTCCTTTCTCTGACTGGGCTCCATGGAAACACTGCGACTGGTCTCAGCTGCCTGCTTTCTGTAGTCCAACAGAGTCCTTTCTCTTCTCCAGCTTCTGTTTGAAATCCTCTCACAGTCTCTGAGTCCTGCTTTGCTGTCATGTTTGGGCCTGTGTTGGGCTGCTGTGTGTTCCTCTGCTTTAACACACCTCACCACAGCAGCTGTGTGGGTCGTCTCTGTAGCAGCCAGATCAGCTTCTGATACATGAACATCATCACAGCTCCTAACTTCACCTTTATTAGCTTTGACATTCATGCTTTTCTTGTCTCTCTCTCTGTTTCCACACAAGCTCAAAGTCTCTGCAGCCTGTTTTTATCATTATCATGTTTTATCATCAGCTCTTCAACAGCCTCATTCACATCCCTCACACACTCTACAGCAGGGGTCCCCAATCCCAGTCCACGAGGGCCGGTGTCCCTGCAGGTTTTAAATGTGTCCTTGATCCATCACAGCTGATTTAAATGGATAAATTACCTTCTCAACATGTCTTGAAGTTCTTCAGAGGCCTGGTAATGACCTAATCATGTGATTCAGGTGTGTTGACCCAGGGTGAGATCTAAAACCTGCAGGGACACCGGCCCTCGTGGACTGGGATTGAGGACCCCTGGTCTACAGCCTCATCAGTGCTGACTTCATCTTCACTGACTGATGGAGCACAACATGAACTTGTGGAGGCTGAAACACTGTCCTGTCAAACATCTCCCCGTCACCACTCCACTTCTGTCAGCCTTTAAATGAACCCTGCTCAAATCTGTCACTTCTGTTTGGAGCCAAAAGGAAAAACTGTTGTTCGGTCGTTTGGAAAGACACAACTTTTCTGAAAGCACTCAAACGTCTTCACATTTGTCTTCAGACACATCCTGAACATTTATGAACTGTGGAAAGTTTCAAACATCAAAGACCTGAAATATAGAAAAACAACAACAGCTGCAGTCAGTGAACTCACCTCAGAGTCTGCAGTCGACAGTTTGGACTCTCCAGTCCATCACACAGAAGCTTCATCCATGAATCCTGCAGCTTGTTTCCACTCATGTCCAGCTCTGTCAGATGGGAGGGGTTGGACTTCAGAGCTGAGGCCACAACTTCACAGTGAGTCTCTGAGAGATCACAACCAGTCAGTCTGTCATTGTAGAAAATATAAAAATGTGTTACTATAAAAGCAGAAAATCTGCATTATAAACACAGACTGAATGTACATGAAGACAAAACAGAGCGACATCATAATCTGATGAACCTGCTCTTCACATCTGTGCTTCAGCTCCTCTTACTGTGTTTGACATGACTCAACGATTGAGTCTCTCTCAGACCTGCAGACTTTTAATGAGAATCTTTGTTTGGCTTTAATCTGCAGATGAAGGAGGAAGATGGTGTCACATTTAGGCTTCCATAATGTCCACAGTCTGTCACTGACATCTGATCCAGAGTAGGGCTGGGCGATATGACCCAAAATTCATGTCTCGATTTGTTTTAGCTGGATGGCGATATTAAATATACATCGCGATTTTTTTAAAGCCATAAAGTAAGAACAAAAAGAGTTCATAGTCAAAGCTGTGTCCCAGATGTCACACAGGCACTTTTATTAACATAGAGCAGATGTACATAAAAAAAACCTACTCAAAAATAAATGAGCACTTATTAAATAATAATGCTCCATAAATAAAAGAAAACAATGTTGTTTTTGTGCATAACAAAGAGCTCACAATTGTGCAGTCAAAATGTAAACTAACAGACACTGAGCAAAATAAAGATTTCACAGCTGCTCTGTTCCCAACTTCTACTGCGTGACTGGAGTTTGAAATCCGCTTCAGGTGCCATTTTTGGTCCTTATACACACACAATACGGTAATATTACGTTGAAGCACAGTGCGTATCACTCCGCGAGGCTCCTCCTCGGTAGCCGTAATGCTCCGACAATTCATCAAGCAGTGGAGCTCCGTAGCTTAGCAAAGTCGTACTAAACATTTTTTGACAGATTGCTGAGCGCTGTGTTCCACATAAAATCGGTTCGTGGTCATCAAGCACAACCAGGATTCATACATAAGGCGCACTGTCAACTTCTGAGAGAATGAAAGGGTTGTAGGCTGTGCAGCCCCTCTGGGCTGCATGGCGTTAGCGTGGTTAGCTCGGTAGCGTGGTTAGCTCGTTGACGCCGTCCAGCCCCACGCACGGGGCAATGCGCAGTAACTTGTTAAAGGAGATTTGCCGTGTTCATCTTGTCGCTGCCTGCAGGTGAAGCTATGGGGGAGGAGGAGTTCTGCTCAGTGAAGGAGGGGCGAGGCGGAGTAACATTGCGTAAAGACAAACGTGGACGAAAGAGAGGCAAACTTATGGCTCCACAAGTATAATTATAACGTAACATAGACTATATCGATATAAAGGATATTGTCACATCTTATATCTCGTATAAAAATATATCGATATTTTTAAAAACTCGACATATCGCCCAGCCCTAATCCAGAGTCAGAGTGAAGACACACATTTGGACTGTTTCCTGTTTTGACTCCAGAACATTTTGAATGAGTTCAGCTCAATGAAGAGTTCCAGCTGGAAAGATGATCTCTGTTTGCTACTTGCTGTCAGGTACGACTGTTCACGTCCACACGCAGGAAAAACCTGCTGACTGTTACCAAACGGAACAGAAATCTCATCACTGGACAATAATGATGAACTCACAGCTGCTGATATCAGATCTGATTTCACTTATATATTGTTATAACCTGACATGGATCAGCTCGTCTTTGATTGGTTTGTAAAGGTCACTGTTTCCATTGGACCTGAGTGACGTACAAAGACAGAGAGGGAGAGAAAGGAGAGAGAGGATGGAGACAGCAAAGAGAGAGCAACACAAACAGGTGACCAAGGTCAGCAACCAATCAGAGAGCTTCTGTTTGACCCAGTCACTGATGATGACTGCACATAACCAAGCAGTGTGTTACTCTGATATCAAACATGGATCCTGCTCTTATAATAATGATGATCAGATGATGTTATTGTGTTATTTTGTAGCTGAATACGATGTTTGTGTGATTATCAGTGAAAGAAGCAGTGAGGAGGATGGAGAGAGAGAGAGGACAGAGGCTGAAGTTAGAAACACTAAAAGGATTTTTCATGGATTTCATGGATGGTTTGATTTCCAGCAGGACACTTACACATGTCAGTGGACGTCCTAAAGAACATGTTCACTGATATGAAACGTGTCACTGAACAGGATCAATATCAGTGGAAGCAGGAACGACATTTCAGCAGCAACAACTAAACACTGAACAATCAGCTCTGTGATTAATGAGGACATGAAGTCAGACATTCATCATTAGGAGCAGCAGCAGGAATGAGAGTGAATCCATGTGCTGCTGTCACATCAGCGTTAGCTCACACATCTGACACACATCTGGACTCACCGAGCCTTGCTGCAGTTCCTCACAGCTGGAATCAGTCTCTGTCGTCCCCCTGTTGATGTGTTGTACTTCTGCAGGTCAAACTCATCCAGAACCTCCTCTGACATCTGCAGCATGAAGGCCAGAGCTGAGCACTGGATCTCAGAGAGTTTCTCTGATCTGTTCTCTGACTTCAGGAACTCTTGGATCTCCTGAAATAATGAGAGGTCGTTCATCTCCATCAGACAGTGGAAGATGTTGATGTTTCTGTCAGGAAAGATTTCATCACTGTTCATCTTCTTCAGGTTGTTGATGACACTCTGGATGGTTTCTGGACTGATCTCTGTCTGACCCAGCAGACCTGCTAAGAGTCTCTGGTTGGACTCCAGACAGAGGCCATGAAGGAAGCGGACAAACAGGTCCAGGTGGCCATTTTTACTCTGGAGGGATTTCTGCATGGCTCTGCTCAGGAAATCATCCAGAGATTTGAAATTTCTTCCATTTCTACGACCAAACCCATCAAAATCAAAAACACCACCGAGCTCTAAGTTACTCAGCTCATTCCAATCTATCCTCAGAAGGTCCAACACCACCTTTGTTGTCGTGTTGGTGAAACAGTGGAACATGTCATTATCATCATCATACTCCTCATCCTCATTCCAGTCTATCCCCAGGAAGTACTTCACCACCTCTGACTTCCTGCTGGTGAAACAGTGGAACATGTAGACAGCAGCCAGAAACTCCTGGATGCTCAGATGAACAAAGCAGTAGACTGGTTTCTGGAAGATTAAAAACTCTCTTTTGAAGATCTCTGTACAAACTCCTGAGTACACCGAGGCCTCTGTCACATCCAGACCACACTGCTCCAGGTCTTCTTGGTAGAACATGATGTTTCCTTTCTCCAGATGTTCAAACGCCAGCCTCCCCAGCTTCAGAAGAACTTCCCTGTCAGCCTCCGTCAGCTCCTGTGGACTCGTCTCATGTCCCTCATGGTACTTGTTCTTCTTCCTCTTTGTCTGAACCAGCAGGAAGTGTGAGTACATGTCAGTCAGGGTCTTGGGCAGCTCTCCTCTCTGCTCTGTGGTCAACATGTGCTCCAGAACTGTAGCAGTGATCCAGCAGAAGACTGGGATTCTACACATGATGTGGAGGCTCCTGGATGTCTTCATGTGGGAGAAGATTCTGCTGGACAGCTCTTCATCACTGAATCTCTTCCTGAAGTACTCCTCCTTCTGGGCGTCAGTGAAACCTCGTACTTCGGTTAGCCTGTCAACACATATAGGAGGGATCTGATTGGCTGCTGCGGGTCGGGAAGTTATCCAGATGAGAGCCGAGGGAAGCAGATTCCCCTGGATGAGGTTTGTCAGCAGCTGGCTGACTGATGACTTCTGTGTGACATCAGACAGCAGCTTCCTGTTGGTGAAATCCAATGAAAGTCTGCTTTCATCCAGGCCGTCAAAGATGAACAAAAGCTGAGAGACAGCCAGCTTCTCTGCTGTGACCTTCTGTAATGTTGGATGGAAAACATGGAGCAGCTCCAGAAGACTGTACTGCTCATCTCTGATCAGGTTCAGCTTCCTGAATGAAAGCAGAACCACCACACTGACATGTTGGTTCTCCAAGCCCTCTGCCCAGTCCAGAGTGAACTTCTGCACTGAGAAGGTTTTTCCAACACCAGCCACGCCGTTGGTCAGAACCACTCTGACGGGTCTCTGTTGGTCAGGTAAGGCTTTAAAGATGTCCTGGCACCTGATTGGAGCGTCATGGAGGGCGTCCATCTTGGAAGCTGTCTCCAGCTGCCTCACCTCATGTTGGGTATGAACCTCTTCACTCTGTCCCTCTGTGATGTAGAGCTCAGTGTAGATCCTTTTGAGGAGGGTTCTACTTCCTGTTTCATCACTTCCTTCAGTCACACGTTCACATCTCGTCCTCAGACTGATCTTATGTTCATCTAAAACCTCCTGCAGACCAACATCTGCTGAAAGAAAGAAAAAGAGAGAGAAAACTCTTCAATGTCTGAACAACAACCAGAAGTCCAGTTTTCAGAAATGAGTCCATCAGCAGACAGATGTTCAGTCTTACTTTGTACACAGCTGCTCTGACTGGCTGTCTGCAGTCCAGCTCTGGATCTTTCTCCACACTGGGGACAGGACCAGTCTCCTGATGAAGCAGACTGGTCCCAGTATGAGGAGATGCACTGTCTGCAGAACCAGTGTCCACAGCTGGTAGAGACTAGATCCTTCAGGACGTCCTGACACAAAGCACAGCAGGACAGCTGCTCCTCCTCACAGACACCGCTCCTCTTCCTCTCTCTGTGAACACATTTCTTTATCACTAACATCATTCACTGACTGTTGCTAAAAATGTTCAAATGTAACAGTTTGTGCAGAAGCTCTGATGGTCACAGTAAGACAGGAGATACTGTTCTGTTTGGAGGCAGCGTTCAGTCTGGAAACAAAGCGATGCTTCACTGATTTCATCAACACAAATGAGCTTCTTTTCCTGCCTGCCTGTCTTATTAAACACTGTGATCTGCCTGCAGTTTGCTATGAATGTATACTTCCTGAAAAGACTTCACAATAAAAGCCCTCCATCAGAGGGCGCTGCTAACATCCTTCAGGTTTTCCAGTCAGTGTCATGTTTCGGCTGTGTGGCAGGCAGGGATTGGACCCAAACGCAAACTCACGGGGACAGAACTTGAACTCAAAAGCACAGCTTTATTGCTGGAAAAGAGAACACAAGCAATACTAAACTAAACTGGGAAAAGCTAATTATAACACATACCAGAAGACACGGGGAGAATCACACACAGCATGAGGGACGACGCAGCACTGACTCAGAGAAACACAGGGTTTAAATACACTGGGGAGTAACGAGGGGAATGAGACACAGAAGGAGAGCACAGCTGGGAGAAATCAGGACTGACGAGACAAGGGCGCAAAGCAGGACACACTCACATGAGACACAGACCTTCAAAGTAAAACAGGAATTAGCACAGATGCAAACTAGACTAGGGGAGCAACTAAGAAACACAGAGGGCAGCTACTAAATACTCAGAGAACTAAACAGAATACAAGAAAACCAAACTAAGACACTACACTAAGGAACAAGCTGGGACAACAAAGAGAACCAAGAACATAATACAGAAAACTCAGAGGCACAAGAAACTCCAAACACTGGGTCACTGACCGTGACAGTCAGTGTGCAGATTAGCTATGTTTAGCTCATTTTCATTACTTTACAGAAGTAACTGATTAGTTACAGAAACATATCCAAGGTGAGCAGGTTCCCCTCCAGCATAAACGCTCAGCAGCTAAAACATGTATGAATGTAAACAGTGTCCCAGCTGTCAGTCAGACTGTCCTCGGTGCCACATTACAGATGTGGTTTCTGACAGCTGCCCCAGCTGCAGGATCAAACACACACAGGTCCAAACATCTTTGTCTTTGCTGCTTCTTTATTACTGAACACAACATGGGGCCGGCACAGGGAGAGGAGAAGTTATTACAATCAACCCACTGCTGACGCGGTAAGAGTCAGAGGGTCATGCGGTGGGCCAACCCACTCCAACTCAGTCTGAGAGGAACCCACTGAACAGTCTCTGGGTTCTCCTGGAGACGAGCCTTTGTGTCCACACTGGCCCCAGTAGCTCCTCTTTATATATTTATTCATCCATCTGTACTTGCAGACTTCCTCTCACTGCCTGTAGAAACATGGACCCTCCCCCTGATCCCCCTTCTTTAATAACGCAAACCAGTATATATGACGTTTGATTTAGTTTGGTGCTTCTCCCTTCTTCACTGCCTCACCTTCAGACTCAGTCCACATACAGCTGTTCTGAACTGTTGGTATAACTGAGGAGCTCCATTAATGATGGAGACAGGCTGAAGCTCTACCACCACTGTGTTTCACAGATACCAAAACACTTTCTTCTTTCTCCTTCTTTAAGACTCAGCTCTTATCATTTGGTAAATGGTAAATACACTAGTTCTTATAAAGTGCTTTTCTGCTCTTCTGGGCACTCAAAGCGCTTTGACTTATCTATGGGACATTTAGCTAAAGGCAGTGTTTTGGAGTTTATGCTTGCAGCCGTGCCATGAACAGCACTGTGTTCAGTGTTGTCCTGATGGAGTAACAGCAGCCAGTATGATCCAGGCTTTAGCTGCTGGGTCTCTGTGTGACCTCTCAGACTGTTTAACAGATCAGACACAAAGAGAACTAGAAAAATGTGCATTTCCTGCGAAAATGCAGTGTGGATGCCTTAACGGCTGAAGATATCTGCTGAAAAAAGCTGAAAAAGTTGAAAAAAAAAAAAAAAAAAAAAAAAAGATGCCCTGAGCAGGATTCGAACCTGGCCCTCCTGGTCAAAGGGCAGCTATTTAGCTCACTGAGCCAAACACTTTCTCACAAAGAAAAGGTGGAGAGATTGACAATTGTGCTGAAATGAGCAGAAGCTACTGAGAATTGTGCTGATAACAGGTGGAAAGGCGGAAAATTTTTCAGAAGAGGTGAATAAGCAGAATTTGGGCAAAAAAAAGGGGGTGAAAATTCTGCTGAAAAGAGTTTTTTTCTGAAAACAGCAGAAAAAACTGAAAATTTTGCTGAAAAGAGTTGAATGAGCAGAATTCTGCTGAAAAGAGGTTTTTGCTGAAAAAGAGCTGAAAAGGTTTGGATTTGTGCTGAAAAGGGGTTAAAAAAACTGAAAATTTTGCTGAAAAGGGGTGAAAAAGATGAAATTTGTGTTGAAAAGAGTTTAAAAAAAGTTTAACTGTTAAGTGAAAGAAATGTTGCCATAAGCTGGATTTGAACCCAGGCCTCCCAGTCTGAGAACGGATGCTTATCTCACTGAGCTAAAACACAGCTCAGCCCATCATGCAAAATCAGTGACCACATTGATAATGTGTTCCATTCATTTCAATGGTCAAAAGTCATAACACACATCAGCAGAAATAGCAGAATTTTTTAAAGTTTAAACATAGTATTTCTGCTAAAACTTAGTATTTATACTAAATAATATTTTTTTCCTGCCAAATCATAGCATTTGTGCTGGAACACAGAAAGTTCTGCCAAATCATACAATTTGTACTAAAACATTATTAATGATTTAGCAGAAACACTGGGACTTGGTAGAAATACTATGATTTACATGAAATACTTTGACTTAGCAGAAGTACTACAATCTAGGAAAAAAGTACTACAGCATAGCAGAAATTCTATCATTGAGCAGAATTACTAGGATTTAGAAGAAATACTAAGATTTGGCACAAACACTGATGTGGCTCAAGAACCTTTATTGTGCAGTTATACTATGATTTGGAATACTATACTTTGGCACAAATACTATGATTTGGAAGAAATACTATAACTATCCTCAGTCAGAAGGAGAGGCTGACATCCAGGGATTAGATTACCACAGGTGGAGTTTATTGCGGTCAGATGGATGGTACAGGGAGGTATGGCATACAGTAGGAGGATGTGGAGAGGTGATATGGTGTGGTTTCTATGATTAAGAACAGGGTATGCATTACAACATGCATACAGATTAAAGATTAAGAAAACTGGCAACAAATTCCTCCACTACAAATCAGTCTGATGCCACTTTTTACAGGGTTCCCGTTTACTAAGGCACTACCCAAAAGGCGCCACAAGAGGGCACTCCAACACAAGAGATGACCTATTTACACTGATGCACTTAGTAAACAGCCCCTACTTAGCCACTACATAATACAGTGATATTACAGTATACAAATTCACACAAATACTATGATTTGGCAGAAATACTATGACTGAATAGTAATACTATAACATATATTTGGCAGAAATACTCTGATTTGGCAGAAATACTCTGATTTAGCAGAAGTACTATCTTTTTGTAGAAATTCCTGCTAAAAGGTAGTATTTCTGCGTTTTAGCACAAATACTGTAATTTGGCATAAATACTATGATTTGGCATAAATACTATGCCTTAGTAGTAATACTATAACATAAGAGATATACTATGGTTTTGCAGACATACTATGTTTTTGCACAAATACCATGATTTGGCACAAATGCTATGATTTAGCAGAAATACTAAGATTGGGTACAAATACTATGATCTGAGGTCCATATTAGAAAAGCTGCTAAAATCATAAAACTTTGCAGAATTGTAATAAATTATCAATATGAATTACCGGTCTGTGATAGTGTATAAATTTGTACTCAAAAACTAGGTGGGATAGAAGCATAATTCTTGCACTGGGTGAATCAGCGGACTTTGGTGTACTTTGACTGCGATTTACATAGCTCTTTGTATCTCTGTCGCGGAGATATGACGAGAGAAGAAATGGCTTAATTTTCGGAGTTTGAAAAATGAGAGGAGGACAGATTTCCACCCCTCAAACATGTTTTTGCAGAAACACTGTAATTTCGCTTAAATAGTATGAAATAGCAGTAATACTATGATTTGGCAGAAATACTACTTTTTAGCACAAATACTATTGTACAGAATGGTGTACGTCAGTTTAATGCTGGGTGGTGCTGCAATAGTAACTATCCTCGGTCAGAAGGAGAGGCTGACATCCAGGGATTAGATTACCACAGGTGGAGTTTATTGGCGGTCAGATGGATGGTACAGGGAGGCATGGCATACAGTAGGAGGATGTGGAGAGGTGATATGGTGTGGTTTCTATGATTAAGAAAACTGGCAACAAATTCCTCCACTACAAATCAGTCTGATACCACTTCTTACAGGGTTCACGTTTACTAAGGCACTACCCAAAAGGCGCCACAAGAGGGCACTCCAACACAAGAGATGACCTATTTACACTGTAAACACCCCCTACTTAGCCACTACATACTACAGTGATATTACAGTATACAAATTCACACAAATACTATGATTTAGCAGAAATACTATGACTTAGTAGTAATACTATAACATAACAGTTCAATGTTCTTGCACAAATACCACAATATGGCAGAAATACTATATTTTAGCATAAATACTATGATTTGGTATAAATACTACGATTTGGCACACATACTATATTCCGCAGATACACTATAACATAACAGATATTCTACGACTTAGTAGTAATACTATAACATAACAGAATTATTAATTGGGCACAAATACCACGATTTGGCAAAAATACTATGATTGGGTACAAATACTATGATTTGGCAATAATACTGCATTTTAACACAACTACTGAGATTTGATTGAAATACTATGATTTTGAAGAAATACTATTACTACATACAAATACGATGCTTTGGGACAAATACTATGTTTTGGTTCCAATACTATGATGTGCAACAAATACTATGATTTGGCACAAGTACTATGATTTAGTACAAATACTATGATTTGGCAGAAATACTATGCCTTAGTAGTAATACTATAACATAAGAGATATACTATGGTTTTGCAGACATACTATGTTTTTGCGCAAATACCATGATTTGGAACAAATGCTATGATTTAGCAGAAATACTATGACTTAGTAGTAATACTATAACATAACAGTTCAATGTTCTTGCACAAATACCACAATATGGCAGAAATACTATGTTTTAGTACAAATACTGTGATTTGGTATAAATACTGCGATTTGGCACACATACTATGATTTGGCAGAAATACTATGCCTTAGTAGTAATACTATAACATAAGAGATATACTATGGTTTTGCAGACATACTATGTTTTTGCACAAATACCATGATTTGGCACAAATGCTATGATTTAGCAGAAATACTATGATTGGGTATAAATACTATGATTTGGCACAAGTACTATGATTTAGTACAAATACTATGATTGGGCAGAAGTACCATGTTTCAGTACAAATACTATGATTTGGCAGGAATACTCTGGTTTAGCAGAAATACTCTGATTTAGCAGAAGTACTATCTTTTGGTAGAAATTCCTGCTAAAAGGTACTATTTCTGCGTTTTAGCAGAAATACTGTAATTTGGCATAAATACTATAATTTGGGATAAATACTATGATTTGGCACATATAATATATTCAGCACATATATTATAAAATAACAGAAATATTTGGCCCCAAAACCATGATTTTGCACAAATACCATGATTTTGCAAAAATACTATGAATTAGCAGAAATACTATGATTTAGCAGAAGTACTAAGATGTAGTAGAAGTACTTTGCTTTAGCAGAAATACTATGATTGAGGAGTAATACCTAAACATAGGAGAAATATTGATACACAGACACACATACACAGAGAGTAAAGGGAACAGGAGCTGTGGAGAGTCTGGGCTTGGTATATGTAGGTCAGTTAAATTAGCTGCACCTGCTGTAGTCAGCCCTTACACACACAGACACAGAGAGAGGTGTGAGTTTTCTTCAGTGTATTTCTGACATTCAGGATTCCCCTCGAACAAATGGCCATAATTTCCTAACCGTAGAGGCTAGAACGGTCATTCAGGCATCGTTTTATTCAGAAGAGATGGGGGAATCTTCAGGTCTTCATAATTCAGAGATAAAACATAAATTATTAAAGATATATGACTTGTAATACACTGTAACTGAGTAGAGGCAAAGCAAAAACTGCCTTGACTTGCGCTCAAACAACCTTTGGTAACTCTAAATCTATATGGAGCATCAAAATCATTCTTTCACCGTAAGAAACAGCAGGCTTTGGTGAACAGTCATGGAAATTTTCAGGGCTCTGTGGAAATCCATCAAAAAGATATGACGAGAGAAAAAAGTGGTTCATTTCCAGAGATTGAAATCTGATGAAATCTGAGCGAGGGACAAATTTCCTACCCTCAAACAAGTCCAACTCATTTCAGAACGGTAATAGGTGAGAAAGAAATTCTTGAATTGTGAGCGTCAGGAGTGTCTGAACATATACGGGGACAAGCCTCATGTCTTAACTTCGCTTCGTTAAGGAGATATGACAATTTGAAAATGCCTCTCATTAGAGAAATCCAGCGGTGATTTTGAACAAACTCTCCATTGAGTTTATATGGAGAGTTTTCTGACTTTGTGTTACTCTGAGGAGATTTGCAAAATATCTATGAGTCCCACAACAATGATAGGGACATTTTCTGAAAGCCAACAAAAATACCTACGTTTTGATGTATAATTTGTGCGGCTTGAGTGGAAATTGAGCGAGTAGCAAGCAGTTGTTTGGACATGAAGAGAAAATTCAAACAGTTTCACTGTCCCCTCTGAGTTAATTGCATAGCAACCATAGCAACGCATGTATTTTCTGAAAAATCACAATTTTGCAACTGAAGACTTAAAGAGAGATAAGATGAAAACGGTAGAAGATCTGAAAAAGCTGAATCACACAGGAATAGCCAAATCATTGGAGAACATTTTAAAGTTTGAATGGAGTTTCTAGGTGAAAGTATGAGGCAGTAGTTAAGTTTCAAAGACAAGAAAGTTTTAGCAGAATTGTGGAAGTTTCCCATTCATTTCAATGGGACAAATTAAAGGAAAAAAGTGTAATATTTTAAAAAGTATAATAGTAATAAACACCAAAAGTCATAGCCGGCATTAGCAGAAAGAGCAGAACAGTTTAGAGTTTGAACGGTGAAAATAGCACAAAAATTGTGGAAGTAGATCCACGGCAAAAAGTGTACGGAAACACCCGGAATAATAACTAGAAAAATTTGCATTTCCTGCGAAAATGCAGTGTGGATGCCTTAACGGCTGAAGATATCTGCTGAAAAAAGCTGAAAAAGTTGAAACAAAAAAAAAAAAAGATGCCCTGAGCAGGATTCGAACCTGGCCCTCCTGGTCAAAGGGCAGCTATTTAGCTCACTGAGCAAAACACTTTCTCACCAAGAAAAGGTGGAGAGATTGACAATTGTGCTGAAATGAGCAGAAGCTACTGAGAATTGTGCTGATAACAGGTGGAAAGGCGGAAAATTTTTCAGAAGAGGTGAATAAGCAGAATTTGGGCAAAAATAAAGGGGTGAAAATTCTGCTGAAAAGAGTTCAATCAGCAGAATTTCTGCTGAAAAGAGGTGAATGAGCAGAATTCTGCTGAAAAGAGGTTTTTGCTGAAAAAGAGCTGAAAAAGTTTGGATTTGTGCTGAAAAGGGGTTAAAAAAACTGAAAATTTTGCTGAAAAGGGGTGAAAAAGATGAAATTTGTGTTGAAAAGAGTTTAAAAAAAGTTTAACTGTTAAGTGAAAGAAATGTTGCCATAAGCTGGATTTGAACCCAGGCCTCCCAGTCTGAGAACGGATGCTTATCTCACTGAGCTAAAACACAGCTCAGCCCATCATGCAAAATCAGTGACCACATTGATAATGTGTTCCATTCATTTCAATGGTCAAAAGTCATAACACACATCAGCAGAAATAGCAGAATTTTTTAAAGTTTAAACATAGTATTTCTGCTAAAACTTAGTATTTATACTAAATAATATTTTTTTCCTGCCAAATCATAGCATTTGTGCTGGAACACAGAAAGTTCTGCCAAATCATACAATTTGTACTAAAACATTATTTATGATTAAGCAGAAACACTGGGACTTGGTAGAAATACTATGATTTACATGAAATACTTTGACTTAGCAGAAGTACTACAATCTAGGAAAAAAGTACTACAGCATAGCAGAAATTCTATCATTGAGCAGAATTACTAGGATTTAGAAGAAATACTAAGATTTGGCACAAACACTGATGTGGCTCAAGAACCTTTATTGTGCAGTTATACTATGATTTGGAAGAAATACTATACTTTGGCACAAATACTATGATTTGGAAGAAATACTATGTTTTAGCACAAATACTATGATTTGGCTCAAATACTATAACTATCCTCAGTCAGAAGGAGAGGCTGACATCCAGGGATTAGATTACCACAGGTGGAGTTTATTGCGGTCAGATGGATGGTACAGGGAGGTATGGCATACAGTAGGAGGATGTGGAGAGGTGATATGGTGTGGTTTCTATGATTAAGAACAGGGTATGCATTACAACATGCATACAGATTAAAGATTAAGAAAACTGGCAACAAATTCCTCCACTACAAATCAGTCTGATGCCACTTTTTACAGGGTTCCCGTTTACTAAGGCACTACCCAAAAGGCGCCACAAGAGGGCACTCCAACACAAGAGATGACCTATTTACACTGATGCACTTAGTAAACAGCCCCTACTTAGCCACTACATAATACAGTGATATTACAGTATACAAATTCACACAAATACTATGATTTGGCAGAAATACTATGACTTAGTAGTAATACTATAACATAACAGATTTCCTAAAAAAAACTATGAAATTGCAGTAATTCTATGACTTGGCAGAGATACTACGTTTTAGCACAAATACTATAACAACGCAGAAATACTATGACTTAGTAGTAATACTATAACATAACAGTTCAATGTTCTTGCACAAATACCACAATATGGCAGAAATACTATGTTTTAGCACAAATACTGTGATTTGGTATAAATACTATGATTTGGCACACATACTATATTCCGCAGATACACTATAACATAACAGATATTCT
This sequence comes from Rhamphochromis sp. 'chilingali', assembly GCF_963969265.1. Taxonomy (NCBI): domain Eukaryota; kingdom Metazoa; phylum Chordata; class Actinopteri; order Cichliformes; family Cichlidae; genus Rhamphochromis; species Rhamphochromis sp. 'chilingali'. Next base: position 72,249,235 of record NC_137929.1, read on the forward strand.
ACAACTTAGTAGTAATACTATAACATAACAAAATTATTATTTGGGCACAAATACCACGATTTGGCAAAAATACTATGATTGGGTACAAATACTATGATTTGGCAATAATACTGCATTTTAACACAACTACTGAGATTTGATTGAAATACTATGATTTAGAAGAAATACTATGACTCCATACAAATACGATGCTTTGTGACAAATACTATGTTTTGGTTCCAATACTATGATGTGCAACAAATACTATGATTTGGCACAAGTACTATGATTTAGTACAAATACTATGATTTGGCAGAAATACTATGACTTAGTAGTAATACTATAACATAACAGATTTCCTAAAAAAAACTATGAAATTGCATTAATTCTATGACTTGGCAGAGATACTACGTTTTAGCACAAATACTATAACAACGCAGAAATACTATGACTTAGTAGTAATACTATAACATAACAGTTCAATGTTCTTGCACAAATACCACAATATGGCAGAAATACTATGTTTTAGCACAAATACTGTGATTTGCTATAAATACTACGATTTGGCACACATACTATATTCCGCAGATACACTATAACATAACAGATATTCTACAACTTAGTAGTAATACTATAACATAACAGAATTATTATTTGGGCACAAATACTATGATTGGGTACAAATACTATGATTTGGCAATAATACTGCATTTTAACACAACTACTGAGATTTGATTGAAATACTATGATTTAGAAGAAATACTATGACTCCATACAAATACGATGCTTTGTGACAAATACTATGTTTTGATTCCAATACTATGATGTGCAACAAATACTATGATTTGGCACAAGTACTATGATTTAGTACAAATACTATGATTTGGCAGAAATACTCTGATTTGGCAGAAATACTCTGATTTAGCAGAAGTACTATCTTTTGGTAGAAATTCCTGCTAAAAGGTACTATTTCTGCATTTTAGCACAAATACTGTAATTTGGCATAAATACTATGATTTGGCATAAATACTATGCCTTAGTAGTAATACTATAACATAAGAGATATACTATGGTTTTGCAGACATACTATGTTTTTGCACAAATACCATGATTTGGCACAAATGCTATGATTTAGCAGAAATACTATGATTGGGTACAAATACTATGATTTGGCAATAATACTGCGTTTTAACAACAACTACTGAGATTTGATTGAAATACATACTATGACTTAAAAGAAATACTATGACTCCATACAAATACGGTGCTTTGGCACAAATACTATGATTTGGCAGAAGTACTATCATTTAGTACAAATACTATGATTGGGCAGAAGTACCATGTTTCAGTACAAATACTATGATTTGGCAGGAATACTCTGGTTTAGCAGAAATACTCTGATTTAGCAGAAGTACTATCTTTTGGTAGAAATTCCTGCTAAAAGGTACTATTTCTGCGTTTTAGCAGAAATACTGTAATTTGGCATAAATACTATAATTTGGGATAAATACTGTGATTTGGCACATATAATATATTCAGCACATACATTATAAAATAACAGAAATATTTGGCCCCAAAACCATGATTTTGCGCAAATACCATGATTTTTGCAAAAATACTATGATTTAGCAGAAATACTATGATTTGGCAAAAGTACTTAGATGTAGTAGAAGTACTTTGCTTTAGCAGAAATACTATGATTGAGGAGTAATACTTAAACATAGGAGAAATATTGATACACAGACACACATACACAGAGAGTAAAGGGAACAGGAGCTGTGGAGAGTCTGGGCTTGGTATATGTAGGTCAGTTAAATTAGCTGCACCTGCTGTAGTCAGCCCTTACACACACAGACACAGAGAGAGGTGTGAGTTTTCTTCAGTGTATTTCTGACATTCAGGATTCCCCTCGAACAAATGGCCATAATTTCCTAACCGTAGAGGCTAGAACGGTCATTCAGACATCGTTTTGTTCAGAAGAGATGGGGGAATCTTCAGGTCTTCATAATTCAGAGATAAAATATAAATTATTAAAGATATATGACTTGTAATACACTGTAACTGAGTAGAGGCGAAGCAAAAACTGCATTGACTTGCTCTCAAACAACCTTTGGTAACTCAATCTATATGGAGCATCAAAATCATTCTTTCACCGTAAGAAACAGCAGGCTTTGGTGAACAGTCATGGAAATTTTCAGGGCTCTGTGGAAATCCATCAAAAAGATATGATGAGAGAAAAAAGTGACTCATTTCCAGAATTTGAAATCTGATGAAATCTGAGCGAGGGACAAATTTCCTACCCTCAAACAAGTCTAACTCATCTCAGAACGGTAATAGGTGAGAAAATAATTCTTGAATTGTGAGCATCAGGAGTGTCTGAAGATATACGGGGACAAGCCTCATGTCTTAACTTCGCTTCGTTAAGGAGATATGACAATTTGAAAATGCCTCTCATTACAGAAATCCAGCGGTGATTTTGAACAAACTCTCCATTGAGTTTATATGGAGAGTTTTCACACTTTGTGTTACTCTGAGGAGATTTGCAAAATATCTATGAGTCCCACAACAATGATAGGGACATTTTCTGAAAGCCAACAAAAATACCTACGTTTTGATGTATAATTTGTGCGGCTTGAGTGGAAATTGAGCGAGTAGCAAGAAGTTGTTTGGACATGAAGAGAAAATTCAAACAGTTTCACTGTCCCCTCTGAGTTAATTGCATAGCAACCATAGCAACGCATGTATTTTCTGAAAAATCACAATTTTGCAACTGAAGACTTAAAGAGAGATAAGATGAAAACGGTAGAAGATCTGAAAAAGCTGAATCACACAGGAATAGCCCAATCATTTGAGAACGTTTTAAAGTTTGAATGGAGTTTCTAGGTGAAAGTATGAGGCAGTAGTTAAGTTTCAAAGACAAGAAAGTTTTAGCAGAATTGTGGAAGTTTCCCATTCATTTCAAAGGGACAAATTAAAGGAAAAAAGTGTAATATTTTAAAAAGTATAATAGTAATAAACACCAAAAGTCATAGCCGGCATAAGCAGAAAGAGCAGAACAGTTTAGAGTTTGAACGGTGAAAATAGCACAACAATTGTGGAAGTAGATCCACGGCGAAAAATGTACGGAAACACCCGGAATAATAAAGAATAAAGAGAAACAGGAACTCAATAGTGTGGATGCCTATTAAGGCATCCACACAATAAAGAAGAAAGAGAAACAGGATCTCAATAGTGTGGATGCCTATTAAGGCATCCACACAATAAAGAAGAAAGAGAAACAGGATCTCAATAGTGTGGATGCCTATTAAGGCATCCACACAATCAGAGCAGCCCTGAAACATGAAGCCACTCAGGTCACACTTTCCCCACAGAAATGAGCATCACTGTCCTCAAACAGCAAATGACCAAGTCGAACATTTGGATCTTTTCTCTTTCATTGTTTTCTTTTTAATGAACCTTTGTAACAATCTGAGGATGTTTCAGGTCATATTTATCCAGGAAACACAAACATGTAAAGGAGTCATCACAGCTCTCTGACCTCGTTGCTCCAGGTTCAGCACTGAAGTATGGAGGTTCAGGTTTGGAATCGTCACTCCTCACAGACGGACAGCTGGACCCTGCAGACTGTGACCTCTGACCTCTGCAGACACAAACATGATTGAAGCAGCTGTGATCACACAGACTGCAGATAATGCAGCTGTTTCCTGTCAGTAACATCCTCTTAGATTAGAGTTCAGCTTTTTACAGGAAAACTGGACAAAACTGATTTTGGTTACAAACTCATTTTCATTTCCTCTCAGCTCACAAACACAGTCACAAAATCAACCAGAATCAACACTAACTAGAAAAATTTGCATTTCCTGCAAAAATGCTGTGTGGATGCTGAAACGCTGAAGCTGTCTGCTAAAACTAGCTAAAAAAGCTGAAAGTTGTACAAATTGTAATAACTTTGCAGAAGCATAAGAACTGAGCAAAAATGTAACTACTTAGCAGAACTGCAATATCTTAGAGGAAACATAATACTTGGCAGAAATACAATAACATAGGAGAGCTTAGCAGAAACATGATAACTTCTCAGAAATGCAAGAATTAAGGAGAAATAGTATAAGATAACTGAAATACTATATTTAGCAAAAAATACTTAAACATTGCAGAAATACTATGATTTAGAAAAAATACTGCAATATAGCAGAAATACTCTGAGCAGAATACTGTGATTTAGAAGAAATACTATAATTTAGCAGAAATACTGATTTAGCACAAATACTATGAATGAGCAGAAATACTATAATTTGGTTAAAATATTTTGATTTTGCAAAAATAATATGATTTATCAGTAATTCTATAAAAAGCAAAAATACTGTATTTAGCACAAATACTGAAAAGTAGCAGAAATACTATGATTTAGCAAAATAGCAATAACTTAAGTAGAAATATTGGAAAAGCAAAATGGACAGCTGAAAAAAAAATGCTGAACATGGTTAGGTTCCCTCAAATGTACTTGTCCAATTGTGAAAAATTGGATGAAATTTTAAAGAAAGAAATAACAGGCAGCAGATACACACAATTACAAACCAAGTACAGGCTTTTACACACACAGAGAAAGAGCTTGTTGCAGTCTATTTCTCATATTGAGGATTCCCCTCAAACAAATGGCCATAACTTGCTAACCGTAGGGGCTAGAGCGGTCATTCTTACACCGTTTTGTTCAGAAGAGATGGGGGGGGGATCTTCCAGTGTTGACAATTTATTATTAAAATATGAATTATTGAAGATATTTGACTTCTAATGTACCATAACTGAGTAGAGGCGAAGCAAAAACTGCCTTGACTTGCCCTTAAACAACGCTTTGTAACTCTAAATCTATTTGGAGTATCAATATCATTCTTTCACCGTAAGAGACAGCAGGCTTTGCTGAACAGTCATGGAAATTTTCAGGTCTCTGTGGAAAACCATCAAAAAGATATGACAAGAGAAAAAAGTGGTTCATTTCCAGAGTTTGAGATCTGAAGAAATCTGAGCGAGGGACGAATTTCCTACCCTCAAACAAACGTGACTCATCTTAGAACGGTAATAGGTGAGACAAAAATTCTCAGATTGTGAGCGTCAGGAGTGTCTGAAGATTTATTGGCACAAGCCTCATGTCTTAACTTCATTGCGTTGAGGAGATATAACGATTCAAAAATGCATCTCATTAGAGAAATCCAGCAGTGATTTTGAACAAACTCTCCATTGACTTTCTATGGAGAGTTTTCAGACTTTGTGTTGCTCTGAGCAGATTTGCAAAAATTCTGTAAATCGCACAACAATGATAGTGACATTTTCTGAAAGCCAGCAAAAATACCTACGTTTGATGTATAATTTGTGGGGGTTGAGTGAAAATTGAGTGAGTAGCAAGAAGTTGTTCAGATATGAAGAGAAGATTGAGAAAGGTACAGTGGCACACTGAAAGCCCACTGCATAGCAACCATAACAACGCATGTATTTTCTGAAAAATCACAAAGATGAAACTCAAAACCTAAAGAGGGATAAGTTGAAAACAGTAACAGATCTGAAAAAGCTGAATCATACATGAATAGCCCAATAATTTGAGAACATTTTAAAGTTTGAATGGTTGTTCTATGTGAATGTATGACGAAGTAGATAAGTTTCAAAAACAAGCAAGTTTTAGCAGAATTTTGGAAGTTTCCCATTCATTTCAATGGCACAAAAAATTGCATTAAAGCTTAATATTTTAAAAAGTATAATAGTCATAACTACCAAAAGTCATAGCACCCATCTCCAGAAATAGAAGAATATTGTGAAATTTGAATGGTGAAAGCAACTTGAAGAATAAGTATAAAGAGAAACAGGAACTCAATAGTGTGCATGCTTAATCAGCATCTATACAATTATAATGTCAGTGCAGAATTATTTCTGTAACTCAGTGAGTTCAGCTCTCTGACCTCGTTGCTCCAGGTTCAGCACTGAAGTATGGAGGTTCAGGTTTGGAATCGTCACTCCTCACAGACGGACAGCTGGACCCTGCAGACTGTGACCTCTGACCTCTGCAGACACAAACATGATTGAAGCAGCTGTGATCACACAGACTGCAGATAATGCAGCTGTTTCCTGTCAGTAACATCCTCTTAGATTAGAGTTCAGCTTTTTACAGGAAAACTGGACAAAACTGATTTTGGTTACAAACTCATTTTCATTTCCTCTCAGCTCACAAACACAGTCACAAAATCAACCAGAATCAACACTAACTAGAAAAATTTGCATTTCCTGCAAAAATGCTGTGTGGATGCTGAAACGCTGAAGCTGTCTGCTAAAACTAGCTAAAAAAGCTGAAAGTTGTACAAATTGTAATAACTTTGCAGAAGCATAAGAACTGAGCAAAAATGTAACTACTTAGCAGAACTGCAATATCTTAGAGGAAACATAATACTTGGCAGAAATACAATAACATAGGAGAGCTTAGCAGAAACATGATAACTTCTCAGAAATGCAAGAATTAAGGAGAAATAGTATAAGATAACTGAAATACTATATTTAGCAAAAAATACTTAAACATTGCAGAAATACTATGATTTAGAAAAAATACTGCAATATAGCAGAAATACTCTGAGCAGAATACTGTGATTTAGAAGAAATACTATAATTTAGCAGAAATACTGATTTAGCACAAATACTATGAATGAGCAGAAATACTATAATTTGGTTAAAATATTTTGATTTTGCAAAAATAATATGATTTATCAGTAATTCTATAAAAAGCAAAAATACTGTATTTAGCACAAATACTGAAAAGTAGCAGAAATACTATGATTTAGCAAAATAGCAATAACTTAAGTAGAAATATTGGAAAAGCAAAATGGACAGCTGAAAAAAAAATGCTGAACATGGTTAGGTTCCCTCAAATGTACTTGTCCAATTGTGAAAAATTGGATGAAATTTTAAAGAAAGAAATAACAGGCAGCAGATACACACAATTACAAACCAAGTACAGGCTTTTACACACACAGAGAAAGAGCTTGTTGCAGTCTATTTCTCATATTGAGGATTCCCCTCAAACAAATGGCCATAACTTGCTAACCGTAGGGGCTAGAGCGGTCATTCTTACACCGTTTTGTTCAGAAGAGATGGGGGGGGATCTTCCAGTGTTGACAATTTATTATTAAAATATGAATTATTGAAGATATTTGACTTCTAATGTACCATAACTGAGTAGAGGCGAAGCAAAAACTGCCTTGACTTGCCCTTAAACAACGCTTTGTAACTCTAAATCTATTTGGAGTATCAATATCATTCTTTCACCGTAAGAGACAGCAGGCTTTGCTGAACAGTCATGGAAATTTTCAGGTCTCTGTGGAAAACCATCAAAAAGATATGACAAGAGAAAAAAGTGGTTCATTTCCAGAGTTTGAGATCTGAAGAAATCTGAGCGAGGGACGAATTTCCTACCCTCAAACAAACGTGACTCATCTTAGAACGGTAATAGGTGAGACAAAAATTCTCAGATTGTGAGCGTCAGGAGTGTCTGAAGATTTATTGGCACAAGCCTCATGTCTTAACTTCATTGCGTTGAGGAGATATAACGATTCAAAAATGCATCTCATTAGAGAAATCCAGCAGTGATTTTGAACAAACTCTCCATTGACTTTCTATGGAGAGTTTTCAGACTTTGTGTTGCTCTGAGCAGATTTGCAAAAATTCTGTAAATCGCACAACAATGATAGTGACATTTTCTGAAAGCCAGCAAAAATACCTACGTTTGATGTATAATTTGTGGGGGTTGAGTGAAAATTGAGTGAGTAGCAAGAAGTTGTTCAGATATGAAGAGAAGATTGAGAAAGGTACAGTGGCACACTGAAAGCCCACTGCATAGCAACCATAACAACGCATGTATTTTCTGAAAAATCACAAAGATGAAACTCAAAACCTAAAGAGGGATAAGTTGAAAACAGTAACAGATCTGAAAAAGCTGAATCATACATGAATAGCCCAATAATTTGAGAACATTTTAAAGTTTGAATGGTTGTTCTATGTGAATGTATGACGAAGTAGATAAGTTTCAAAAACAAGCAAGTTTTAGCAGAATTTTGGAAGTTTCCCATTCATTTCAATGGCACAAAAAATTGCATTAAAGCTTAATATTTTAAAAAGTATAATAGTCATAACTACCAAAAGTCATAGCACCCATCTCCAGAAATAGAAGAATATTGTGAAATTTGAATGGTGAAAGCAACTTGAAGAATAAGTATAAAGAGAAACAGGAACTCAATAGTGTGCATGCTTAATCAGCATCTATACAATTATAATGTCAGTGCAGAATTATTTCTGTAACTCAGTGAGTTCAGCTCTCTGACCTCGTTGCTCCAGGTTCAGCACTGAAGTATGGAGGTTCAGGTTTGGAATCGTCACTCCTCACAGACGGACAGCTGGACCCTGCAGACTGTGACCTCTGACCTCTGCAGACACAAACATGATTGAAGCAGCTGTGATCACACAGACTGCAGATAATGCAGCTGTTTCCTGTCAGTAACATCCTCTTAGATTAGAGTTCAGCTTTTTACAGGAAAACTGGACAAAACTGATTTTGGTTACAAACTCATTTTCATTTCCTCTCAGCTCACAAACACAGTCACAAAATCAACCAGAATCAACACTAACTAGAAAAATTTGCATTTCCTGCAAAAATGCTGTGTGGATGCTGAAACGCTGAAGCTGTCTGCTAAAACTAGCTAAAAAAGCTGAAAGTTGTACAAATTGTAATAACTTTGCAGAAGCATAAGAACTGAGCAAAAATGTAACTACTTAGCAGAACTGCAATATCTTAGAGGAAACATAATACTTGGCAGAAATACAATAACATAGGAGAGCTTAGCAGAAACATGATAACTTCTCAGAAATGCAAGAATTAAGGAGAAATAGTATAAGATAACTGAAATACTATATTTAGCAAAAAATACTTAAACATTGCAGAAATACTATGATTTAGAAAAAATACTGCAATATAGCAGAAATACTCTGAGCAGAATACTGTGATTTAGAAGAAATACTATAATTTAGCAGAAATACTGATTTAGCACAAATACTATGAATGAGCAGAAATACTATAATTTGGTTAAAATATTTTGATTTTGCAAAAATAATATGATTTATCAGTAATTCTATAAAAAGCAAAAATACTGTATTTAGCACAAATACTGAAAAGTAGCAGAAATACTATGATTTAGCAAAATAGCAATAACTTAAGTAGAAATATTGGAAAAGCAAAATGGACAGCTGAAAAAAAATGCTGAACATGGTTAGGTTCCCTCAAATGTACTTGTCCAATTGTGAAAAATTGGATGAAATTTTAAAGAAAGAAATAACAGGCAGCAGATACACACAATTACAAACCAAGTACAGGCTTTTACACACACAGAGAAAGAGCTTGTTGCAGTCTATTTCTCATATTGAGGATTCCCCTCAAACAAATGGCCATAACTTGCTAACCGTAGGGGCTAGAGCGGTCATTCTTACACCGTTTTGTTCAGAAGAGATGGGGGGGATCTTCCAGTGTTGACAATTTATTATTAAAATATGAATTATTGAAGATATTTGACTTCTAATGTACCATAACTGAGTAGAGGCGAAGCAAAAACTGCCTTGACTTGCCCTTAAACAACGCTTTGTAACTCTAAATCTATTTGGAGTATCAATATCATTCTTTCACCGTAAGAGACAGCAGGCTTTGCTGAACAGTCATGGAAATTTTCAGGTCTCTGTGGAAAACCATCAAAAAGATATGACAAGAGAAAAAAGTGGTTCATTTCCAGAGTTTGAGATCTGAAGAAATCTGAGCGAGGGACGAATTTCCTACCCTCAAACAAACGTGACTCATCTTAGAACGGTAATAGGTGAGACAAAAATTCTCAGATTGTGAGCGTCAGGAGTGTCTGAAGATTTATTGGCACAAGCCTCATGTCTTAACTTCATTGCGTTGAGGAGATATAACGATTCAAAAATGCATCTCATTAGAGAAATCCAGCAGTGATTTTGAACAAACTCTCCATTGACTTTCTATGGAGAGTTTTCAGACTTTGTGTTGCTCTGAGCAGATTTGCAAAAATTCTGTAAATCGCACAACAATGATAGTGACATTTTCTGAAAGCCAGCAAAAATACCTACGTTTGATGTATAATTTGTGGGGGTTGAGTGAAAATTGAGTGAGTAGCAAGAAGTTGTTCAGATATGAAGAGAAGATTGAGAAAGGTACAGTGGCACACTGAAAGCCCACTGCATAGCAACCATAACAACGCATGTATTTTCTGAAAAATCACAAAGATGAAACTCAAAACCTAAAGAGGGATAAGTTGAAAACAGTAACAGATCTGAAAAAGCTGAATCATACATGAATAGCCCAATAATTTGAGAACATTTTAAAGTTTGAATGGTTGTTCTATGTGAATGTATGACGAAGTAGATAAGTTTCAAAAACAAGCAAGTTTTAGCAGAATTTTGGAAGTTTCCCATTCATTTCAATGGCACAAAAAAATTGCATTAAAGCTTAATATTTTAAAAAGTATAATAGTCATAACTACCAAAAGTCATAGCACCCATCTCCAGAAATAGAAGAATATTGTGAAATTTGAATGGTGAAAGCAACTTGAAGAATAAGTATAAAGAGAAACAGGAACTCAATAGTGTGCATGCTTAATCAGCATCTATACAATTATAATGTCAGTGCAGAATTATTTCTGTAACTCAGTGAGTTCAGCTCTCTGACCTCGTTGCTCCAGGTTCAGCACTGAAGTATGGAGGTTCAGGTTTGGAATCGTCACTCCTCACAGACGGACAGCTGGACCCTGCAGACTGTGACCTCTGACCTCTGCAGACACAAACATGATTGAAGCAGCTGTGATCACACAGACTGCAGATAATGCAGCTGTTTCCTGTCAGTAACATCCTCTTAGATTAGAGTTCAGCTTTTTACAGGAAAACTGGACAAAACTGATTTTGGTTACAAACTCATTTTCATTTCCTCTCAGCTCACAAACACAGTCAGACAATCAACCAGAGTCAACACTGATTATAATGTCAGTGCAGAATTATTTCTGTAACTCATGTCTTAATGTTAGAGTGAACTTTGTTTGGAATCAGAGAATAACTGACATGTTATTTTTGATAGAAACCATTATGCCAGTTTAACCTGGTCATGGTACAACACTGAAGAATGATGCAGGCGGCTGTGCTGATGCCTGTTCAGAGTTTCACCAACATTAAACTGTTTGCTAAATGGTTTTTGTTGTCATTACTATTCTGCACACAAACAATGTGCTGCAGCTTCACACTGTGGGCAGCTCTCTGAGCAGCAGTTAACTGACTGTGGACTATATGGAGGCGGAGCCCAAAGGAAGACTGTCCTAATGTCATTGGTTGGTTTGCTGGACAGTTAACGTTTAACAGAAAGTACATGTCTGCTCAGAATTGATCGTGTATCGAGCACAAGCTGACATTTTCCTCACGACACCAGCCATGAGCTCGACGGAGCCTCACTTTACCTGCAGATATGCTGCTCACCTGTCCGCTGTTTAACACCTGCTGCTGATTCAGGAACACGCCCACGTTACCTGGTGATGTCACAGTCTTTAACTGTGAGTGGACGTTAAACATTGGACTTTATTCAATCAGGTTCCCGGGTCACGTAAAGGTCATTGCTTTATTTACAACTCAGCAAATCAGCTCAGATAGTTTCATAACTGTCTCTGTGAACACATTTCTTTATCACTAACATCATTTACTGATAAAACTATCCAAATGTAAAAGATGGTGCAGTGAAACCTCAGCTCAGCTCTCAGTGGTTCAACGCTGGACTTCATTCACTCAGGTTCTGTCTGTCGGGTCACGTTTACTGTTTTATTTCCAACTGAGCAAATCGGTTTGGCTGAGGTTAAAGTTACGTTTCATAACTGCATAGTTTCACAGACCTTTAATGGTTCAGTGGCACATGTGTTAGTCTGAACTATTCGCTTTTCTTTATCTGGTGTGTTTTGGATTTAACAGTGAATCTTGAGAGTAAACTGACTTTTAAATGTTTTATACAAAGAGGAAAGAGAAGGCGCATTTCCACCGAGAGGAGCAGGGTTTGCAACAGCATGTTCATCATGAAGTCTGCAACCTGTCAAAGGCTTGTTACAAACTATGAAACACATGGTGCAGACTTCTGGACGTTAGAAGAAACTAATACTGCTCATGAAGGAGACTAAAGGCAGGAAGGTGTCCTTTAAAACTAAACATGTTAGTAGGTAAACAGCAGCGAGTCTGCAGCTGAGGGAACACAAACTCAAACTGTCAGAGCAGGTTTGCTCGTTTCATTTGGTGATTTATTAAATGTGTAACTGTTATTCTGATCTGCTGCTGAGGCTCTTACACTGATGGAAATGCAGAAAACACAGATCACACCTGTTCAACCAATCACTTTCATTCCACTTTGTGACAAACTGACGCTTCATCTCTGCTACAGTGTTGTTACACTGCTATGTGTTTGTGGTCTTTATGCTGTAGATTTTCACATCTCTGGAATAGTTGGCAGTAATACGGATGATCTTCTGTAAAATCATACTGATATGAGCCGTGACATATTTGTAGATGACCCGTTAGATAACACAGAGTTTCCCAGCTGACTAACTCATGGAGCTGAGGATATCGTGGATATGCTGACCTCGCTGCGTGGTGTACAGAGCGAGGTCAGCATGATTAATATTCACAATAAAAATATTAGCCGAACATCATGAAGTCTGTATGTGTTTCATAGTGTGGAACAACCTTTGTACAGTTAAAGCCAGCAGTTACTACATGACGGAAACACCAACGTTATCTCTTTTATGTGTTTATACACAGGTCACGCTGATTACTGAACAAAAACCCAAAGATCAGATGTTAAACAGATTTATTTGCTCTCTCTCCTCCTTAAACATGTTTTTAATGTTAGTTATAATTCAGACTGAAACACGTAGGACACACAAGAACATCAGGAAATAAAACATCGATAAATATAACCTCAGTAAAAGAAGTCAGCGGGGGTTACTACAGCTGTGTACCGGGGCCTGCGCTTTGTCGGTGGGATTGCTTGCGAGGCGAGCGGGTCTATCCCACGCTTTGCCGTGAGACTGGGCAGACATCTCCGAAATCATCGAAGCACTTTTGCAAAGAGGCTGTATCTTGACAAACCGACCAGACACATGAAGATTAAACCACTACATTCTCTGCTAAAAAAATATTAAAACGGTAGTTTGTGTATTTGTGTCATAAATATTTATTTAATTAATTATTTATTTAATTAATTCATTATGTCAGTCCTGGAGTTCCAGTCTGCTCCTGCCACACTTGTTCAGTAAGCCTACTGCTGTACTGCTGAGCTGCTGTTAACTTCCATTAAAGTATATGCAGACATCTCTGTGCCCCCTCTCTGACTGGAGGGAGCTACCAGCCCAGCATCCCAGAATAACTCTAACTACCAGTCTGTGTTCTGGGTCTAATCTCCTTCCCTCTTGGAACATGACAGAAGATCAAGAACAGAAATGTACATTTTAAACATGTTCAGCTACTTTCCAACTTTGAAACTTCTTCTGTCTGAACTTCAGCTTTCAACAGTTCTGCACTTTGGCTTTCAGGTGAACGATTCAGTGCATTTCAGCCCCGTCAGCTTTTTTCCACTGAACATTAAGAAATGATTACATTTCAGCTCCAAACATTCAGCATTTTGTTCTCTAGTTCAGCGGTCCCCAACCCCCGGGCCCCGGACCGGTACCGGTCCGTGAGTCGTTTGGTACCGGGCTGCGAGAGTTGAGGCTCAGGTGTGAAATGTCTGGTTTTCAGGGTTTTTATCGGTTTTCAGCATTATTGTGTTATAGTTTTTATCGTTAACTCTGTTTCCCTGGGTCTTTTCACGTGTGTTATGAATAAATCTTTTTTTTGGTACCGGTACTAGTTTTATTTTGTTGTATTTATCCGCGACACCTTAAAGGCCGGTCCGTGGCGCAAAAAAGGTTGGGGACCGCTGCTCTAGTTCATTAATAATCCACACAGCATATTGTTCTGCAGATTATTAGTCAATAAATGATCGGTCACTGCTGCACAGAGAGAAACAACATAGCTGGTTTGGTGATTTTAAGATATAAGCTGAGGCTGTACATGGTGTTGGTCTTTAACAAAAGAGAAACTGTTAGAACTCTACCCCTGTGTCTTTAGATCTTTGACTGATCCAGAGATGCAGTTTGGAGAGCAGGAAACAACAATCAGACACCAAACTGACATCAGTTCATGTTGCTAACAGCTCACCTCTCTGCAGCAGACACAGGCTGGCCTTTAAAAGTAATGCCGAGGTCTTCTTTAGACTGGTCACTCTTACAGGACACACAGCTGGGTGGAGGTCCAGGCTGGTTCCTGTGAATAATGATGGAGCAGTGATGTGAGTGCTGAGCTGTGACATGGAGAAGAGTCATGGACAGTTAGAGATGGTCGTCTCACCTCTGAGCTTTGGTCTGGCTCTCATGTTCCCCACACAGAGTGCTTTTAGAGGGAGGGGCTCCCTCCTCTCTGTCCTCACACTGATCCATGCTGCTCAGCTCACACACACTTTCTACCTGCAGAGGAAACACAAATCATTCATGTGCACATCAGCTGATGTCCATCATGTGTGCTGTCCAAACATCAGCTGCTTCTTTCCTGCTTCATCTCAGTGTCAGCTGGATGCAGTCAGACAGCAGTGTGAGGCAGAGGAAGCTGCCATCAGCTGCTCTGCTATCAGGCCACTAGGTGGAGCCGTGATATGAGCAGAACTTTGTGCCATCAGAAACTGAACAGAATAGAATTCAACTTTATTGTCATTGCACACATCACAGGTACAAGGCAACAGTTTGCATCCATCCAGAAGTGCTTTAGCTAGAATACAGATATCTTATAGAAATTGGTCTGTTACACTGTATCTGTGAGAGACCAAGAGCTGGGGTCAAACACTAATAAGGTCCTGACGTCTGCACTTGTCACTTAAATCATGTCTGTGTACAAACAGAAATCAGTAAGTGTTACTTGGTTTTAACATATAGAAATACAGTAGAGTGCGGCTCATTCGCATTTTTATTTTTAAACCACTTTTTTTTAGTTACATTAGCAGTCTTTAGGTTAGTCTGACTTGAGTTTCTAATATTCTTCCTTGGTTCCCCTTGTGTCTCTGTGTTTATGTCCTTCAGTTTGTTCCCTGTCTCTCCTAATGCTTCAATCTCTCCTCACTCTGTCTCGTTTCCACATCGCCTCGCTGTCTCCTCCCATTATCTCCCTAACCCTGAAAGTCTTTTCCACACAAAAGCAACCTCTTGTGTGAGTTAGTCTGCGCCATAGTGTTTCCTGTTTTACTTTTGGTAGTCTGGTGCGCTTCCTGTTCAGCTTTGTTTGCCTGTTTCGTAAGTTAGCTCACCTTCAGCTGTGCTGCCGTCCCCATTTGCCCACATTTATGTGTGTGTCTCCCTCTGTCCTGCATCGCGACCTCCCTCATGGCTGTGTGTTCGTTTAGTTTTGTGTTTTATCCTGGTCGAGTGTTGTATTTATTTTTCCTTCACGCAATAAAAATGGATGTTTTTGAGCCAAATAACATAACTAAACAATTAAAAAATAAGAAAATCCTTTTTAAAACTTTATGTGAAATGTAATTTAGAAAGAATGCAATTTCTGGTGAGGACTAAATTAGTACACCCCCACCTGTCATCCTACTTAAACTGGTTAAACATCACGTTAGGTGCACATGATCAGTAGATTGTTACTAGGGCTGGGTTTTTATAATCGATTCATCGATTAAAATCGATTCTGGCTTGGATAACGTAAAATCGATTCATTAAAATCCTGAATCGATTTTTAATATAAATTTATTTTGTCCGAAATGCCAGAATCTCTGGTGACATCTCACAAAATTTCAAGAACCACCAAACAGTTAAGACAGTAAATGAGAGCAGGTACAAACACACAGCGCGACCCGCGGATCAGAATCAGTTAGATGTCGCCTTTCTCACAGTCGGGGCTGAAAGCCGACAGCTCGCTGATTCTGATCTGTGGGCGCTTTGTGTTCACGCCCTTTATGCGCAGAGTCTAAAGCTGTTGGTTTGATCTCTCTCCAAACAATATTGACCGAACCAGCAGCAAAAGAAGATCCAAACTACGCTTCACATAAACATCGTCATGAATTCACTCTTTTACTGTTTTGCTTCCACCACAATAAAGTCACACTTCATGCACAGCTCTCTCTCTCTGTTTTCTGCATTATTCGCTTGCTTGTTAGGCACAAGTCTACCGTTATTTACAGGCTGTCGGCCGACTTTTTTTTTTTCCTTTTACATTCTTCCGAAAAGAAAACCTCATTTCTGCTGTTCAATACTGAACAAATTTAAACTTTTTAAAATTATGCAAAACGCCGTGTCTCTAATAAAACCGCTGTAACGTCAGAGGTGATGTTCATATGTTGATTAATGGTTTTCTTTCGTTTTTGATGTACTGCAGAATATTTTTATAAAATCCCAGGCCAGGAAAATCACCTTCATGTGTTTCTGTGTTTTATCCTCAGCTACTTTGACACAAAGGCCTCTGCTGTGATGTTTACACATTTGATAAAGTCTTGTGTGTGTCAGCTTCCTTTTTATAGATACAAAAATATGTAAATGTACTGATCTGAATTATATTTCTGACTGTCAAAATTTCCCAGATTCAAATCAAATCGAATGAAATCGAATCGTGGATCGAATCGATTCTAGAAATCAGTGACGATACCCAGCCCTAATTGTTACGCAGCATTTTAAAGGAGCCCTATTTAAACCTCAGATTGAGTTTGGTGTGCTCCTCACTAACTAACTCTACTATCAGGAAGAGACTACACAAGTTTGACTTTCACAGGAGCTGTGGAAGGAGAAAACCATTGCTCTCTGAGAAAATGGTAAATGGTAAATGGCCTGTATAGCGCTTTACTAGTCCCTAAGGACCCCAAAGCGCTTTACACATCCAGTCATCCACCCATTCACACACTGGTGATGGCAGCTACATCGTAGCCACAGCCACCCTGGGGCGCACTGACAGAGGCGAGGCTGCCGGACACTGGCGCCACCGGGCCCTCTGACCACCACCAGTAGGCAACGGGTGAAGCGTCTTGCCCAAGGACACAACGACCGAGACTGTCCGAGCCGGGGCTCGAACCGGCAACCTTCCGATTACAAGACGAACTTCCAGCTCTTGAGCCACGATCGCCACGAGAAACATTAAGGCTAGACTGAAGTCAGACCGAACGCAGACAAAGACCACGACTTCTGGAATAAAGTTCTTTGGAGAGATGAGTCATTTGGACACCAGGGCCCTGTGCTTCGTACGTCGCTTACTACATCCAAGATCAAATGAAACATCCAAGACCAAACCATCGCGCTAACCGTGAGCGCGCTAATCCGGTTCCCCGAACACACCTGCTGTTGACGATTAGTACAGCTGGACGCAGTAATGTGACATCACTGGGTGTCGTAAAAGGGGCTACGCATCGATAGTAGAAACATTGATCGGCAACCCTCTGATTGGTCGGCGAAAATGTCGACGGAGCGCGCTCGGCTCGGTATTTTTCGGCAGCAGAGCAAGAACTCATGAGTGAGGGATTTCAGGAGTTTCAGAGTTTAATCAGAACGCAAGGGAACACTGCAAAGGCTGCAAAAGCAAGGAGCGAGGGCTGGCAGGAAGTTGCTGACAAATTAAACTCGTAAGTAATTTAATAATAACAATAATAATGGAGTGGATTGATATAGCGCTTTTCAAGGCACCCAAAGCGCTTTACAATGCCACTATTCATTCACTCTCACATTCACACACTGGTGGAGGCAGCTACGGTTGTAGCCACAGCTGCCCTGGGGCAGACTGACAGAAGCCAGGCTGCCATATCGCGCCATCGGCCCCTCTGGCCAACACCAGTAGGCGGTAGGGTAGATTTATTATATTACACTATATTATCCAATATTATATTACATTATATTATAATATGTTATATTTTATCCTCTTTCACATTAGAGCCACGACAGGACCCACTAGAACATGGGAACAGGTAAAAGTGAAATATAAGAATATTCTACAGAATGGTAATATTTATCACTTATATTGCTTTTAGTCTCTTGGAAAGAGACCCTGGAATAATCTGTTTGTTTGGGCAGGGATAGCTCAGTAGGTAAAGTGGTCGCCCCATGATCGGAAGGTCGGCGGTTCGAATCCACTTAACGGCTACCCTGAGGTACCCCTGAGCAAGGTACCGTCCCTACACACTGCTCCCCGGGCGCCTGCTTAGTGGGCTGCCCACTGCTTCACTGAGTGAATGGGTCAAATGCAGAGAAAAACAAGTAATTTCCCCATGGGGATCAATAAAGTATCCATTATTATTATTATTATTATTATTATTATTATTATTATTATTATTATTGTTTGTTTATAACAGCAACCAAGAAAAGGGCAGAGCAAACAAAGACAGGTGGTGGTCCTGCACCCCCTCGTCAACAAGTTGGTTAAGTAAATAATACCCTCACGGGAATATCGATATCTCTCTATGAGCACACTGTCGCGCTGAGCTAAAGGATCCTGTCTATCCCGCAATATACGCTGAATTCTGAGGACTCTCCTTATCAATCTTGCACCTTCCGCAATGGGTGGCTCGCGTATACGGACAGGACATGGCTGCGACAGGCTTCCCAAATCCACCTTCGCTTTTATAGCCGTGGTCTCTCATCTTGATTACACGAAGTAATTTACAATTACTACTCTGAAATATGAATTACATCTGTAATAATCACATACATGTAATAGAATGTTAATAGTACATTTCCCTTTTTTAGGGAATGACCTGTATGTATCTGTGTGAAATCAATAAAAGGATCAAGTGCTGCATTATCTTTAGTTACATTGATGTTATTTATTTATGGTGAAACAGTGGTGGAATATCGCTGTTGCTTTCGTATGAATGACGCGGGCATACCTGCGTGGCCGCGATCTAATCCTGTTTACATAAAGTAAACCTGCTCCCCAGCAGGTTTACGCTTACGGCTCTGTTGCTATGACAGCAAGTCCCGGATGGGCTTCGGGGAACCGAACGATCCAAGATCACGCGAAATCGTCAACAATCTCATCCAGCTAACTCACTTAGCGCGGTACGAAGAACGGGCCCCAGAGCAGTCAAGATGTTTGGCGTAAACCAAATCCAATCTTCAAAGAAAAGAACCTCATACCAACTGTGAAGCATGGAGGTGGCAGTATCATAGTTTGGGGATGCTTTGCTGCAGCAGCACTTGGCCAGATCACCATCATAGATCATCATCTGACTGTGTATCAGGGGGTGCTTGAAGAACATGTGAAACCATCTGTTAAAAAATTAAAGCTGAAGAGGAAGTGGACACTGCAGCCTGACAATACACCAAAGCATACCAGCAAATCCACCAAGGAGTCCTTATGAACAAGGCATCTGTGATGGCTGAAACCCAAAACATATCCACAGACAGCACAGGTGTTATACTTTATATTATAGTTTAATCGGGTTTTGTTTGCTTCTTTAAATTTAGATGTTAGTTTTATTTATTATGTATTCAGGGTCTGTGTCAGAGATTAATGCAGGCATTACAAACTGAACTCTGAAAGCCGTGACTCACATCCAACATCTAAATAATAGAATAGAATAGCCTTCATTGTCATAAATAAATGTCTATTGAAAAATAATGAGGCACGTTTTTCATTTTTGTTGTTTTTTTTAGCCAAACTAAAAAACACTAACAGGACATTTCCTATAAAACGTTGTTTAATCTTCCAAATTAATTTCATTTATTATTATCAATAATTTAGCTTCATTTTTTGTGTTTAGTTTTTATTTCTGTTTGAACTTTTTGAGCTCTAGTTTTAGTTGTGAGTTCAGTTTTAGTGAACTACAATAACTTCTGTAACACTTCTTCCTGTTGGAGCGGAGCCAACTGTTTGTGGCGCAGTATTTTTAAGACCGCCATGTTGAATCTGTATCTAGCACACTTCTATCCTAAATATTAATTTAAGCAAATATATCTAAATATTAAGTAATATCCTGCTGTCCCTGTAAATATAAACACCCGGAGCTCAGAGGCTCTCCGGCCGAGATCAGACCACATTCAGTGTGTTTGGTCCGACTCCCGGAGTCTGATCACACACTAACAAAAAATGGCGGACACACTCGGCCTCGTTAGAAAACATTACACACTGACTTTAACGGAGAGACCGGAAATACAAACACGCACAGTTTGTTGTGTGAATAAATCCAACATGAGCAGAACAAACAGTAAAGTTCCTAAAGACAAACTGTTAAAGGAGGAAACAAAGAAAACTTACAGTTTCTTCACACCAACAACAAGCGCCACTCCACGAAGCTCAGCAAAGACGAACTTTGAGCAGGAAGGAAACACCCAGAGAGGCGTTTGAGGACACTCAGAAGGAAGTCCGTGTTGCATTCAAGTGAAACTTGGAAATTCACAAATCTTCAACCAACACCTTGGTTGATTCATTTCTGCCGGTTTTCCTGTTTGAAACACAAACATGTGTCATCACTTTGTTGTTGTTCTTCCTGCAGCGTTTGAATGTTTCAGCACTGAACTGATGTTGGTTCAAAGCTCATTTCAACCTGTTGAAGTCATGAATGAAAGTGCAGACTGAGAGTGGATCACATGATGTTGAAGGTGAGTCATGTGACATGTTCAGTATTGTCACACGTGTCTAGATTGTCCCTGACATCATAGCTGCTCAAACACTGATGATTATATTTGAAGCATTATTACTCATGGTGTAACCAATACGTCTACTCACCAAAGAATGAGTGAAGCAATATGGATAACAGCAGAGGACAATTTATTTAGGGTCTGATGGCAATTTACCATCGATGTCCAGCACTTTAAATCAAATCAAATCAAATCAAAATCAAATCAAATCACTTTTATTGTCACATCACATGTGCAGGTACATTGGTACAGCACATGTGAGTTAAATTCTTGTGTGCGAGCCCCACAAGCAACAGAGATGTGCAAACACAACAACACAAACGAGCAAAATACAAGAATGGCCAACCTGAAACTAATAAATATATGTACAATATATAATAGTGTATGCATTTCTGGATGTGTATACTAAATATTTTCCTACGTGTGTGTGTGTGTGTGTGTGTGTGTGTGTGTGTGTGTGTGTGTGTGTGTGTGTGTGTGTGTATACACATTTTTACAAATTAAATAGTAAAAAAAATAATAATAAAATATATAAAATATACAGAGGTTTGTAGTTGGATATTGTGCAAAACAAGTGGCATTTATATACAGTGTGGAGTGCATAATGTTGAAGTTCCAGTAGTGAAGCTGAGGTGTCTATGAAGTGTTCAGCAGTCTGATGGCCTGGTGGAAGAAGCTGTCTCTCAGTCTGCTGGTACGGGACCGGATGCTGCAGAACCTCCTTCCTGATGGAAGCAGTCTGAACAGTTTATGGCTGGGGTGACTGGAGTCCTTGATGATCCTCCCCGCTTTCCTCAGGCACCGCTTCCTGTAGATGTCTTGGAGGGAGGGAAGCTCATCTCCAATTATCCGTTCAGAGCACCGCACTACTCGCTGGAGAGCTTTGCAGTTGTAGGCGGTGCTGTTGCCATACCAGGTTAAAGGATTGGACTGGAGCACATCTGTCCTTAACATACCCTCTTAAACATCAGCGTGACACGGATACATCAAAAGAAACTTAGCCGACTCTAAGTGCAAATGTTTCAACCTGAACATCTTAAAACTTCTCTGGGATACAATGTAAACAAAGACATGAAGAAGAAAAATATTTCCATCAATAGTCACTTCTCCTAACCAGGAGACAAGTGAAGATATTATGTAAAGAGTCCTTTTTCTCAGTCCTGGGGTTGTAACAGCACAACCTCCTCAGTCCGTAATCAGAGAGTGTCTATTTGACAACAACCAAAATGTCTTTGGATAGTCTTTGTGAATGCAAACAAAACAAAACAAAACAAAACAAAAAAAACAATGGTGTTAGCTGGCCAGCAAAATAAAGAGAGTGTATGGCACTGAGTGCGGGCGTGTGTGTGAGTACTTCGGTACTCCGTTCCTCTTCACCATCTACACTGCAGACTTCTCCCACAACTCCACCCAGTGCTTCCTGCAGAAGTTCTCTGATGACTCTGCAATAGTCGGCCTCATCACTGATGGGGACGACAAGGAGTACAGAGGACTGACTCAAGACTTTGTGGACTGGTGCCAGCTGAACTACCTCCAGATCAACGCCAGTAAAACCAAGGAGCTGGTGGTAGACTTCCGCAGGCACAAGCATTCTCCACTGCAACCACTGAACATCCAAGGTATGGACATTGAGGCTGTGGACAGCTACAGGTACCTTGGTGTTCATCTGAACAACAGACTGGACTGGACTCATAACTCAGACGCCCTCTACAGGAAAGGGCAGAGCAGGCTGTACCTGCTGTGGAGACTCAGGTCGTTTGGAGTGGAGGGCCCACTCCTGAAGACCTTCTATGACTCTGTTGTGGCTTCTGCTATCTTTTATGGCGTGGTCTGCTGGGGCGGCAGCATCTCTGCTGGGGACAGGAAGAGACTGAACAGGGTGATCCGAAGGGCCAGCTCTGTTCTAGGATGCCCTCTGGACCCAGTGGAGGTGGTGAGTGACAGGAGAACGGCGGCTAAGCTGTCATCCCTGTTGGACAACGTCTCCCACCCCATGCAGCAGACTGTGACAGCACTGAGCAGCTCCTTCAGTGGGAGACTGCGGCACCCACGGTGTGGGACGGAGAGATTTCGCAGGTCTTTCCTCCCCACTGCTGTCAGACTCCATAATAAAGACTTTAACTGATCAAGCACACACATCCATACATATGCAATAATACTAAGTGCAATAATCCTTTCTGTCATCGTTGTATTTTTACTCAGTTGTATATAGCATTTGTATTTGTATTCTATTTTTATCTTATTGTATATTTATTCTATTTTATTCTACTGTATATAGTATTTTATTTTATTCTATTCTGTACAGCTGTGTACTGTATTTATTGTGTGGATGCTTTAAGCATCCACACTATTGAGTTCCTCTTGGGACTTCCGTACACTTTTTGGCACTTAACTACTTCCACAATTTTCAGCCGATTTTCACCGTTCAAATTTTAAAATATTCTGCTATTTCTGCTA
Organism: Rhamphochromis sp. 'chilingali'; assembly: GCF_963969265.1. NCBI lineage: Eukaryota > Metazoa > Chordata > Actinopteri > Cichliformes > Cichlidae > Rhamphochromis > Rhamphochromis sp. 'chilingali'. The sequence continues at coordinate 72,272,430 of NC_137929.1, forward strand.
ATTCCTGCTATGTCTTTTGGTATTTTTCACTATTATACTTTTTAAAATATTAAGCTTAATTTGTCCCATTGAAATGAATGGGAAACTTCTGCAATTCTGCTAAAATTTTCTTGTTTCTGAAACTTAACTACTTCCTCATATTTTCACGTAAAACAACCATTCAAACTTTAAAATGTTCTCAAATTATTGGGCTATTCAGGTATGATTCAGCTTTTTCAAATCTTTTACCGTTTTACTTTTATGCCTCTTAAAGTTTTCAGTTGCAAAATTGTGATTTTTCAGAAAATACATGCGTTGTTATGGTTGCTATGCACTTGGCTTCCAGTCTGCCACTGAAGGTTTTGCAGTCTTCTCTTCATGTCCGAACAACTTCTTGCTACTTGCTCAATCTTCACTCAACTTCCACAAATTATACATCAAAACGTAGGTATTTTTGCTGGGTTTCCGAAAATGTCACTATCATTGTTGTGGGATTTATAGAATTTTGGCAAATCTCCTCAGACCAACACAAAGTCGCAAAACTCTCCATAGAAAGTCAATGGAGAGCTTGTTCAAAATCACCGCTGGATTTCTGTAATGAGAGGCATATTCGAATCATCATATCTCCTCAACGAAGCAAAGTTAAGACATAAGGCTTGTCCCAGTATATCTTCAGACACTCCTGACGCTCACAATTCAAGAATTATTTTCTCACCTATTACCGTTCTGAAATGAGTTAGACTTGTTTGAGGGTAGGAAATTCGTCCTTCGCTCAGATTTCTTCAGATTTCAAACTCTGGAAATGAACCACTTTTTTCTCTCGTCATATCTTTTTAATGGATTTCCACAGAGACCTGAAAATTTCCATGATTGTTCACCAAAGCCTGCTGTCTCTTACGGTGAAAGAATGATATTGATACTCCAAATAGATTTAGAGTTAGAAAGCGTTGTTTGAGGGCAAGTCAAGGCAGTTTTTGCTTTGCTCTACTCAGTTATGGTGCATTAGAAGTCAATTATCTTTAATAATTCATATTTTAATGATAAATTGTCAACACTTTAAGATTCCCCCATCTCTTCTGAACAAAACGGTGTAAGAATGACCGTTCTAGCCCCTACGGTTAGGAAATTATGGTCATTTGTTTGAGGGGAGTCATCATTATGAGAAATAGACTGCAAAAATCCTGTGTCTCTCTGTGCTGCATGCACCTGTTTTGGCGGGAAAAAGTGCACAGGCTCTCTGATTGGTGGATTCAAATTCAGCAGCTCCAAGGCTGCTTGACTGAGCTAGAAACTTACTTCTCTGTGTGTGTGTGTGTGTGTGTGTGTGTGTGTGTGTGTGTGTGTGTGAGAGAGAGAGAGAGAGAGAGAGAGAGAGAGAGAGAGAGAGGAAGCCTTTTTATGGGATGATCTCATTGTAAGATTCAAATTCAATATATTTAGACTGGTTGACTGAATTGGATCTTGTGTGTGTCTCTCTCTGTGCATGTGTGTTTCCATATGTGTCCATATTTGTGATTGTGTGGCTGTTATATTTTTTTTGCCAATTTTTTTCATTTAACAAGTATATTTGAGGGACCCTCAGCATGTTCAGCATTTTTTCAGCTGTCCATTTTGCTTTTCCAATTTTTCTGTTTAAGTTATTACTATTGTGCTAAATCATACTATTTCTGCTATTTTATAAGATTTGTGCTAAATATAGTATTTCTGTCAAATTATAGTATTTGTGCTAAAACATAGTATTGATTTAAAATTACAATATTCATAGTTCATCACAGTGTCTCTGGTAAATCACAGTATTTCTGCTCTGTTGTACTATTTTTCTAAATCATAGTGTTTCTGTAATGCTTAAGTATTTTTGGCTAAATATATTCTTTCTGTTATCTTATACTATTTCTCCTAAATTCTTGTATTTTTGAGAAGTTATCATGTTTCTGGTAAGTTACAATATTTCTGCTAAGTTCTGCTATGCTATTGTATTTCTGCCAAGTATTATGTTTCCTCTAAGATATTGCAGTTCTGCTAAGTTATTCCATTTTAGCAAAGTTCCTTTGCTTCTGCAAAGTTTTTACAATTTCTGCAACTTTTCAGCTTTTTCAGCTAGTTTTTGCATACAGCTTCAGCTTTAAAGCATCCACACTGCATTTTCGCAGGAAATGCAAATCTTTCTAGTTCTTATTGTATTCTAATTTTTGCCTCATAACTTTTGCACTGTCCACTTCCTGCTGTGACAAAACAAATTTCCCACGTGTGGGACTAATAAAGGTTATCTTATCTTATCTTATCTTATCTTATCTTATCTTAAATAATCGAGGTCCGGATGGATGAACGGATGGCAGCCACTTGTCCTTTAATGGCACCAGCGAGACAGCACAGCAGCGAGGCGTCTGGCAGGAGAACGAACAATAGTCACTTCTCCTAGCCAGGAGACAAGTGAAGATATTATGTAAAGTCTTTTTTTTTTCTCAGTCCTGGGGTTGTAACACCACAACCTCCTCAGTCCGTAATCAGAGAGTGTCTATTTGACAACAACCAAAATGTCTTTGGATAGTCTTTGTGAATGCAAACAAAACAAAAAAAACAATGGTGTTAGCTGGCCAGCAAAATAAAGAGAGTGTATGGCACTGAGTGCGGGCGTGTGTGTGAGTACTTCGGTCCAAATAATCGAGGTCCGGATGGATGAACGGATGGCGGCCGCTTGTCCTTTAATGGCACCAGCGAGACAGCACAGCAGTAAGGCAGCACAGCAGCGAGGCGTCTGGCAGGAGAACGAACAATAGTCTCTTTTTTTAAGGCTACTGCAGAAGGAGATATTCCCCGCTAGCTCACCCAAGCTTGCTCTCTGGCACAGCTACAAGCCACGTGAGCTCATAACCCCTCCCGCTAGGATGTACTACCACAGTCGACTGTCGTAAAGCAGCCGCAAACCAATAGCAATAAAAAAACCCTCAAAATCATTGAAGAACATTTTATAACACCCAATATAGATATATACATATATACTGAATATCACACAATATCAGATAACCAAATTAACACTGGGTTACAATGGCAGCAAAGTTTGAATGGAGCTCTCTGTCTGTGCTGATTTGTCGCCCTCTGGAGGTCAAAGCACAAACTGCATGATGTCACTGTAACCACCACAGTGACAGGAAGTGTTTTTAAATGATGAAACATGTCAGTGATGCTGATAGTGTGTTCATCACAGACGCTCAGGAATCAAAGTGAAAGCAGAGAAACTGGAATGAATCAGGTGTTGTAGAAGATGGAGAAACAGGTTGGAGGATGCTGCTCCTTCTTTGAGATCAAACATGTCGTGTTGTTCACGTGCTGTCAGCGTGACGCACAGAAACCATGGAAACAAAGTGTGAGTGAAATCAGTCCAAAGTAACAGAGTGAAGAGCAGCAGATGAAGCACAGAGGACACAAAAGGAAGGAAAGAAGGAGACAAGGTCCATCTGTGTCCTTTTAAACAAGCTTCAACGTCCAGGACTGAAACATGAGTCCACATATTTATACACATATTTATTTAATGAGAATAAAACCAGAATATTTATAACACATCAGCAATAATCAGGCCTGGGATCCTCCTGGTTACAAACAGGGTCCAGGACTGGGACACTCAGGTGGATCCTGCAGGGTCTGGTTCAGGAAAAGGTTTCAGTAGAAAGGTATGATTTCATTTATTTGAAGAGATCAGAGCATCATTCTGATTATTAAGCTCAAGTCAAATATACGAATGCGCACGGCGCCGTGACACTTAGTGATCTGTTACTGTACATTTGTCACATGTGTGTATTTGTTGTTGTATTGTTGCTGCCATGATGCATCACATGGGACCATCACACTACCACCACCATATGTGACTGTTGGCTCCTTTTCATTGATGCTGTGTTAGTTTCAGATGTAACAGGACTCAAAGCTGTCAGAAAGCTTTTGTCTCATCAGTCCACAGAGTCTTCACCTCCAGCCTGTATTTTCCTGACACGTCCTGCAGCGCCTCCTCCTGGTAGAGCATGTTGTGGCCATTTTTGTTGAATGTTTATAAAATGCAATTTGTATTCATTTTTGTTCTTTCTTTAAAGGTGTAAGAATATACTGACCTGGTTTTGTTCTGTAAATTTGTAATTAATTTTATTGGATAAGCTTTTGGAAAGTGATTGGTATGTTAGCTTATGGACCCTCCCATTAATCAAGAGATTAAGAGCACCCTGGATGGGTGTGGTAGAGAGGTTTTTGTTTGCCAAATGTCAGGGAAGACGGGAGGGTTAGAAAATGATTTTTTTGACCACTTTTGAAGTTGTTAAAGCAAATTAAGTTAACTTTCATTTAATTTTAAGTTTTAAGAAGTTATTTGGCTGATTTCTGTTTGTAATTTTTCACGAAATAAACGGCATATGATTTTAAACAATGGAGTCAGAAGTGCGTTCTAAAACAAACCTCCCGTTGCCACCCACGGCCTTTTCTTGGACTTTTTTGGTGTTTGGAAAGTAAAAGAGCAGTTTGTTGCCCTGATTTCCATCAAACGTCAGCTGACTGCTGGAGCCTGAACTGTCCCTGTGCTCCGACCTTCAGGACTGAACACCAGAGTGGAGCAGAGAGCCTGAAGAGCCTCCACCGTGTCCTACAGGATGGAGTCATGTTGACATGAAGTTCAAACTGCCTGTGTCACTTCAACACACTCTCACAAAGAGTTTCTAACCTTCACTTCCGGCTTAAATAAAGGTTTTTGACATAACGTTGTTCTTGTTCCAGAATACAAATATTTTTTAAAGTATTTGTCCGAAATAAGTTTTTCGTAAAACCACGTTATTCGTGCCTTTCTGAATACCGTATTGGGCTCTCCTCCTAGTTGGGATCATTGTCCTTTGCTGCTGCATGTATTGTGCAGCCATGAGGAGCCTTAATGATGCAGCTGCATTATTTATCCACCATAACAGAGGTTAGTGTTCAGCTCTGTCACCACTCTGGCCACATGTTGCCACACTTGTACTTCCAGCTCTGAGCTGCTGCTGCTGAACACGTTACTTTGGTGCTTATGTCTCCAAGCAGCATCACAGCTTTCAGAGAAGACAAAAGCATCATTTCCTGATAATGTGTGATGTGCTCGTACGAGATGCAAAGACTGGTAGTTTGAGGAAATCCTTTCAAAAACATATTTGCTTGCACAGAGCAGTGAGCCTTCTTGGTTTCTTGCAGATTACAAACAGGATTGGAGTGATGAGGTACGCGGTGCTGCTGTCTATGGGACGACCTGGACATCAGAACCAGCCCAGACCCAGACATCTACCAGCACAAGTACAGAGCCTTTATCTCACATGTTGGAGCATTCGTTCACCTTCATCTGTCTGTTCTTACTGACGACTCTTCATCCAGTCCACCTTAAACACAGTGGCTGTGTTGCTGGGATGGGAGTTACCTCATGGAGCTGTCATTGCAGTAAAACTGTTTGTGTGTGTATTTCAGTCCTTATGAATTAAAAAAAAGTAGACTAACGTGACACTTGCAGACTGAGTGATGCTGGTGGTTTGTACTGGGTGTGAGACAGAGCTGACCCCTGACCTCAGGGTGGAGAAATCTGATAGAAAACTCTTGCTGTGTCCGAATTCAGGGGAAGGATGCTCATGAGGACACTACCTACCTACATCACAAGGTAGTGTCCTTCGACTGACGGGTAGTCAGGAAGTGAGCGGCTGTGGACAGCCCCCTTTTTTCTCCATAGAAACTTTATTAAACAACATGGATCAACACAGGCCTGCAACGTAGGGTTTATCTCTGCCGGCTTTAGGTTTAGTTTGGGACTCTAATTGTTTTATCACTGGTGGTTTACACTGTATGTGTGGGGGGATTCTGTGTACAGTGGGTAAATTGCTGCGTGTGTTTTTGGTTTGCCTGAATACTGAAACCTGACATTTTATTATTTTATTGTTTTTCATTGTTTGGTAAATTAAAGGAGGGTTGCATGCTCTACTTTACAATGTGTATGACATGATTTGCTGCACTGTAGTCACTAGTGTTCATTTTCGTGTGTACTGCTACTGTTAAGGAATAAGCTTCATTGATCCCAGAAACAAAAGAGGAGTTAATTTAAGAGTATCGTACGAGAGTACACTAGAGAAAGAACCCAAAGCCCATTTATTTAATGGTATTGAGTAAATGAGGGCTGTGTGTTGTTTCTGTCATGAAGCTGTCATGTGTGCATATCTGTGGTCAGTGAAGCTGATTGTGATTAATAGCTACACTACAGAGTGCCCACAGAGTTGTTGCATTGCTTGTTAGCCTTGTTTAGGGAGGGCTGGGTTTCTTTGGAGCCCCAATTCATTATAGTTAGTTCAGCACCAAGTGAAAAGAATCCCTGAAGACTCAGCACAGAAAGTGTGGCACAGAAGTTTGCTTTGGAGACACTAGCCAACAGGATTTATAACGGACAGTCATCATTAATGATGGAGAACTGAAAGGACATGAAGGCTGCGCTGTTACACTTTTTGATAGCTGGAAACTTTAACTGTCATCAGAAAACATCAAATATTCTGGATCCTCTCTGCAGTGTCTCTTCTTTCCTCTGTGACTTCCATGGATTTTAGCTCAAAGATGTTTTTAAATGACCTCTGCAGTACTGACCTGTACAAAGAGCTGTCGGTCTCAGCTCTTCTCTCCCAGCACTGGTGGAGCAGGTGTAGTTGCTGCTGACAGCCATTGTTGGTTTTCTCAGAGACGGGCGGAGGTCTGAAGTGTTGAGAGCATCAGCTCTCATCGATGTGCGCCGCTGTAACGCTGCTGTTGTCCTCTGAGATCACCAGGTATGAAATCCGAGTACTGATCTTTCCCCCTCATTCACTTCCATGAGCACAGCCAAGGCATGCTGGGAAACTGAGGACACACCAACAGATGTAGAAATGTCCTGCATGCTGTGGGTTTGAGTCCTCACAGGTGACAAATTAGCTGCAGAAACCCAAGCCAGGTGTCTGAATACTGACACATGGACTCTTCCCATCCAGAGGGAGGATTTAGTCGCACTTTATAATAACTACACAATAGTGAGCATTAGTATGTAGTTTATTAATGGAACCAAACTGTTCCTTTGATACCTGACTTTCAGGACCTCCAAGTCTGCACTTATGGTTATTATCAGTTGGAGCCCCTCCTCATTCTTCTTCTTTGGTGCAACCCTGTAAATTTTGGGGTACCCCTTTTGGCCCCTCCCCTTTTCTACAATTCCCCTGTGGGAGAGGTGGGTGTCATTTCTTTCCCAACACTGTACAACACTGAAAACCTTAGAAATATGGTATCTAACCAGATTCTTCCTCTGGATGGCATTACCTTGGCCTCCAGTAACGCTGTGAGGAACCTTGGAGTCATTTTTGACCAGGACATGTCCTTCAACGCACATATTAAACAAATATGTAAGACTGCTTTCTTCCATTTGTGCAACATCTCTAAAATTAGAAATATCCTGTCTCAGAGTGACGCTGAAAAACTAGTTCATGCATTTATTACTTCCAGGCTGGACTACTGTAATTCATTATTACCAGGAAGTCCTAAAAACTCACTGAAAAGCCTTCAGCTGATCCAAAATGCTGCAGCAAGAGTCCTGACAGGGACTAGAAAGAGAGCGCAGATTTCTCCTGTTTTGGCTTCCTGTTAAATCCAGAATTCAAAATCCTGCTCCTCACATACAAGGTCTTAAATAATCAGGCCCCATCTTATCTTAATGACCTTGTAGTACCATATCACCCTATTAGAGCACTTCGCTCTCGCTCTGCAGGCCTACTTGTTGTTCCTAGAGTATTTAAAAGTAGAATGGGAGGCAGAGCCTTCAGTTTTCAGGCCCCTCTTCTGTGGAACCAGCTTCCAGTTTGGATTCAGGAGACAGACACTATCTCTACTTTCAAGATTAGGCTTCAAACTTTCCTTTTTGCTAAAGCATATAGTTAGGGCTGGACCAGGTGACCCTGAATCCTCCCTTAGTTATGCTGCAATAGACGTAGGCTGCCGGGGGATTCCCATGATGCATTGAGGTTTTCCTTTCCAGTCACCTTTCTCACTCACTATGTATTAATAGACCTCTCTGCATTGACTCATATCTGTTATTAACCTCTGTCTCTCTTCCACAGCATGTCTTTATCCTGTCTTCCTTTTCTCACCTCAACCAATCGCAGCAGATGGCCCCGCCCCTCCCTGAGCCTGCTTCTGCCGGAGGTTTCTTCCTGTTAAAAGGGAGTTTTTCCTTCCCACTGTCGCCAAAGTGCTTGCTCATAGGGGGTCATATGATTGTTGGGTTTTTCTCTGTATGTATTCTTGTAGGGTCTAGCTAGCATAGCAATGTAAAGCACCTCGAGGCGACTGTTGCTGTAATTTGGCGCTGTATAAATAAAATTGAATTGAACGCACACCATGGACATTTTGAATCATGCCGTGTCTTTTGGACTCACTACTGCCCCTGCTGTTTTTCAGGCGGTAGTGAACAACGTGCTGAGGGATTTTTTTTGAACATTTTTGTGTTTGTTTATTTGGATGAAATGGTGGAGTGAGACAGGTGGGAGGTCTCAGGAGCGATTTGCTCGACAATGTCACAAGTTCATGATGCTCATGGCCTTGGACAAGATGCTGGTATCGGGGTGCACCTGCTTTAGCACCTTGTACACGTAGATGACGTAGCTCTCCTTTCTGGTTTTTCTCTTCTTGCCAGCAGTTTTAGTCTTTCTTGCCTTTATTTAACTTGCACAGTGTAGCCCATTGGGTTGTGAAATTACTTTCAGCTATTTAAAAGGATTTTTAAGAAGTGTACAGAGGGATTAAAGGAACATATTTATGTCATTTAAGCATGTTTAAACAAATATGTACGTTTTCTCCGTCAGCACGTCAGGTGCTTCCTGTTGATCTTCTAACCCTCGCTTATCTCCTGGAACATCAGACGCACGTCTTACAACAGTTGCAGTCACAGGCTTTGCAAGCTATGGTTGAACTCTTACCTAAAAATGAGTGTGTCTACTCTGTGTGTCGACCTCAAATGCACTCTGTCTCACCTCGCCGACAACCTCACAGACAGAGGCCACTCTCATGTGTGTAATAACCTAACAGAAACTATATATGCACATTGTCAAAGGAGCTTGCAAAGAAAAGCGTCTGGACTTCTTTATATATGTATATATGCAGCTGTGGCTACAACTGTAGCTGCCTGTAGCTGTGAATGGGTGGATGACTGGATGTGTAAAGCGCTTTGGGGTCCCTAGGGGGGACTAGTAAAAGCGCTATACAAAAAATGCACACTTTACAGAGGAAACAAAGACATTTTAAAGGTATACTTCATGGCTTATTCTGAGTCATCTGTTACCAAGCAAACTCAAGCCTGACGCATGGTGAGGCTCCCTCTGCGTCACTTATCTGTCAGGGCTCTGTGTGCGGGCAGGCGGAGAGGAGGATACAAACGCAGGACTCAGACACAAACGTGAAACTCAAAACCTCAGCTTTATTGCTGACATGAAAACCAAACGTGAAGTGACCACTGAAACCGGAGACCAGGAACACACAGGCATAATCTGAGGGTACGACGCGACACCAAGCACGGGAAAACACAGGGCTTATATACACAGGGTGATAACGGGGGAATCGGCTACAGGAGGGAGACACAGCTGGGGGAGATCAGGGCTAACGAGACAGGGGGGCCAAAGCTGCACACACTAACATAAGACAAAGACTTTCACAATAAAACAGGAAACATGAATCACAACTCAGAGACATGGACTCAACACAGAGACAGAAAATGACACATGGAACTGCACTATACATGAAACCACAATTCCTAAAACATGGATAACATTCATGGATAACTTTCATTTTGATGTTTACACCAGGGTTCCTTGTCAGCACTTTATGCTCAGATGTTTGTAAGCTAAAAATAAACTATTGTGTATGTTCAAATATACTGTTGTGATTGAAGAAGTTAAATAAAAATGTCAGTCATCAATTCATGCATCACCTCATGTCATCATAACAGAGGTCTGTCTTCCAGGAAAGAACAGTTTAAAATTAATGTAATATAGTATTGGCCATACTATATGATGTATTGCTTGTCTTTGTTTAATAATACAGAAGACAAAGACCTTAAAAAATAATCGCATCGCAATCGCAATATTGGGGCAAAAAATCGCAATTAGATTATTTTCCATAATCGTTCAGCCCTACTCTGTACTGAGTATAGCGAACCTAACTGCCTTCTTGGTGATTAGTGTTACTTCCAGTATTCTCTGGGTGAAATTCCCAGGGTGGCGTTGTCTTTTAAACTGTGAACAGTATTTACTTTATTCCCACCTCGTGCTGCCACACAAGGACGGCTCTTCAGATCTGCTGATGCTTAGCACTGTGCACATCTGTCTTCCGGAAGATAATGATTGAATAAAATGATTATAAATACTTTGAGTCGCGTCTTCTCTGTCCAGTAGAAGAATAAAAGAACTGGGATCAATAAAACCTAGTCGCTCGCCGATTTTCTTTAATGTCAGGTTCACAACGTGAGTGCCACTGTCACTTGTGATTTTCCCCGGGATACCCCACCCGAGAATGATTTTTGACAGGAGGCCTTTTGCCACAGCACTGCTGTCTGCACTTTTTGTGGGGAATGCTTCTACCCACTTAGAAAACATTACTACTACCAGACAATACATCTTTCCCTCGGCTGTTGTTTCATCTGCTCATTTTGTCATGGCCAGAAGGTCCTCACCGGTCGATCTGCCAGTTTGGGTTGTGTTTGTGTGCACTTTGTGTGCGGTTTTCTCCTCTCCGCCCAGTGTGTGTGTGTGTTCTTTGTTGTGATGTGGGAACATGTACTTCCGGGAACTGTGGCACGGAACGGCAGCTGACCCGGGAGGAGTGTCCCGCGCTGGAGTCGCCAGATGTGCGCTTAATCACTTCGCCAGCTGCTACTAATCATTTGCCATCCCGAAGCAGACCTATTGGTTGGATGACAGCCAGCGCTGGAACGTTGAGCTAAGCCAGGTAGCGCAGCTGCGATTTAGTGTTTCACGATTGTGAACAAGAGAGTCTCCAGGATCCAGGGAACGGAAGAGGAGCTTGCAAGAGAGGGAGTTGGTCTATTGGACTATTATAGAATAGAATAGAATAGAATTCAACTTTATTGTCATTGCACATGCACAGGTACAGGGCAACGAAATGCAGTTTGCATCCATCCAGAAGTGCTTTAGTGATATAGATATATTACAATATATATTAGCAATAATATAGATATGTAAGTATATTACAGAAATGGGTCTATTATGTTATAATGTACACGGTATGAAGTATGTTGTGAATATTCTATAACTAAGTATGTACAGGCTGTAGTGAGTACAAGCTATGTACAGGCTATGAACAGGATATAAATATGAAAAACTATACAGAATATGAAATAAATAACTTTACAGAATCTGAGATATACAGCTATACAGAAATGGGAACTATGCAAGTTGTAAACAGTTGTAGGGTTAAAGATTATCGAATGTACAGAATGATTATTTACACAGAGCTATACAGTAGTGCAGTTAAGATAAGTGAGGGTGTAGATAGTTTCTACAGAGGCTATATAAAGTGCTGGTGGTTGTGAGTGGTGGTTCAGTCCATGTTATTATTGTGTTTGAGGGTACAGTTGTCCATTGTGGGTGTGTGTATGTTCAGTCCATGAGTTTAACGTGGGTCAGATGTCAGGAGGCAGAGTTCAGGAGTCTGACAGCTGTGGGGAAGAAGCTGTTCCGGTACCTGGTGGTCTTAGTCCGGAGGCTCCTGTGGCGCCTCCCAGAGGGCAGGAGGGTGAAGAGTCCATGTGATGGGTGACTGGGGTCTTTGATGATTTTCCCAGCCCTTTTCAGACACCGCTTCCTGTAGATGTCTTTTATGGCAGGAAGTGGTGCTCCGGCGATGCGCTGGGCAGTTTTCACGACCCTCTGCAACGCCTTCCGGTCCGAGGCAGAGCAGTTCCCGTACCAGACTGTTATACAGTTGGTCAGGATGCTCTCGATGGTGCAGCGATAGAAGTTCACCAGGATGTCTGAGGACAGGTGGTTCTTCCTCAGAGTCCTCAAGAAGAAGAGGCGCTGGTGAGCCTTCTTGACCAGCTTGGAGCAGTTGGTCGTCCAGGTGAGATCCTCGGAGATGTGGACTCCCAGGAACTTGAAGCTGCTCACACGCTCCACAGCCGTCCCCTTAATGTGGATGTTAATGAATGAATGTTAGAACCATCGGCAGGTCTGCAGTCGTGGGTGAAGAGGGAGTAAAGGGCTCATCACACAGCCTTGTGGTACACCGGTGTTCATATTGCACTGTCACCTTGTCAGGGAGAAGTCACCTTGTCACTTCACTGCTCTTTTGGATTACGGAGTCGAACTGTTGCCGTTTTTTCACTGTAAATAAATTCACCATCACTTCGCAAGGAGTCTCGCGCCTGAGTCCTCTCATTCCACTCTCCATGACACATTTCCAGGACCCCCAGGAAGGCCGCCGGACCAGATGGAGTGATGAGATGAGATGATGAGATGAGATAGTCTTTATTTGTCAGTTGCAGGTCTTTTGCCCACAACCGAGATGACAGACCTTGCCGACCGTACATACAATACAAACATCACATTGGGGAGACAGGTCAGGCCAGGTAGCGAGGAAAAAACATTGAAATGTGCAACACAAAAGGATAATACAGGAATGCACAGGTATCAACACACCATAACACAATAAACACAGACAAGCAACATGGGAAAGAGTTCCAGTGTGTACATCTGATCTGGGACCGCTGCAATCTTTCGACTGCGCCTCCAGCTGACCCGATGTCCACATCATGGGGGAGGTAAGCGTTGGAGGTGGCGTTGTATCCGGTCAAGTGAGCCCTCACATGCGAAGTCACGTTCAAGCTAGCCAGCCGCACCTACATTCTTGTTGCACTTAGCTTACGTATATTACGGTACCGGTGCCGACTGGCTTAGAAAACAGAGTGTCTTCTGGATACTGTCATGTATGTATGTAGCTAATATTTCAAAACTCGAAGTGGATTGAGAAGAAAAATAGTGAAAAACACCAGTATCCAGAAGACACAGAAGACACAGAAGCCAGTCCTGCAGAGGTAATTGGGTTTAGCGCCCTCTGTCTCCACTGTGTGAGGTCTCCCTCCTGCAGCTCCGTTGGCATTTTCAGGTTGTTGTGGTGGGTCCAGCTGCTGCTGCGGTTGGTCAGGGTCACGTCGACGAGGGGAGAGCAGGAGTCCAGGTCAGCTTCGGCTTCCAGGGCCTGCAGAGCAGCCTGTAATGGGGCTTAAGTAGAAGAACAGACAGGGGTGGACGAACAGGAAAATTATGTGCTATTTGGTGTATTATACCTCGCCTCTGTCAGTGCGCCCCAGGGCAGCTGTGGCTACAATGTAGGCCTTTCATCACCATGAATGGCTGAATGTAGTGTAAAGCACTTTGGGGTCCATAGGGACTGAGTAAAGCGCTATACAAATGCAGGCCATTTACCATATTATACGGAGAGGGGAGAAGCGCTGGCCCAAGCTCTGTGTCAGATCTCCCTCCCCTTTCTTCTCCTTCTCTCATACCTCACTTTTAGGTGTTTCTTTAGGCACTTCTTCTGAAGCTGCTTTTTCATTTCCCGCTACATCTTCTATCCACACTATCAGACACCTTTTTATTTAATAAATATAGTCATCTCATCTTTTCTGTAATCTAATCAGTTAACAGGACAACAGAGATGCATGTTTAAATCTTATCACAGAGGAGAGTTTCCTCCCCACAGTAACTCACTCATGTTGCTTAATCAGCAGAAAACATTCCACAGTGTTACTTCCCCTGGCTAGTCTAGGGGGCTTGAAGGGACAAACATAAAGGTAAATAGTGAAGGAGGAGCTAAGATAATAATTTTAAAAGTTTATTTCATGCTAGAAGCTCACCTCCAATTATCCGTTCAGAGCACCGCACTACTCGCTGGAGAGCTTTGCAGTTGTAGGCGGTGCTGTTGCCATACCAGGTGGTGATGCATCCAGTGAGGATGCTCTCAATGGCACAGTGATAGAAGGTCCTGAGGATGCGGGGGCTCATGCCGAATCTTTTCAGTCTCCTGAGAAAGAAGAGGCGCTGCTGCGCCTTCTTCACTGTTTTGTTTGTGTGTACTGACCACGTAAGATCCTCAGCCAGGTGTACACCAAGGAACCGGAAGCTGCTCACTCTCTCCACAGCAGCGCCGTTGATGGTGATGGGCGTGTGTACTTCTCTGCACCTCCGGAAGTCCACTATCAACTCCTTTGTCTTTGCGACGTTGAGGGTGAGATGGTTGTCTTGACACCAGTGGGTCAGGGCGCTGACCTCCTCCCTGTAGGCCGTCTCATCACCGTTGGTGATAAGACCCACCACTGTAGTGTCGTCCGCAAACTTCACAATGATGTTGGAGCTGTTAGTGGCTGTGCAGTCGTAGGTGTAGAGTGAGTACAGGAGAGGGCTCAGTACACACCCCTGTGGAGCACCAGTGTTCAGTGTGATGGGGGATGAGGTGATGCTGCCCAGTCTGACCACCTGGCGTCTGTCAGACAGGAAGCTAAGGATCCAGCTGCAGAGGGAGCTGCTCAGTCCTAGATCCTGCAGTTTCCTGTCCAGCTTCGAGGGAACGATGGTATTGAATGCTGAGCTGTAATCTACAAACAGCATTCTCACATACGTGTCTCTCTTCTCCAGGTGTGACAGGGCAGTGTGTAGTGTCAGGGCTATGGCATCATCAGTGGACCTGTTGTGGCGGTATGCAAACTGTAGAGGGTCCAGTGAGTCGGGTAGTGCAGAGCAGATGAAGTCCCTGACCAGCTTCTCGAAGCATTTGCTTACGATGGGGGTCAGGGCTACAGGTCGCCAGTCGTTCAATGAGGAGATGGTGGAGGATTTGGGTACAGGGACGATGGTGGCCATTTTGAAGCAGGCTGGGACTACAGACAGAGAGAGGGAAAGGTTGAAGATGTGCGTGAACACTCCAGCCAGCTGAGCCGCGCATGACTTGAGGACGCGGCCGGGAATCCCGTCCGGACCAGTAGCTTTGCGCGCGTTCACCTTCCTGAAGCACTTCCGCACATCCTCCTCAGACACAGTGTGCGCACTGATATGAACCAAGTTTAGGTGGAGTTTATTTTCGCTATGCTGACTTTTCCGTACTGCGTGCTAGCTAGCATGACGGGGTTTCTATACAGCTGGGTGGTGCTATGTTACTGATGTTGAACTTTATTTTGTTCATACGGTTAATTAGTAGAGTTGCCAACCATCCTGTAAAAAACGGAATCGTCTGGTATTCAGAGAAAATACTACACGTTTCTTATTGAGGTGAAAAGGAACAGTTTGTCCCGGACTTCAGCTACAATGAAAAAGACACAAAGCTGGAGTTATTCTGTCTTTGCTGCACAGCTGCCTCTTCTTCTCTCATTCTCTCCCCTCCCTCTCCTGTTTCTACTTCAATCATGAAACTGATCAATGATCAGCTGATCGGCTTTTCTCTCTTGTTTATTTATCGCCCACTTTGCGCCAGAAAGAGGAAACCAGCAGATGTCGCGCTAAACAACAGCAGCACGTTTAAGCTTGATCAGCTGTTGTTAGAATTTATTTAATATTAATTTCTAGTATCAGCTGATGTTTGCTGGAGCCACAGCTGTAAAGCTGCTGGTCATGATGTGGGTTTGGATATGTGGTGAGAGGGAAACATGAAGATGAAACCAGGAGATGTCCTTACTGAATCATCAGAGCTGTGATGGAGAAACAGGTTTACCTTTTAGGTGACATGGATGAGTTGAAGTTATGAACTGTTTCTGAGAGACAAATAACACCAGGATCCTTTTTTTACTTAGCTGACAGCTGGTAACTGTGCAGGGGCGGGTCTAGCAAAGTGTTGCCAGGGGGGCAGGTAGGGCATTAACAGGGAGAGGGGGGCACAAAGAAATACTTTCTTATTCTCATTTAAAATGTCTCGCTTTTATTAAATAATTATTGATAGATTGATGCATATATACCATCAGAACAGTGTACATCACTGTCACAACAGTGTTTGTTTTCATTCAAAGGCTTTATGATTTTTCCTATAATGGTGGGCCGGTCTCTAGTCAAAATGCCCGGGCCAATTTTTTGTCCCAGTCCAGCCCTGTTTGCAGCTCATCTGCAGTCTGGTGTTACCTACATCTTCCTATTCAGAAGGCAGAATTTCAGAGTTCTGAGTACAATCAAAGCACCACGACTGCAGTTTTTGTGTTGGATGTAAAACGCGCACATGACGCTGTGACGTAGGCTAGAATCATGGCGGCGGTCAATGACGGTCCAGGCGTGGGATTTCTCTCGTGGAAATGTGCACATTATCTTTTTCCTTTCTATTGGTAGGTGGCACAGTGCACTGTGGCAAGTAAGCAAGCTAGAAGACTGCAAAGTTATGGAAGCAACACATTAACAAGAGAATTCTGAGTAAAACCAAAGTTACTTTCCCTAGTAACTAGTTACTTTGGAAGTAACGAGTAACTTGAAGTAAGTGAGTTACTTTTGATAGAAGTAACTAGTAATGTAACTAAGTTACTAATTTAAAGTAACTTACCCAACACTGGTATCTATTATTGTACGATCTTCTGTACAATATAAAGCACCTTTAGGCGACTGTTGTTGTGATTTGGCGCTATATAAATAAAATTGAATTGAGTAAAATTCCATTTTTGACCTGAAACCTTGTTGTAGCTGTAGAGTGAACACACTGATCCCAGATCAGCTCTCACACTGCCACACTGTTTGCTTTATTTGGAATATGAGTAATGCCAACATTCACAGTTTCTCTGTTTCCAGTCTATAGATCCCGTCACACTTTTTACCTTCACCTGTGCAGTAAAGAGTGATAGCAGAGCTGAAACCAACTATCCAATCAGTGAGCAGCATCAACACCTGAGCTTCATTCAAATGTGGTGACAGGCTGGGGTTGTTTGTTCAGCTGCAGGGGAAGTTTGCTGTCGCAGCTGCGATCATTTAAATGTGAGTTTTCATTAGTGTGGACGTAGCCTTAAACAGAGTTATGAGTATACCTGCTCTAAAAGGACTTTTTTTTTTTTTTTACAAAATAATGACAGTAAATAATTCACAGTAAAATGAAGCTCAGTGCTAGTCTGCTGAGTCCCTCCCACCTGTCCACCTTCAGGTGGAGTCCCGCGTCCTTCCAAGAAGCAGCTCACTTGCGTGTCCATGTTTAGTGTCCAGTTGTAGAGTGGAGCTTGTTGTTGGTGTTACTGTGATGAGCATTTTCAATAGATCTGTACCAAACTTTGGAGCCATCAGACATTGATCAGTGATCTTTCTTTAACTGGAAACAATCAGATAAACTCAGTTTGTTCTTAAGAATTCAGCATTCATATATCTGCATGTTGAGTCTTGAGTCATAATGTGCAGCTGAATGAAGCTCACTTAACGATGTTATTTGAGTTACTCATGTAAAGTTTAACATCACCACACAACACACAGTCAAAAGCACAAAAGAACATTAATCAGTCACTTGTTCACCATTAATAGCAACAACATCACTTTATAATAAGTTGATAATATTTTATTATAATGTCCTTCTACATCAGACACTCAGTGAAGCGGGTTTGTTGGAGATGCTCAGGTGTAAAGATCAGAACCACTTTAACAAGGATTACATCAGGTGTGATCAGGTCAAAGTCTGTATGAGACCTTGTGGTCTCCTGTTTAGCAGAGGTGAGGACCTGCAGAGCAAGAAGCAGTCTGATCCAGACTCTTCATGCTGTCCTTTAACAACAACTTCCATTCATGAGAACGGAAGAAGGAACAGAGCAGACCCAGCAGCACAGGTGGGAGGGGCTCATCAGTTCATTTGACTGGACACTGCAACATTTCTCTGCTTTCTTCCTCTTTCATTTACATTAAATTTGTATTTTATTTCCCTGTGTGTGTCTCTGTGTTCAGATGTGACTCACTTCTTTTTGATTGTCCTGTTGAATGTTCATCTTGGTCAGAGGGCCCGGTGGCGCCAGTGTCCGGCAGCCTCGCCTGTGTCAGTGCGCCCCAGGGCAGCTGTGGCTACAATGTAGCTGCCATCAGCAGTGTGTGAATGGGTGGATGACTGGATATGTAAAGCGCTTTGGGGTCCTTAGGGACTAGAAAAGCACTACACAAATACAGGCCATTTACCATTTACCATCTCTACTGATTTGACTTTTAGACCTCAGAGATTATTTTGCTGCTCACACAGGTACCGGCTAGATATAGGCAGGCTCACCTCAACACATGGCTTGGGCTTTGGAATCAGCCTCCTGGAGAGAGGCTGGACTCTGTCTCAGTCTGGAGTTGCCCCCGAACCAAATGGTGGACACCAGAGCTGAGAGGAGACACCAAGCGGAAGAAGGAGTCCTATTGGGCTTAGTTAGCCTGTGGAACTTGGGAAGCAGCTGATATGTACCGATAGGGCTTTGGAGTTGACGTCACGCCGCAGTGCATTGTGGGATCGCGGCGCCATGTCAGGAGGCAACAAATCAAAACAAACACACAGTGTTGGAGTGTTGGAAGCGGGACTGCCAGAACCATGCTTAAAGTCAGCGCAAAAGACAAAGGGCTGTATCGCGACCGATTGCGCCCAGACGCCAAGAGACGGTACTTGGAAAAAATAGCGTGCATGGGTAATGTGGACCCGTATGAAAAAAGGCAGTGGAGAGGAACCCAGACAGCCTATCGCTGATGTCCTATCCCAATATCTTCGCGCACCTTGCCTGTGGAGTCAGCGCATAGGGGAAATCATTTTCGTGAATATAAATCCCTGGAGGTGCATATCTAATTCACAAACAGTTGGGTACAAGATTTGGCCGTTTTTAAGCCTCCACGTTGTATGTTGACCATATGACCAAGATACAGCCAGAGGTTGCACATAACATGGACTTCTCCTCAGCAGCTGCCCCCAGAAATTGCTCTAGATGAACGATTGATGCCAGCTGTGCGTTGCCATGTAAATAGTTTGCATACTTGCTAAGTACATGTGAACAGATCTTGAATTTAAAAAAACAACATACTTTTCTTTTCTGTTTTATTGAAACCACTTTACAGAAAGTACAATTATTTACAATGAACTGTGCATGCAACACAGCAGTTTTATGAATATTCAACAAGAGCAAGTTTCATTTGGCCCTGGTTTGACAACCACACATGGGGCACATATTCACCAAAACACAGCACACCTTAACAGTCTTATCAAGCAGTGTTGTGTCTTCACTCTCGCATGATATGAGTAATCAGATTGGAATTGTAGTGTGTAGCTTCTTGAACTTGTTACGCAAACTACTATTACACGCTCAACATGAATTCTCAGGTGGGCAATTGCTCTCGTTTTGGGATGGCAGAGAACTCGATATGCGCTCGGCTGACCGCTGCAATCCAAGCGTGACGTCTTCGTTTAGTAATATCGGATACATGAGATCCCTCCCGTTGCCTCCAGGAGGGGAAACGATGAAAAGAGAGCCAATTTTCCAGCTTCTTGCCTTCCCTATCGTGTGATCTGCCGTTGCAACCGACAACACAGCACGTACGAACCATAGCTGTTGCTTCCGTGTGCTTTGTTTGGCCTACTGTTATGGCAGGGGGGGGGGGGGGGGGCGTGGCCACCCTCCTGTGACATCACGCTCCAAAGCCCTATAGAGATTGACAGACCACATGACTTTCATGCATTGCATGCCGGGCACTGGTGGCAAAACAATCAAAGCAATGCATGAAACGCAAGCATTTGCAGCACCGCAAAATGTTCATTCTCCAGTTCCAATACCTTCTTGCTTTTTCTTTGCCCCCCAAAAAGTTATGTACAAAACGAAGGAGAACAATGCCGGGCCGTACGAAGATAGACTTGATGAAAAGTCAAAGAAAAGATACGAGGAAAAAATCAAAGGAGTGAAAGGGTCAGACCCTTACGAGCACACAGAGTGGACAAAAGACGTTAGCGTGCTGCCAACTTTCACCACGCGCAGATTTATAATCATACGGTTCTTGGAGTGAGTGCATACACTCATGAAGTTTAGTAACTTCCGGTCACTGCAACAAGCCCAGGTACAGTTTACCGACGGATGGGTACAGGACCTTGAAATGCACCGTGTAGAACGAAAGACCATCGTACGTATCATAAGTTTACCAGTCTCACAAATCGTCGTCATAAATACACATTCGTTAACTGTTTATTAATAGGACCTTTGAGCTCAACGGTAATTAATTAGTAGTGGAAATAATTTCTGGTAGCATCACAGAAATGTAGCAGTGACAATAATATTGTATGCTGTAATCGTACTGGGCAATTAGTGATACAAAACAACTGTTTTATCCTGTGAATAAAAGTATGTTTTTGTCAGTGTACCATGGTAATAACAGAAGCTAAACGCAATATAGGGCTTTGGAGCGTGATGTCACGGGGGTGGGCGTGGAAAGGCTTTTGGCCCGATCCGCCATTTTGGGGGTCTAAGTAAGGAGCGAAAGCATAGCCATGGTTCGTACTTGCTGTGTTGTCGGCTGCAATGTTCGATCTTACGACCGGCACGGGAATAAGTTTGGATTGTCTTTTTATGCTTTCCCAACCTGGAAGCAACATGAAGGAGCTCATGTATCGGATATTACCAAACGAAGGCGTCTAGCCTGGATAGCAGCCGTGAGACGAGCTGATATCAAGTTCTGTTACGTCTCCAGATATCAGTTGGTGTGCTCAAGACATTTTCATTCCGGTAAGTTCTAAATATGTTCACATCACACTTTATAGCTGAATAATATCATCGTTGGTGGTCTCGGAAGTTATAGAAATTGCAATCAAACATCGAATGGAGTGACTTGATTGGTTGATGTAAAGACAATAAATGAAATGAGACAGGAAGGACACAAATTGGCGTTAATAATTTGCCCGATTATCAATGTGTTAATTTGCATGTACTTTACAATTACGGGCATATAATATGATAACGATATTTTAGCAGTTCAATGATAAATGTATAACATTAATTATGGTGGGGGTGAAAAATGGCTATTTCACTCGATGCACTCCAGCTGACTTACTTTGACGACGTACTCAGAGTTTGGCGGCTTGAAAATAGCCAAATCTTGCACCCAGCCATTTGTAAATTGGATGTGCGCCTCCAGTGACTTGTAATTACGAAACTGGTTCGCAGTGTAAGCGCTTACTCCACAAACAAGATACGTGAAGATATCGGGGTAGGACAGTGGCGGTAAGTCGTCTGGGTCTTTACTCCACCGCCGTATTTCATATGGGTCCAGATTTGCGATGCACTCTATTTTTTTCAAGTACCGCTGCTTCGCCTCTGGACGCAATCGGTCTCTATACCGTCCGTTTTCTTTTGAGCTGCTTTTAAGCATGTTTCTTGTCGTCGTCGTTCCAACACAGTGTATTTGTTTGGATCGTAGACCCCGAAAATGGAGCTGCGCTCCCACAATGCATTGCGGCGTGACGTCAACTCCAAAGCCCTATTGTGTCAGGACAATTCACTATTTATGCACAATAAACAAAGGAGCATAGCGCGACCATTTCTGTTCAGCGCCAGACTTGCTTGTAACCTATATCACCAATTATGTTAAGAAAAATTACATATTAACTACTACAAAACTCTGACCTTTGTGGGAATGCTTGGAGCAGACTAACCTGTGAGCTGGAGGGTTCTGAGACGTTATATTTGGTATATCCAGACCATCCGTCGGCTCTTACTTCGGAAACATGGCTTAAAAAATTTCTCTTCAACGACGTAATCCGATAAAAAAAACGATCTCTTTACCCGTCGGCTTCCCGTGGCTGTCATGCGACCGGCTATTGCAGTTAATAATACAACAGCTTCTTGCCATTTTTTGGGTTTCTTTTTACCGCTGTGTAACTGAGTTCAATTGAAAGCCTGCGTGCGCTTGTACCTCTTGCCACAAGTTCCCAGAATCTTTTGCGGTTTTACCCCTGAATGACGTCACATTTTCAATCTTTATCCTGGTGGGCCGGTCTCTAGTCAAAATGCCCGGGCCGATTTTTTTGTCCCAGTCCAGCCTTGTTTATAACTTGCATAGTTCACATTTCTGCATAGCGGTATATCTCAATAGTTACTTTGTTGAAATAAATGGATTACACTGCGGTACTTTCCTGTTTCATTTTGTCGCGGGTCAGGACTGTTTGGTTTTGTTTGACAGCTACGCTCTTTGTTCCAGGCGGCAGTGTTACGGTTGCCGTGGTTACAGGGCGACGCTCTCTCTCTCTCTCTGCGACTGCGTGTTTCCTGGGTGAGAGAGCGCCTTTTCGTTGTTGTTGTTGTTGTGCTAAGCTAACAGGCAGAATGCTACAAGCATAGCTCTAAAGAATGTAGCATCATGGGCAGTGTAGTCCGTGCTGCAGGGAGAATGGACTGCCATACACGTTATGGGTCTGTGAGCGCGAGGAGGGAGAAAAAGGGGAGTGGAAAGGTACGAGTTGTCATCGAGGAAAAACGGGAGCTGGAAGCATGTAAATATAATAATAACCACAGCAGCCAAGAAGAGAGCCTGACGAGCCCAGTTGTAAGTAAGCTAATAAGACTCGACTGTACACCGTGTTCGTGTTTTCCTCCGAAACAATAAGTTCCGTTGGAGCCTTTCAACGCCTCTCTCTGTCTCTCGCAAGAAAAGTTGACCCACACAACAAAGTAAAGCTATTTTTCGGCTACGAGCCGACAGGGACCCCAC
This sequence comes from Rhamphochromis sp. 'chilingali', assembly GCF_963969265.1. Lineage (NCBI taxonomy): Eukaryota > Metazoa > Chordata > Actinopteri > Cichliformes > Cichlidae > Rhamphochromis > Rhamphochromis sp. 'chilingali'. Next base: position 72,295,121 of record NC_137929.1, read on the forward strand.
CGTATTAGTCAGAGGTCCCTTTACTACAGTTCGGAGTCGCGGAGCTTCAGTAATAGTAATAAATCACAGCAATAGTACATTCACGTTGTTGTAAAAAGCATGATAATATATTAAGTAATCCAAAATATTCAGAATACGTTACTGTCATTGAGTAACGTAACGGAATACGTTACAAAATACATTTTGGGGCATGTATTCTGTATTCTGTAATGGAATACATTTTAAAAGTAACCTTCCCAACACTGCTTATAGTTATAGCATAGTCACAACATACTTCATACCGTGTACATTATAACATACCATAATAGACCCATTTCTGTAATATACTTACATATCTATATTATTGCTAATATATATTGTAATATATCTATATCACTAAAGCACTTCTGGATGGATGCAAACTGCATTTCGTTGCCCTGTACCTGTGCATGTGCAATGACAATAAAATTTAATTCTATTCTATTCTATTCTATTCTATTCTATAATAGTCCAATAGACCAACTCCCTCTCTTGCAAGCTCCTCTTCCGTTCCCTGGATCCTGGAGACTCTCTTGTTCACAATCGTGAAACACTAAATCGCAGCTGCGCTACCTGGCTTAGCTCAACGTTCCAGCGCTGGCTGTCATCCAACCAATAGGTCTGCTTCGGGATGGCAAATGATTAGTAGCAGCTGGCGAAGTGATTAAGCACACATCTGGCGACTCCAGCGCGGGACACTCCTCCCGGGTCAGCTGCCGTTCCGTGCCACAGTTCCCGGAAGTACATGTTCCCACATCAAAACAAAGAACACACACACACACTGGGCGGAGAGGAGAAAACCGCACACAAAGTGCACACAAACACAACCCAAACTGGCAGATCGACCGGTGAGGACCTTCTGGCCATGACAAAATGAGCAGATGAAACAACAGCCGAGGGAAAGATGTATTGTCTGGTAGTAGTAATGTTTTCTAAGTGGGTAGAAGCATTCCCCACAAAAAGTGCAGACAGCAGTGCTGTGGCAAAAGGCCTCCTGTCAAAAATCATTCTCGGGTGGGGTATCCTGGGGAAAATCACAAGTGACAGTGGCACTCACGTTGTGAACCTGACATTAAAGAAAATCGGCGAGCGACTAGGTTTTATTGATCCCAGTTCTTTTATTCTTCTACTGGACAGAGAAGACGCGACTCAAAGTATTTATAATCATTTTATTCAATCATTATCTTCCGGAAGACAGATGTGCACAGTGCTAAGCATCAGCAGATCTGAAGAGCCGTCCTTGTGTGGCAGCACGAGGTGGGAATAAAGTAAATACTGTTCACAGTTTAAAAGACAACGCCACCCTGGGAATTTCACCCAGAGAATACTGGAAGTAACACTAATCACCAAGAAGGCAGTTAGGTTCGCTATACTCAGTACAGAGTAGGGCTGAACGATTATGGAAAATAATCTAATTGCGATTTTTTGCCCCAATATTGCGATTGCGATGCGATTATTTTTTAAGGTCTTTGTCTTCTGTATTATTAAACAAAGACAAGCAATACATCATATAGTATGGCCAATACTATATTACATTAATTTTAAACTGTTCTTTCCTGGAAGACAGACCTCTGTTATGATGACATGAGGTGATGCATGAATTGATGACTGACATTTTTATTTAACTTCTTCAATCACAACAGTATATTTGAACATACACAATAGTTTATTTTTAGCTTACAAACATCTGAGCATAAAGTGCTGACAAGGAACCCTGGTGTAAACATTAAAATGAAAGTCAGTACAATGTGCAGATTGCAGAAATATACATAAACAAAATCAGTGGCTTTACCACACTCAGTTTTTCGACATCTGTGAACTACTAGACAGTCATTCAATTAAAAAATAATATTAAATAAATAAAACTAATAAATAAAAAATACACACATCTTACTGATCTCTGCAGTCAGTAACATTACACATAAAGTGCAAACATAATAGCAATTGTGTAAACACACACACAAACACGCCTTTAAATTAAAACTGGCTGAACATCTTGATTATCTGCAGTAAGTAACAGCAACACAGCACAAACTAAAGTGCACAATGAGTACGGCTCAGCTAGCCATAATCATCCTAGCTCACAGGTTTTTTGCTAGGAAGACCAGCATATCTACTTTTGCTGGCTTTAAGGATGAGCGAGTGCAGGTCACTATATTCCCTCCAGTGCTGAACAGACGCTCTGAGGGGGCACTTGTGGCTGGCACACACAGATATTTGCGGGCCATCTTGCACAGTCGTGGAAAGTGAATGTTGTGCACCTTCCACCAGGCTAAGGGATCATCCTCTCCGTCAATGACAGGGGTCAACAGGTAACTATTCAACTCTGCCTCCACGACATCTTCAAGTGGCAGAGGCAAAGCTGAAGAGGCCGCACTGGTTTTAAAAAGACTACCAAGAGTCTTCTTTGCCTTTCCCCCAGAGGCCTGTGCACTTGGAGAATTTTGAGCAGTTTCAGTGCGAGACCTCTTCTCCTGCCAGATGGGAAGAGAGACATTAGTTTTGCAGTTAGCTTATATATAAATATTATGTGTTTGAGGAAATATAATTTTCAAGGATTTACCTGATTATGTGTACGTCTAGCCATTTCCACCATTCCTGTCTTCAGTCGGGCCTTAATGGCAGGAAGGTTGTCTGCGCTGATGTATTGCGTTTTGAACCTAGGGTCCATGAACGACGCAACATCCAAAAGCTCCTGGGTGTTGAGGTCACTATACTTGTCGTTGAGGTATGCCAGGACCTTGGTTTTAATTGATGTAGTCAGATCAGTGTCCTCAGCATCTTCAGCCAAGACTGATGTTGCCAGAAGATGGAGAACTGGCTTGAGGTAGGAGATGCTCACATACTCTTCTCCAGAAAGAGCATCAGTAAATTCGGAGAGAGGATGCAGTGCCTTATGAATGGACTCCAACACTTCAGCATCCTGCCAGGTTGGGATGAGGGAGCGTGCATGTCGGTCACCTGTCAATACCTGCGATATGGCTTTCATCACTGACTTCCTGACGGACAGGAAGCAGCATGTGAGGCTGGGAAAGAATGTCTCGGACTCCCGGACCATCAGCACCGGCTCCCCTCAGGGCTGTGTTCTTTCTCCTCTGCTCTTCTCCCTGTACACCAACTGCTGCACCTCCACCCACCAGTCTGTCAAGCTAATCAAGTTTGCAGATGACACCACCGTTATTGGGCTCATCTCGGACGGGGATGAGTCTGCCTACAGGAGGGAGGTTGAACGTCTGGTGTCCTGGTGCAGCCACAACAACCTGGTGCTGAATGCCCAGAAGACAGTGGAGATTATTGTGGACTTCAGGAAGCACACAGCCCCACTCCCCCCCATCATCCTGACTGACACCCCCATCACCTCTGTGGACTCATTCCGCTTCCTGGGTACCACCATCACCCAGGACCTGAAGTGGAAGCCCACCATCACCTCCGTCATCAAGAAAGCCCAGCAGAGGATGTACTTCCTGAGGCAGCTGAAGAAATTCAACCTGCCAACACGGACGATGATGCAGTTCTACACTGCAATCATCGAGTCCATCCTCACCTCCTCCATCACCGTGTGGTACGCTGGAGCCACTATCAGGGACAAACAGAGACTGCAGCGTGTTGTGCGCTCTGCTGAGAAGGTGATTGGCTGCAGACTCCCATCTCTGCAGGACCTGTACACCTCCAGGACACTGCGGCGTGCAGCTCGGATCTCAGCTGACCCTTCTCACCCTGGACACAGTCTGTTTGACCTGCTCCCCTCAGGCAGGAGGCTCCGGTCCATTCGCACCAGAACCTCTCGCCATAAGAACAGTTTCTTCCCCTCTGCTGTTGGACACATGAACAATAACCACATGACTGTCCCCGCCACTAACACATGACCCTACGCTGTGTTCACTGCATCATTCCATGTTTGCACTGATCACCACCTGCACTCGTGTATATATCATGTATATATCTATCTACTTAGCACTTTAATTCTTATTATTATTTTATATTTTTATGACAGTATGTTTGCACTGAAGCACCGCAGCAATTTCCTAATGTTGTAAACCTGCTCAACATTTGGCAATAAACCCTTTCTGATTCTGATTCTGATCTGTTCCAGCACTCTGGCAATCATTTTCTCTTTGGACCTTCATCTTGTAGCGCACTCAGTAATGAGAGAGTGCTCAGGAAGCTTAAGCTCCTTCTGTGCCTCAGTGAGTGCTGCCTTTTTCTTCCAACTGTGCGAGAAGTGCCCCACCAACTTCTTGCACAGCACAATTGCTCTTGATACTCTACCATCTTTGATTGCATTTTCTGGAGGGAAAAAAAATAAAGTAAAAAGTAAAATTAGTGTTAGACATACAATTGCAGTTATGATGCAAGGTTTCACCATTTCTCTCTCTCTCTCAAATTCAAAGTTGCTTTATTAGCATGACTATGGGAACAGTGTTACCAAAGCTATTGTTACATACATCATGACATACAAGAACATAAGACCATAAGACAAAAACAAAAAAGAAAATTCATAAGAAGAGGTGGGTACATCAGTGTGGGGTTGACATAACATATCTAGAATTAACAGCAGTAAAGAACAAGATAAATAATAGTGTGGTGTGTTTGTGGGAGAGAGTGATACACAGGCTCGCGCATACATGCATGCACACGCACACTCTCTCTCTCTCTCTCTCTCTCTCTCTCTCTCACAGCAGTAACTTACAAGATGTAATCTGTGTCTGAAACACTGGAGCCTGGTCCATTCGTTCAGCTGTGCTGCTTTCACCATATTTGACGCGTTGTCCGTCGTTATGCAGACAAGGTTGTCTTCAGGGAGATCCCAACACGCAAGCCCCTCTCTCTGGCCAGCAGCAATGTTTTCCCCTGTGTGGTCTTCGGGGAAGTAGGCCGTTTGTAGGCTGCGAGCTTCGAGGTGGAGGTCTTCGGTAATGTAATGCACCGTCAGACTTTGATAGGGCTCTGCTGTACGGCTTGACCACATGTCTGTTGTCGCCGCAAAAAACTCAACAGCCTTTAACTCCGCTGCAACCCTCCGCCTACATTGCATATGTAGCTCGGGTATTGCAGTCTGACTGAAATACGTGCGGGAGGGCATTCTGTACCTCTTATCCAGTGTAGTTACCAAATTATTGAACCCAGGCTTGGTCACCGTATTGACGGGCATCATGTCTTTCGCGATGCAGTGGGTTACTGCTTTGGTGATTTCCACGTGCCGTTTTGAAGTGCGTTCATATGGCGTAACACCTTCAAACAGTTCGGTCAGTGATCCTTGCCGAGTAACGTTACTAGGTTTATTCTGCGCACTACTAGATTTTTTAGCCATACATCTATCATACACTGTTTTGTGCTGAGTCTTAAGGTGCTGGTACAAATTCGTAGTGTTTCCCCGAGATGTAGAAACTCTACCAAGACAGGTTTTACACAGTACCTGACTCTGTGCGACATCATCTCTTTTAAACCCAAAATATTCCCACATGGCTGATGTGCAGTTCCTCTTTGGTACTAGCATCCCCGCAGGCTCTGGTTCTGTTGAACCTGAGGCCATTGTGTAGGCTACAGCTTTGCTTGCTAGTTCACTCTCGGTAGACTGTTTCAAAACTTTGCTCCCCGTGTCACGTGACCAGAGTGCAGCCTCTGTGGTTAGACAATCTCGTTTGATCATATCACATGTTTTACTCGCGCATGTCACGTAAACAGAGTATAATCGCAGCCTTTGCGGTTAGAAAATTGCACTTGATCATGTCGCGATATTATCGCAAATGCGACATATCGTTCAGCCCTAGTACAGAGACGAGGTTCAATGATAAAACAGTTTGACAACTTATTAATAATTATTTAAAACAACATATAAAAGCAGAATCATAAATATCAATGTACAAATATGCTTAAAAAAAGGTATTCAGAGCTGAGGCTTACCAGTGGAGGGGCAGGGATGCCACGCACAAACTCAAAAAAAAGAAAAGAAAACACACCAATACACAAGTGCAGCACACTCTCACACACTCACACTAATAAACTAAAAGAAGACAGGTGTGTAACACTCAAAGGATCCCACACCAAGGCGCCCCCAGTCTCCTCCACGTCAGCCCTCCACATCTGAATAAAAGAAACAATTTTTTTTTAATATATTACAACAAAACTAATATGCAGCGCTGGGGGATAACCCAACTGCAGGACCACACTGGTGATCTGCAGATAGAAAAAGGGCCTCCCACCAGTGGCGTAACAAAAATCCAAACTGCAAATCCAAACAACAGAAAAACAACATACAATCTAAATAAAACTTTAGAATCTGGAGCAGACGGAATCGCCGTATTGCTCCAACTTGCCGTCTGCCCGACTATAAGTTAATCGTCCAGTCAATCAATGTGCACGCCAGCCGACTCCCGTAGCCGGCATGCATATGGCCGCTGTCCACGCCGACGTCCACTTTAGGAGGCTGGCAGCAGCAGGAAAAGAAACCTCGAAACAGGAACAGACGGTAAAAGCAAAGCAGCAGCACTTCAGTTAGCGTAGCGTTGTGCAAAACTAAGGCCCACACTTCTGAGTAAACAGCATCATGAATCATGAGCAGAGTGGGTCATAGGAGGCTTCTACAGCTACGACCTAAAAACAACATCTGTTTACCACCAAGTAAGGTAATGTACACACTACAATGAGTAAACAGCCGCGATGGAGGCTTCAGAAGGGTAACCCGCAGATGATCTCTGCAACACCAAGGGAAGTCAGGTGACCAAAAAGGAGATCACAGGTAAGCGATCCAGGAATGGTCAAATGGCCACTATTTATACTAGCGCCCCCTAATGCGCCAGGCCGGAAGTGGGTTGAACCGAGACATAACATTCATGACTCCATGACACTCTCAGACCGTGTGCAGAGAGTTAGAGTGGGGCCTCATCTTTCCTCAGCCCTCAGCCTCAACACCGGCTCTCCACAAGGCTGTATACTGAGTCCCCTACTGTACACTCTGTACACACATGACTGTGTTAGTTCCCACCCAGACAACACAGTCATCAAGTTTGCAGATGATACCACTGTGGTGGGGCTCATCTCAGGGGGAGATGAGACTGCATACAGAGCTGAAGTTCAGAGGCTGTCAGATTGGTGTGCAGACAACAACCTGGACCTCAATACCACCAAGACAAAAGAACTGGTAGTTGACTTCAGAAGGAGGAAGTCCGAGCTGCAGCCTGTCAGCATCAACGGGGAGTGCGTGGAAAGGGTCTCCAGTTTCAAGTTTCTGGGTGTGCACATAGACACAGACCTCCAATGGAGCTCTAACACCTCTGCGGTCTTAAAGAAGGCCCAACAGCGTCTCCACTTTCTGAGAATCCTCAGAAAAATGGACCTGAAGGAGCTGCTGACCGTCTTCTACCGCTGCTCCATTGAAAGTGTGCTGACATATTGCATCGGTGTGTGGTTCTCCAGCTGCACCACAGCACACAGAAAGGCACTGCAGAGGGTCATCAACATGGCCCAAAAAATCATTGGACATCCTCTTCCCTCCCTGAAGGACCTGTACAGCACTCGCTGTCTCAAGAGGGCACGCAGCATCCTACGGGACTGCACACACCCAGTCACCGGGTGTTTAAGCTGCTGCCGTCTGGCAGGAGGTTCAGGCTGCTGAGGTCCAGAACAAACAGACTCAAGGACAGCTGTTACAACAGGACAATAGCCCTGATCAATGCTAACAGCTGACCTGACTGGATACCTCCCTGGACTTTTTTAGGGGAAGGTAACAATGTTTAAAATGATAACAATAATATTTATATTTATAACAAGGTGCAATAATAATTAATGTGCAATAATAACAGTGTGCAATACACATACACTTCTTCTTCTTTTTTATACTAAGTTAATATACTGTGTTGTGTTGTTTGTGTTGCGTTGTGATGTGTCGTATCGTGTCGTGTTGTGTTATATGTAGCACCGACGTAGGACAGTTTTCCAATTTCATTGTACTACTGTACTATGTATGACTGTGCAATGACAATAAAGAGTTATCTTATCTTATCTTATTTAATCTTTCTCCAAAAGACATTTCACTCGTCCATGACGAGGAGCTGCGACTTTCACTCGGGCTTCAAGATGTCGATTTTGGAACAGTTGCCTCTTTCTTAGTCAGCATGCTCACAGTCCATGGTTATATAACACTGGCTTCACTGTGGATGGTGATGCTTGAGTTGCAGCAGTTTCCAGTTCATGGCAGAGTTGAGCCTTTGTGATGGACACAAAGTACCTTTGCATTATTAACAGCTGGAAAGCTGATGAAACACATTTGATTTTGCTCCACAAAGTGAAATGAAACAGAAAATCACAACATGAAGAATAAAGAAATGAAACCAAAAGAGCAAGTTAGGTATGTTAAATTAGTCCAAACAGGTTTGACTCGCTGTGTCGGTGTGGGTGTGGACTCTAGTAGGTGTACAAATATCTGCAGACAGAAGGGCATTAGCACAAGAACCACCGCTCATCTTCATCCACACTTTACGGAATCATGGAGGTTTCAACATTAAAGAAAATGATAGATGATTTGTGTCTCTGCGAAGACGTTAAGGTAGAAAAAACAGGTCTCATCATTGATGGTAATGCTCTGTACTATTCTTTGTATTATACATCCGATCCAAAGCTGGACCAGCGCTGTGGAGGGGATTATCCTGGATTCAAACATGAGGTCTGCAAGTTCTTTAAGACTCTGCAGGACTGTGAAGTCAATCCGTACGTCATCCTGGATGGAGGCTCAGGGCCCAAGAAGCATGAAGAAAATGTGTCTCGTCTAAAATATAAACTGAAAAAAGCAAAGACAGTAGCAGAGACAGAGCCTGACGGCACTGTACCAGAGACATATAATGTCTTACCACCTCTGGTCAAAGATGTCTTCATAGAAATCTTAAGGGAAAAAGGCATAGAGTTTAAAGTGTGTTTAGGAGAGGCCGACCCTGAGGTTGTTTCTGCTGCAAATCAGAAACAATGTGCTGTGCTGTCCATTGACAAAGATTTTTACATCTTTGATGTGCACAAAGGTTTCCTTTATCTCGACAACTTTGAGTGGAAAAAAGAAGAAGATGGAAAAATTCCTGCTAAGATCTACACACGTTCAACGTTTTGTGAGCATTTTAAATTGGACCCTGCTCTCATGCCAGTCTTTGCTTCAATAGCAGGAAATAATTATTCAAAATTAGAAG